>NC_077231.1:164430746-165030746 GCF_027887165.1 Monodelphis domestica
ACATTATAGAAAAAAATATCATGGACTCGGTTCCTTTGGTTCAAATCTATAGCTTGGGTCAAGTTAGTCCATCTTTCTGGGTCTCAGTTTCTCTGAGTAGAATGGATTCCCTCACCTTAAAAATCCCTTCACATTCTTTGTTCCCTAGATTTCACCAGTCTTTAGAAAAACACACCATCTCCTTTGATAAGATCCAACAGAATTTGCCCTTGGACAGCAGAGCCTTCCCAACAGGATAAAGGAAGATTTTAGGGATGACCTGACATGTAGTAGGGATCCATTAATAAATGATAAAGAGCTACGGAATGCTGAGAAGCAAACCAAAGTCACCTGTGCTCTTAAGGGGAAAAGAATGTATGGCCTTTCTACTCTTTGCGACCCCATCTGGGATTTTCTTGGCAATGATACTAAAGTGATTACCATTCCCTATTCCAGCTCATTTTACAGATGAAGAAACTGAGGCAAACAGGGTTGAGTGATTCACTGAGGGTCACCCAAGTAACACATTCCTGAAGTTAGTTTTGACCTTGGGAAGAAAGTCTCCCGACCTCTAGTTTCTCATCAGTATCCCCTTTGGGACATCTTCAACTGAATTGGTAGAATTTTAAATTCAACATTTCCAAAACAGAATTAATTATCTTTCTCCCCAAACTCTCAGTCCTTCCTAAGTTTCTTTAAGGGCACCACCACACTCTCAGTCACCCAGACTTCCAGCCTAGCTAGGGGTCATGCTCCATTCCTCCCTCTCTCCCCACATACACAGCATGTTGCCAGGTTCTGTTCTTTCTGCCTTAAAAACATATAGACAGCCCCTCTTCCCTTTCAGACAACTGTCACTCTGGCACAGGACCTAGCCTCCTTGCGGGGTCTCCTTGCCTCAAGCCTCTCCCAGCTCAGGTTCCTCCTCCACGGTCCATGCTCCATCAAGATGCACAAAACACAAAAAGTGTTTTATTTTTATTTATTTATTCATTCATTCATTTATTTACTTATTCGTTTATTTATTTATTTATTTGCTTATTCATTCATTCATTTATTTATGTATTTTATTTAAAAAAAAAAAACACCCTACCTTCCATCTTAGAATCATTACCTTGTATTGATTCCAAGGCAGAAGAGTGATAAAGGCTAGGCAGTGTGGCCCAGGGTCATCCAGCTAGGAAATATCTGAGGTCAAATTTGAACCCAGGACCCTCTCGTCTCTGGGCTTGGCTCTCAATCCACTGGGCTACCCAGCTGCCCCTGACAAAGTGTTTTAAAGCACCAATCTGCCTGGCTCACTGCACCAGCTCCCTATTACTGATCAAACACCTGCTCTGTGCCAGCCACAGTGCTAGATACTGGGGCTATTAAACCATCTTTTTCCCTCAAGGAAATATTATAAAATATTTGTGTATACACAGATATTTAGCAAGCGAGATTCATACTCCAGTCTCCAAGGACCACAATCCAGTAAGTGCCCTTTTTATCGTATTATGCTGCCTTTCATGCTATCAATAATTCCTTAGAGGGATGCCCGCTGTCTGTCATTATTAGAGCAGTCACTATTTCAGAGCCTTTTTGACAGATTTAGTTGTTTGAGGTAAAAGAAGTTATTTCATCTGGAATTTCTCTACATGGTGGAAATCATAGGTCCAAACAAACAAACAAAAAAGTGGTTAGAAGTCATTCAGATCCAGGTAGACCCTTAGGGGGAGGAGAAGGCTGTGGCACCATCATTGGGCATCCCTGGGAGGATTTCCTGTCACAAGCATCTTTCTGTGGATCTTTCCAGTATGTGATTCCCTGGAAAACAGCCAAAGATTAGTGGTGTTCCCACTGAAGTTTTCCTTCTCCCTCACCCCCATCTGCTTACTGCTGTTCCTTTTGATTCTCCCTTGGTGCCTGGCTGAAGGGATTAACCTTCCAGCATAGGTGAGTGTGTGAAGATAAAGCCCTTTGCCAGTGCCCAAGACCACAACAATCCTGTATTCTGCCCTGTCAACCTCAGGGCAGGTCTGATAACTCTAGACATAACACTGGAGACCTATTTTGCCTCTTCAGAACAATAGCTGATTTATCTTCTCAACTGAATAAATAAAAGCAGAGTCTTTCCAGTATTTAATCAGAATGTCTGTATTTAGAATTAATCCCTTTAATGGCACACTCCATTCTATTTTCACACTTTTGTGATTCATTTTATGTAAACCTCAATATATAACTGTCTGTGCTTTCTATCTTGAAATAATCCTTTTTTTTACTCCAAATGGATTTGTGTAAGTATCCGCTCTATGAAGATCTCTTTTCCAATGTAGATTTGCAACTGTCAAAAATTTAATTCCTATGTGATAGTAAAGTAATTTATTAACCTCTTCCCTATCCTTAATTCCTCTGAAAGGGATATTGATTAGATAATTTTGTAAAAACTTTATGAGGTTAAGTCATTGTTACCTTGTTGGTCTAATAATTGCATTTCAGATCACTTTTGGGAAACCATAGATTTAGTGACTCATTATAGTTCAAGTTAGTAATAAACAATAATAGGAAATATTTATCATTTGAGTGTGGTTGTTGCTTTTAGCCATTGTGACTGATTAAAACATTGAAATGAAAAAAATTAATTCATAATCTCAGATATATTCATTTTTGTAATAGAGTAATCTTTTAAAATTAGGGGCAGCTGGGTAGCTCAGTGGATTGAGAGCCAGGTCTAGAGATGGGAGGTCCTAGGTTCAAATCTGGCCTCAGACACTTCTCAGCTGTGTCACCCTGGGCAAGTCACTTGACCCCCATTGCCTAGCCCTTACCACTCTTCTGCCTGGGAGTCAATTGACTCCAAGACAAAAGGTAAGGGTTTTAAAAAATAAAATAAAATAAAATAAAATAAAACCCCCAAATCCTATAGAAATTCCACTGGGTTAGATATGCATTATTACTCAATACTTTTTTCCATATTATTCATTTTTGTAATAATATTTTAAAACCAAACCCCCAAATCCAATACCCACATAAACAAGTGATGAATCATATGTTTTTCTTTGAAAACATTATAGAAAAAAATATGGACTCAGTTCCTTTGGTTCAAATCTATAGCTTGGGTCAAATTAGTCCATCTTTCTGGGTCTCAATTTCTCTGAGTAGAATGGATTCCCTGACCTTAAAAATCCCTTCACATTCTTTGTTCCCTAGATTTCACCAATCCTTAGAAAAACACACCATCCATCCCTGGGTTCATACCCAAAGCATTTCTCCTTTGATAAAATACAACAGTCTGCCCTTGGACAGCAGAGCCTTCCCAACCAGATAGAGGAAGATTTTAGGGATGATCTGACATGTAGTAGGGATCCATTAGTAAATGACAAAGAGCTACAGAATGCTGAGAAGCAAACCAAAGTCACCTGTACTCTTAAGGGGAAAAGAATGGGGCTTTGAGAATTAAATGCCTTTCCAGGGGTCAGACAACTGGAATGTGACCAAGGAGGGACTTGAACTCATACCTTTCTGACCCCAAAGCCAATTCTCTATCCAATTTTTCACTGCTGTATTTCTTATAGGAAATCCTAATATTTAGATAAACAAGCTTTAATTGCACAAATACTTAGCAAGAGTTTTTAAAGTATAAAATTTAATGTTAAAACATCTATTCTTTATTTTTTCTTTCCTTATAAAGAACCATAAATACATGATTGACATTAAAATAGTAGTTGGTCCTTAAATGCATTGCTTAAACTGTTCTGTCAGCCAATATTGAGAGAATAGGAAAGAAAGCAAGACAAGAGGTAATGGGAGATGAAAGAAACTCATTTTTCTTCATTCTCTCCAGCCTTCAAGGAGAAAGCCCAAGGGGTTCTGCTCCTAAGGCTCACCTTTGTCCCAAATTCTCCACTACAAAGTACTAGGAGCCAGAAGACACCTTTTCTTGGACGAGCTCTGTATTTTGGAAAGTGAGTCTAGAGCTACAAGACCATTAAGCATGACAAATTACTTTGTGAACTACCCTGTCAACAGCTTAATTAGATATCCACAAAGGAACCTATTGTACTTCACAGTTTAACTCTGTAGGGGAATCTGCTGTAGATGCTACCACCATGTCTCAAAGATTTTCCAGGACATTTATCCTCCTGATACAGGGCATCGACAATGACACACTCGAACCGAGATGCCTAGATACCTTCTTTTAATTCCTTTGATGATTTATGGAGAAATAAAGGCTTTTGAGATGACACGGAAATAGAGATGTTTAAGAATATGATTGGGAAGCATGGTATTCTTGTGGGATAGAGAGTCAGCCTTAGCATCAGGAAAATGTAGGCATTTTCCCAGCCTTGGACTCAATTGATTTCTATGATCCTAGGAAAATATTGATCCTCTTAGTGCACCAGGCAACTCTTTAAAGCTCTAAGTGGCAAAATTATTAGCACTGTACATTGGTAGAAATTTTATGCAGAGAAGGGATTTCTACAAATGAACTCACATCTGATGCCCCTGACCCCCAAAAGGGATAAGACTATAACAGTGGTTAGCAAACTGGAGTAGAACCCAATATAAAATGTGTGTGTGTGTACATGGGCATATGCATATGTGTTTAGCTGAATGATGGTAGGAAGGAAGGAACAGGTATAACATTTGATGACACTAAGATTTCCAGAATTTCCCTCTGAAGGATTTGTAATTCTTTTGTTGATGCCAGATCTTGGTTAGCAAATATCTTCAGGCTGAAATTAAAAAAAAAATACCTCAAGCACTTACATCAACATGTTTGCCTTTCTAAGTTTTCCATCTGCAGAGTATGAATTATTGACAAATAGATATATTTGATATTAATTAAGTCTTGCTTCCTTCTGAACTTAAGTTAAGAAGTCCCTTTGGGACATACAAGCTACATATAGACTCTGATTTAGTAGGGGGCAGAGATAAGTCTATGCTCACTTATCACAAATGTATAGATTTGTACAAAATTAATTCCAATTTCTATCATCCTTTATAATTTTGTATCAATTGTAGATCTCTCTGCAGGAGAGCATGTTCTTGGTTTTTCTGTGATAATGGAGCCAAAAACTTAATTATGTTTTACTGCTATAAAATATAGTTAAGCTCATATTAAGTTAAGCCTAGTAAATGCCTCATTCACAAAAGGAAGTCCATGAATATTCCTTATAAAATATATTTTTTAATTTAAAAATAATAAAAAGGAAAACAGGAAAAATTAAAAAAAAGCAAATTGTGACACTAATGTACCACTGGTAGAGTTGTGAAAGATCTAACCATTCTGGAGAGCAATTTGGAACCACACCTAAAGGGCTTGAACACTGTGCATAGCCTTTTATCCAGCTATACCAAAGCTAGGTCTACATCCCAAAGAGATTTCTTAAAAGAGGAAAGGACTTGTTTGTACAAAAATATTTATAGAAGCTCTTTTTCTTGGGGCAAAGAATCTGAAACTGAAAGGCTATCCATCAGAGAATGGTTGAACAAGTTGGAGGTTATTAGCGTAATGGAATACTATTGTCCTATGAGAAATGATAAGATTGATGATTTGAGGAAAACCTGGAAAGACCTAGGTGAACTGATAAAGTGAAGTGAGCAGAACCAGGAGAACACTGTACACAGTAACTGCAATATATGATGAACATTTATAACTGACTTAGCTATTCTTAGCAACACAGTGATCTAAGAAAACACTCAAGAATTCATGATGAAAAATACAGTCCAGCTCGACAGAAAGGAAAGACTGGATAGGGGAAGAAAGAAGGGCAGCTGGGTGGCTCAGTGGGTTGAGAGCCAGGCCTAGAGACAGGAGGTCCTAGGTTCAAATCTGGCCTCAGATACTTCTTAGCTGTGTGACCCTGGGCAAGTCACTTAACCTCCATTGCCCTTACCACTCTCCTACCTTGGGACCAATACACAGTATTGATTCTAAGATGGAAGGTAAGGGTGTTTTTTTTCTAGTTTTTTAAAGAAAGAATGGTGTCTAAATGCAGATTGAGACATAATATATTTCTCTTTATTTCTTCACTTTGAGGTCTCACACAATGCCTAATATGGAAAGATGTTTTGCACTATTATATGTGTAAGATCTATAAGAGATGCTTGCTGTCTCTGGGAGAGGAGAGGGCAAAGAAGCATGGAAGAGGAAAATTTCAGCTCAAACTCTTAAAAATTTGTTTAAAATTTAAAAAATTTTCATATAATTGAGGAAAAAAATAAAATATTTTAAAAGTATTTCCTAGATGCCAGGAACTTTGCTAAGTACTAAGAATACAAATATAAGCAATCAATAGTCTGTCCTCAAAAATCTTAGATTTTTTTTAACCTTTACCTTTTGTCTTAGAATCAATACTGTGTATTGGGTCAGACAAAGAGAATTCAGTGACTTACTAGTCTAGTCTAGTAAGTGTCTGATGCCAAATTTGAACCCAGGATCTCCTGTTTCTAAGCCTAGCTCTCAATCCACTGAGCCACCTAGCTACTGTAAGAGTTTACATCTTAATGGATAAAGACAACACAAAGAGGGGAACTTGAAATAGAAAGTATGAAATGCACATGGAAGCATGGCATAGAAGTTCTGTGGAGGCCTAAGTGGCATGGAAACTATTATATTCTGATAGGACATTTATAGAAAAAATATCTATCTTTATGATACTTATAATTTAGTAGAAAAATAAGGTACATATAAAAAACATGATTGCCTAATTAGAGTCTCTTGTCAGGTCTCAAAGTTAAGGAGAAGGTCTTTACTGATCAAGAAATCAAGGGATAGGTTTCTGGAAGAAATTTCATTTGAACTAAGCTTTAAAATGTCTATAGGAATTGATTAGGTTTTATAAAATGGATAGGAAATAGCCCAAGTGGAAGTTATAGTCCCTCCAGAAAGAAAGAGGGAAATAAAATCTACCTTCTCAAAAAGGATTAAGAAATTCTTACATGGAAAATTTTCTTGAGAAAAGTCTCCAGCATAATAGGTGGGTCCTATGTGAGAAATTTATGAAAGACCACGAATAAGAATCTCAGAGGATTGGGTAGAGAGGAATAGGTCCTGATCTGTATCCTTGCAGGCAGTACCCACATTGATGAGATCTCAGGTCCACTGGAGTGTCACTGCATTCTATTTACCCTTCAGTATTTGTGAAAACTATGAATAATGGATTCGATTTGAAGCAATAAATGATTTAAGTTTTTAAATATTTTTCATGTAAAATATTCTAACATCCCTATTTAAATATGTGTCTTAGATCTGACACATTCGACTGCCTATTTCAAGAAAGAGAAAAAAATCCCATGGAGTGTACAAAAACCCTGCTGAATTCATAAACTAGAAAATATATCGCTTCTCCCATGAATTCAGTGACTTTAGGGATTGTGTGCAACCTAATCAGATTCCAAGATACAGAGCCACACTTATATTTATCATGCACATTTATTTCAGATAAAGGAAGATGATAGATAGTATTTATAGACCTTTCTTCTCTTTCTCCTGTCTAAATGGTAATTTGGGTATCTCTGTTAAGTCTAGAGCTCATCCTAATATATTAACAATGCCCTGAAGATGTTTTAGACAGGCAGTCTCAATTCCCAAAATTGTGAAAACATAGCAGGTAACTGATGCTTCTTTTCATACCAAATCTATCAAAGCTGTCAATTAATAGAGAATCACCATCTATATCCATTCCTACCTAAAATAGAGGATACCTACTTATATAACAAATCCCTTAAAAGAAGTAGCAAAACTTTTCAAAGATTACTTTGGATCTTAAATTACTCTTGCAGCCTCAAGATCAATTCCTTTTCCACCAAAAAATTGTATAGTAATGGCTTTCATTGCCAGTGATTTAAACTTCTAACTTCTTTAGGTCTAACCTTTTTTAGAGAACTTAATAATGGAAGAACATTCACTTAATTGGGGGGTTTACATCAATAAAGGCAAATACTATAGTTTCTCTATGTGCCTTTGCATCTAAAAAATTATTAAGAACTAGAAAGAAATTTTCCAGACCATCTAGTTCAACTCCCTCGTTTTACAAAGAAGAAGCAGAGGCTAAGAAAGAGGAAGTGAACCATTGCTAATTAGTAGCAAAGCTGAAAGAAGAAAATCCACCTTCTGGCTCCCAGTCCAGTGTTCTTCCATGACAGTATCCTCCCAGCTTCTCCCAGACTGGACCTAACTCAGGTGGTTCTGAGTCTTCAGGTTCAGAACTGGGATAAAATGAGATAGTTATAGACTACCTAAGTATTAACAAAAGCATGTTCACTTAAGGCACTACAGGTGGAAGATATTCTGTAAGGATCCAGCATTATTTTTTTCACTTGGGTACAACTTTCCTACATTGACCATGGTAGTCCGCTAATCAGAAGCTTGGGGAAGAAGAAGCTGACACCTCCTGTGTTGGGATTTTATAGTTGAGCCCCCAGGAAGCTATATCAATGGCCCAAGCCTTAGTCCACTGAGCCAATTAAGTCTAAAAGATGGCTTCTGTACCTTTTAAGGAAAAACTAATTTAACCTGCAGAGCCCACATTGCTCCTGCCACAATGTAGGAATATACTTTTTTACCTTTTCATCATTAGCATGACATTTTTTTTACTTAGTACTTGAGCTCAAATTGTATAACTGAATCCTAAAATATGGAATTGTTTGTAGCAATTCTTCACCACCGGCATCTAACAATTTAAAATAAAAACTAAATGTGCCTTTCTAATTCTCAGGGAGCTTAATTTCAATTTTTGGTAAAATTCTAGAATGAGTCCCTAAAAAAATAGCAAATGTATCAAAAAAGAAGCTGTGATTTCAGGTATGAAATGGAAATACCTAATATAATGAATGTTTTCTAGGTTACATGTAACAAGTATCCATGTAACACTCTGGCTCTCCATGTATTATCTCTTGCTCTTGCCACATCATCAGTTCAGATAATTTTCTAATGACATTTTCTGAATGACATCCTCCTATACCACTTTTTGTACATAGGTCATTATTGGTAATGTGCTGCACCCACCATATATTCCTCTGTTGCCTATGGGTAACCCACTGTCTTTAGAAAATGTTTTTTTTCCCTAATTCTTAGGTCTTATATTCAATATATCTCAAGAATAATAAGCATATAGTATGGCAGAAGAATGCTTCTTTTGAAGCAATACATTTTCCTGTTTTTCACTGAAAACAGCTATTTAACTTCTGAAATGCAATTTAGCCTGTTTTTTTCTTTGCTTTCTTTCCTTTTCCTTCCTTCCTTCCTTCCTTCCTTCCTTCCTTCCTTCCTTCCTTCCTTCCTTCCTTCCTTCCTTCCTTCCTTCCTTCCTTCCTTCCTTCCTTCCTTCCTTCCTTCCTTCCTTCCTTCCTTCCTTCCTTCCTTCCTTCCTTCCTTCCTTCCTTCCCCTTTCCTTTCATCCATTTCTAGGACCAATTTACTCTTCATGTGTAGGGACTGTTTTATGCTCACACATATACACAAAATACTCATATATACAGATTCATGGATGAATGTATATTTATGTGTGTATACATATGTTTATATATGTACATTTGTATAACTGTATGTTCATGTATAACATGAATGTGTATTATATATTTATAATAATAATTCATAGGTGTTAATATTTGCAAATATGTACACACATATGTGTGTGTATATATATATATATATATATATATATATATATATATATATATACAGAGAGAGATGACAAATTAAGTCAATGGATTTCCATTTAATTTTATATCATAGCCTAAATAATAGATACTTTTATCCATGTATTTTTCCTCCATGGATTATTAAGCTAATATCTTTTGAGTAATTGTTGATTTCAGACTTTTTTGTTGGATCATCACTCATATCTCACCCCGTCTGTTGATGTATCTCCAGGATTCTATCCTGAGCCCTCTTCTCTTTTTCTGTCTTCCTCTTTAGTAACTCCATCAGCTACCACAGGTTTAATTATTATCTCTCTTCAAACACTGAAAAATATATCTGTCCAGCCCTCATTTCTCCCATGAATTTCATTTAATTCTGAAATCATCTCTTGTGGATTAAATTATCTTTATGCAAATGATTCTCAGATTTATATATCCAGCACTAACCTTTCTCCTGAGTGTCATTCTCTCACCATCAAGAGCCTATTGCTCCAGTAATATGAGACCATTTCCCCAAGAATAATATCATTTATTAATAGGTGTATGTGGTCTATTAACAAAGGATTAATCAATCACCCCTAGCCTCTGCCCTGAAAAGAACAGGAATTGCAGGACCTTTTTACAGAGGTATCTTCCTAAAATTCTCTATTTAGTTTCACAATCTAACCTTTTGAATTTTCTTTCACTTTACTCACTCAACATAATCTAGCTACCTTTTCTGTCTTATTATAAATTGTTCCCTTTCATGCACTCTTCAGTCCAGCTAAACTAGCCTTCTTGCTCTTCTTCACATACTATATTCTACCCACTGGCTCCCTGTTTTTGCATAGCAATCCCCTCTGGCTGGAATTCACTTCCATATCACCTCAATTTCTTATAACCACGATCATCTTTCAAAGCACAGCTCAAATGCCATCTTCTACATGAGGATTTTCCTTAACATCCCTACCCTTAGCCGCTAGAGCCTCTCTCCTAAACTTGTTTTGCATTTTCTGTTCAAGGACTGTCCCATTTTTATCTTTGTGTCCAAATGCCCAATCTAGTAAGCAGAACATAGTAGAGGACTAATGTCAATTGATTGATCTCATTGAGGACAGTCTTTGTGGTTGAGTTTTTCAGTAAATCTTCTCTGGTATTCACATTTTCACGAGATACTCTTTAGTGGAAGACCTCGTACAGGCTTTATTATCTTAATCAGTGAACAATCAACACACTGAGATATAATATGCTCTGTACCTTTGATGTTAAAGATTTGGTCTACCTTAGAAAATCACACAAGAAAACTTGTTTGTTCTCATCAAGAATAACTTTGATGCATGTATAAATCATTCTACAAAGATTTTTGAAGATGAGAAGATTCTCATGTTGATCAGTCATTATTGATGTCTTCTCAATTGCCTTTTGGGATAGTAATATTCCCTGTAATTTTTCCTTTCTTTTGGTAACTCCTTCTTCCTGAGATTTCTTATAACACGATTGTTCAATGCTTCCAAGATTGTTTCACCTCTGAAATAGATTTCCTTTGTGTATTCTTATTCTGTGCCAGAGGTTTTACATTATTTTGTTTTAAATGCCGTTCCTATTTCCTTGAATTGTGCATAGAGGGTTGAGGTATTAGAATTAGCATACTGCCACTAATAATAACAATATATTGTTAAAGAAATATTGATAATTCTGTCATATTTTCTATGTGTTGTCTTCCTGTAAGATTTGTCTGACAGTGTCCTTTGGGGAAAAAAGGGTGATATGACTTAGCTGAGTCTCACACCAACCTCTCAATGAACATCTTTTCTCTTCCTGGACTTTTTACTATTTTATAAGTAATGCTGCCCAGAATCTCCTTCAACCCTCTTACTTAGTTTACATTCTAAAGTGGTATTGCCCTGGGATGCCACACCTCTGCTTGGCAAAGAAATCAAGTATTTTCTGGCTAAAGCAGGTTCTGAGCTTTTGTGGACTCATTGTAATTACTACTTTACATAATGAAACTTTTTCAGGAAATGATAATGCTCAAAGTCATAATTTAGCCTTTTCCCCTTCCCAATTTTTCAGTATCAACATCTTGTTTGAATAGGTCAGCTTGAAGCTATCATAATTGCACCAAGTGTTGTCTTCTCATCCTTATCCTTCTAATTTCATATTGATGTTGACTTTTTCCCTAACCAATTGATTGTTCTTACTGCAAAAAAAATATGATTCTAATATGACTCCTGCATAAGCAACCAAACATTTCTTGTCTAAGACATAGTCAACTTCATAGACAACTTCATTTTTTTGTTATGTTGTTTGGTGCTTACTATATCCATTGACTTTGAACTTTGTTCTTGAAAAAAGTATTTATGGTAAATAGATGTGAAGATGCTAAATATTGTGCATATTTTTGACTTTCTTCATTTCATAGCTGAGCTGATTTTTCAATATATTATTTTTATCAAGTCTCCCTTTGTCCATTTTTGCATTAAAGTAATAAAAGACCCAAGTTTGTAGGATTTTTCTACTTTCTCATCTTCTGCCAGAAATGTTAGTGCATAAATAGCAGTTTAGATAAGATGGCCAAGTGTCACTCAAAATGCTATTTCTTATTGCCTTTAGATACACTTGGAAGCAAATTCTTCCAGCTCACTGAAGCATAAGATCATAGACTAAAAGATGGAAGTAACCAAAGAGGTCATAGAGTGAGGACCTGTGATTTTACAGATAAGGGATCAGAGGAAACAGGCTCAGAACTGTTAAATAACTTACTCAGGGTCAAAATTAGTAAGTGTCTTAGTCAATATTCAAACCTGACTCAAAGTGTAGTGTTACATTCAAAATTTCACACGGTCTCTTTCCTTTGCCTCTCCAACTACAAGCTGAAAACCACTTTTCCATTCAGCCATAACTGCCCCTTTTGTGTCCTGATTTGTTCAACATTGAAGTATTTCAAGTGTTCCAAAAGTATGTTCAGTTGATAGTCATTAGATGAATATTTCACATATAGAGGACCACCGTTAAATTAATAAACAACTTAAACAAACAAATGCAGTCTCAGCAATATGCAATTTAATTCTTAGTGATTTTTGCCCCCTTTCTGTCATTATATCAATGTCAGTACCAATGGAATCACATGGAGCCAGGAGCCTGCTCTGATACCTCATCATGGTTTGGAAGTGACCTGGGTTCTCAGAGGCTACTTAACAACAGTGTTGGCAAGATATTCTCCAGGAAGGGTCCTGGGAAAAGAGTTTGCTATACCAGAACTAGCATAGCTAAACAAAGAGAGCCTTATCACTAGAAGTTTATCTAGTAAATGGTTAATTGAGGGGCCATGATAGCCAGAGAAATAAAGGAAAAACTATATCTCTCTTCCATGTTATCTTTGTCTCTTGTGTATTGAAATTATTAGATGAAGCTGTCATCACCTCCTGCATATTGGATTTGTATTCTAATTTCTTGACTTCAAGATGATTTATCCTTTTACTCCCTATCTCTTGAGTTGGAAGGAACCTTAGGAATCACCTGTTCCAATCTCAAATTTCCTACATTATTTTCTACAATATTCTTGATGAGTGATGGATAGTTTTTGCTCAGCTTTTTCTGGTGACAAGGAGTTTATTGTTTTATGAAACAGGAATTTCCATCTGTTGGAATTGTTAGCTAATTCTTTCATTTTACTGAATAGAAGAAATCCACCCCTCAATAATATTTCTGATTTCTGTCCTGTTGCTATTGTTGTTCAGTCATTTCGGTTGTGTCTTATTCTTCATGACCTCATTTGATATTTTCTTGGCAAAGAAATTTTGTTCTATGGTACAGTACAAAATAATGCTGACCCTTCTATTATATAAAATGGGACTACAAATATCTGAGGGTGTCCATGATCTTTCCCTCCTCCCATTTATTCCTCTCATCTTTTCTTCTAGTTCCTACAAATATCTTTCGTATTACATGATTTCAGATTCTTTCTCTATTTGGGCAATTCTACCTTTAAAATATGACACCAGAAACTGAACACAATAACTTTCTTTTTGTATGAGTATAAAGGTAGAATTACTGTCTTATTTGATCTGAATCATTTCTTTGATAGTATCGCCTGGTCCAGAGAGTAAATAAAGTGAAACATGGTATACTTTGATCTACATCTAGACTCCATCAGTTCCTTCTATGGCAGTAGATAGTATTTTTTGAACATGGGTCCCTTCAAGTTGTCTTGGATCCACAGTATTGCTGATAATAGTTAGATCATTCATAAATGTTCATCATATAATATTGCTTTTACTGTGTACAATGTTCTTCTGTTTCTGATCACTTCTCTTTGCATCAGTTCATGTAGCTCTTTCCAGGTTTTTCTAAAATTGTCCTGCTCATCATTTCTTGTGGCACAAAAATATTCTATTACAATCACATACCACCACTTTTTCAGCCATTCCCTAATTGATGGACAGCCCTTCAGTGTCCAATTCTTTGCTACAACAAAAAAAAAGTGCTGCTATAAATATTTTTTGTACAAATAGGTCCTTTCCTCCTTTCTCTGATGTCTTTGTGGTACAGATCTAGTAATGGTATTGCTAGATCAAAGGATCTGCCTAGTTTTTATAACCTTTTGGGTGCAGTTTGAATTGATCTCTAGAACGATTGTGTCACTTTTCACAACTCCATCAACAGTGTATTAGTGTCCCTATTTTTCTATATCCCCCCAACACTTATCATTTTCTTTTTTTTTTTTGGTCATATTAGCCAATATGATAGGTGTGGGGTGGTACTTCAAAGTTGTTTTAATTTACATTTCTCTAATCAATAGTGATTTGGAACATTTTTTCATATGACTATAGATAGTCTTAATTTCTTCATCTGAGAACTGCCCATTCATATCCTTTGATGATTTACCAATGAGAGTTATCTACCTTCAAGATAGAAATCAATCCACAAAGTGTAATTTTAGGAGCATAGTTGTACATCCAGTCATGAATCTTTCTATGCCACAACTACCTTTTCTAAATTTTGTACACAAAAATAAAATGCAAGATTTTGTCACTTGCCTAAATAAAATCAATCTATGAATTATTTCTCATACTTCCCTAACCAATTAGTCTAGTAAGTGTATTTTTAAATTAATTTTATTTCATTCATCATATAATCTTAGTAAACCTATGCCAACTCTTTCTGATCACCTTTTTTTCTTTTCTAAGTGTTCACAAACCATCTGTTGAGTAGTCTATTTTAGAATTTTGCCAGCAAGCAAGTTTTTTGGTCTATTCTACCTAGAATCTATTTTTCCTCTATTTAAAAATTTGAACACTAATTAGTTTCCAATTTTCTGGCTACTCTCCAAGATTTCTCAGAGATTAATGACATTCTTTCCATATGCAATTTCTGTAAGCACCTTGGAATATAATTGAAATGAGTCTAGAGAAAGCTAGGTGATATAGTCCTGGACTGGAAGTCAAGAAGAGCTGAGTTTGAATCCTGCCTTAGATACTTATTAGCTCTTTTATGCTATGTAAAAATCATTTATGTTTCTTCAATTTCAGTTTTTTCATTTATGAAATGAGAATAATTATAGAGATTGTTGTGAGAAGCAAATGAGATAACATATGTAAAGCTCCTTATCAGTCTTAGAGCACTATAAAATGCTCATTAATATTACCAATAATAATAATCATGATAACAAAACTCACTTAAAGTGTCTCTTACTATCTTCTTACAGATAATGAGCCTGACAAATCTTGGAAGGAGAGCCATACCATGGTATTTCTCAAACAGTGAGAATTCAGAAGGCAGAGGCCATGTATATTTTTGGGGTTTTTTACCCCTAAAGTTTTCCAAACAGATTCAAGCTTAATTAGACATCTTAATAAATGCTTTTCTTTTTTAATTAAGACCTAGTCTAGCAGGGACGTGCGTTAACTTCCTTCCTAGTATACCATTAAATCAAAGTCCAAACATGTGATGATATAAAATCCTGATTGCTCAGGAATTTCAGAAAGCCAGGAAGTCTGTGAGTTTCCACCCATGGTACCGAAAATCTTTCTAAAATCGTTTTTGTCCACTTGGCTGCCTGAGTAAATAGCGTATACTGAACATAATGGAATCTTTCTTTGATGACTGAAGACCCGGCAGGGCCCGAGGGATATCATTCTCGACATCAATTCTCATTGTATAGCACTACAGATACAGGTCTAAAAGGTGTAGGAGACCGGGCTTAATCTGTAATTTATCACAGGTGATAGCCTGGAAGTTGCTTTTTAAAAGACATTCCTGAATTCAACTTGTTTTTCATATGTTTCTTTCTTTTTTTTCCCCCTCTTAGAGATAGAAAGCAGAGAAAAAAGTTCCGGTACATTAAAGTTCTGGTTAGCAGAGATTTTACTGTACTTGGTTTTCTGTGCCATTATCAGACCTGAATTTCGGGACAAAGGACACCTTACTCTGTGCAACAGTCTGTTAATTGTTTCCAAGAGAATAATAATGAGTTGTCCTTGAAAGGAATAACTGGCAACAAAATTAGCTCTAGGGGCATTAGGACAGCGTTTGCCAGGAAACAAGGTCAGTCTGATAATGTGTCAACTACACCCTTTATTAACCTGGATAAATAAAATATATACATATAAATTATGAAGTGCATGTAGGCATCCCTGCCAGATTATTGTGAAGTGTTTCAGCATTTAAAATATACTGATTAGCATTTCATCTCCAAATGATGATGAAAAACCTTGAAAGGATATTTCACAGGCTCCATGAGAGACCTTCCAGGAGGAAAGGTTCTGAAGATGCTGCCTGTCTGGAAGCTTGGCCTCCTTCCTTCACTCCTGTCCTAGGCAGGCCACTGACCCAAGACCCTAGGGGGGTCTGCTAAGAAACACCTAACTAGGCCCTCGTGGTTATTGCAGAACAGCACAGCATCTACCAGTAACCCAAAGCAACACATCTGTTTCAGCAAAGTAACCAGAAGGACCCCAGGAAAGGAATATTTAAAAGTCAATGACTATCTCTGCTGTTTAATTCACTTTAATAGGCCCCTAAATAGCTGGATCCTGATGAAAAAGAAAACCTTTTCTGCATTCTAAAAGCTGATGATGATTCTTTTTATCTTCTACCAAAGATCTCCAAGTACTTAACATAGCATTAAACATCTCAATGCCCATTTGTGATAAATGGGTCCTACTAAAACCATTTAAAACACGACCAAATTAAGGGTGCCCTGGCAGAAACCAGAACCCAAATTTCCTATCAGCCTCCCTTGCTCCACTTCAGCCATATAACAGTACACTTAGAAATGACACTTTTCCATTTCTCTGGGATTCTGATGGTTGAACTTCAAACCAAGATAACCAGATGGTTTGCTTTTAGGCTAGGCACAATGCAGTAACACGTGTGTAGGTAGGTAGGTAGGTAGATAGATAGATAGAGAAATAAACAAATAAATAGAGAAATAGATATATAGACAGATAGATAGATAGACAGCTAAATAGATAGATAGAGAAATAGAAAGATAGAGAAATAGATGGATTGATAGACAGACAGATAGACAAATAACTATCTAGATAGTTAGAGAAATAGATAAATTGATTGATCGATAGATAGATAAATAGATAGATAGATAGACAGAGAAATAGACAGACAGAGAGATAAATATATATATAGATAAACAGAAATAGACAGAGAAATATATAGATAGACAGATAAATAAAGAAATAGATGGATTGATAGACAAACAGAAATAGATAGACAGAGAAATAGATAGATAGAGAAATAGATAAATATATAGATAAATAGATAAATAGATAGATAAAAAATAGATGGATTGATAGACAGACAGATAGACAGATAGAGAAATAGCTAGCTAGATAGACAGATAGAGAAATAGATAGTTAGATAGATAGATAGATAGATAGATAGATAGAGAAATAGATAGACAGAAAGGCAGATATGCATCATAGATAGAGGTACATACAACAATAATATAATAAGTAAATATAAATATACTTATATATTTACATTCATATATGTATACATATTTATATATACATGTATATGTATTTCTGTGAACATATACAGGTATATATGTATTTATATATGTATGCATATATATGTCTATATATATATGTATATATATATATATAAAAACAATCTCCGAAAGGTTAGATGGCTTGGGAGGCTTGTCATAAATCATAATAGGCCAAAACTTGTTTGAGCTTCTCAAGGGTAGGAATGCTTTTTGCCTTCCTTTGCATACAACATTTACATGATGATTAATAAATGCTTGTTGACTTGCTCTAAATTTCAGGGATGTTAGTAAGAATCTATACTGTTCCATGTTGAAGGATTGAATGTAATAATAGTGAATAATAACTAGTATTTGTATTTTTGTATTTGTAAAGCTCTTTAAGGTCTGGACATTGGCTTACAAGTAGTATCAGAACAACCCTGGGAAGAGAGAAGTTAAGTAATTTGTCAGGGTCACACAGCTAATAAGTGACTGAGGCAGAATTTGAACTCACATTTTCCTGACTCCAGCTTTAGAATTCTATCCTCTATACCACTTAACTGCCTATGAATGTAAATGAAGTTGGCTATTGGATTATATGACCTCAGAGGTTGCTTTTGGCTCTAAAAATATGCTCTTCTATTTTTTAGCACCTTTCACTCAGGTTCTCATTTTTTCTGCCAACCAGAAAGCTCTCCACAACCTTTCATATTATTGCTCCTCTATCTGAATTTGTCTTCTTGAAATGATATGCCTTAAAAGATCATATTGAACCAGTTCTACGAAGCACAAAATTAGGTAGAGAATTGGCAATTATCGTAACAAAGATAGGAGTGTTTTTAACCTGAATTATTTATGTACACAATCTAAATTCATAAGATAATCAACTTTTCAACTAACTTTGAGCTAGAGTAATTTTGTCTCTGATAGCAGCAGTGTTTACTGCCATGATAGAACAGTAGATACTCTATGCCAATATGGAGTCATACTAGCACTGTAGATGGGGGTGAGGGGGAAGAAATAACATGTACGTTTTATTTATGCTACAATTTTTGTTTCTTCCATCAGAGTCTACCTTCCATTCTCACTGTTTGGTTTCTTAGTTTGCTGAGACTGAAGCCACCTGACTTGAATTTTCCCAGCAAACCATACCTCTACCCCAATTTATCACTCTACCTACAAGTACCCATTTATGTTTTTCTCCAGTCTCAGATAAGATATCTCTTCTCCATTAAGAAATTTAATTTCTCAGCTGCCCTTTGGATATCATCCCTTCATGAATCATTTTTTAAAGTTTAAATTAACTTTAGTCAATTTAGAACATTATTTCTTGGTTACAAGAATCATATTTTTTCCCTTCCCTGACCCTCCACACAGCCGATGTGCAATTTCATTGGGTATTACATGTATCCTTGATCAGAACATATTTCTATGTTGTTGGTGTTTGCATTAGGATGATCATTTAGAGTCTACATCCCCAGCCATGTCCCTACAACCCATATATTCAAGCAGTTGTTTTTCTCCTGTGTTTCTCCTCCCACAATTTTCCTCTGAATGTGGATAATGTTATTTTTCTTGTAGGTCCTTCCAAGTTGTTCTGGATCATTGCATTACCACTAATGGAGAAGTCCATTACATTCGGTTGTACCACAGTATATAAGTCTCTGTGTATAATGTTCTCCTGGTTCTGCTCCTTTTGCTCTGCATCAATTCTTGGAGGTCATTCCAGTTCCCATGGAATTCCTCCACTTTATTATTCCTTTTAGCACAATAGTATTCCATTACCAACATATACCACAATTTGTTCAGCCATTCCCCAATTGAAGGGCATCCCCTCATTTTCCAATTTTTTGCCACCACAAAGTGTGCAGCTATGAATGTTCTTGTACAAGACTTTTTCCTTATTATCTCTTTGGAGTACAAACCCAGCAGTGCTATGGCTGGATCAAAGGGCAGATAGTCTTTTATCGCCCTTTGGGCATAGTTCCAAATTGCCCTCCAGAATGGTTGGATCAGTTCACAACTCCACCAGCAATGAATTAATGTCCCTACTTTGCCACATCCCCTCCAGCATTCATTACTTTCCTTTGCTGTCATGTTAGCCAATCTGCTAGGTGTGAGGTGATACCTCAGAGTTGTTTTGATTTGCATTTCTCTGATTATATGAGATTTAGAACACTTTTCATGTGCTTATTAATAGTTTTGATTTCTTTAACTGAAAATTGCCTATTCATATCCCTTGTCCATTTATCAATTGGAGAATGGTTTGATTCTTTTGTACAACTGATTTAGCTCTTTATAAATATGAGTAATTAGACGTTTGTCAGAGGTTTTTGTTATGAAGATTGTTCCCCAATTTGTTGCTTCCCTTCTAATTTTGGTTGCATTGGTTTTGTTTGTATAGTTTTTTTTTTAATTTGATGTGATCAAAATTATTGATTTTACATTTTGTGATTTTTTTTTTAGCTCTTGCTTGGTTTTAAGGTCTTTCCCTTCCCAAAGATATGACATGTATACTATTCTGTGTTTACCTAATTTGCTTATACTTTCCTTCTTTATATTCAAGTCATTCACCCATTTTGAGTTTTTCTTGGTGTAGGGTGTGAGATGTTGATCCAAACCTAATCTCTCCCATACTGTCTTCCAATTTTTGCAGCAGTTTTTATCAAATAGTGGATTTTTGTCCTCAAATCTGGGATCTTTGGGCTTATCATAGACTGTCTTGCTGAGATCACTTACCCCAAGTCTATTCCACTGATCCTCCTTTCTTTCTCTTAGCCAGTATCAAATTGTTTTGATGGCCACTGCCTTATAGTATAGTTTGAGATCTGGGACTGCAAGTCCTCCTTCCTTTGCATTTTTTTTTCATGATTTCCCTGTATATCCTTGATCTTTTGTTCTTCCAAATGAACTTTGTTGTGTTTTTTTCTAATTCAGTAAAAAAGTTTTTTGGTAGTTCCATGGGTATGGCACAAAATAAGTAAATTAGTTTGGGTAGAATTGTCATTTTTATTATGTTAGCTCGTCCTACCCATGAGCAATCAATGCTTTTCCAATTGTTTAGATCTAGTTTTAATTGTGTGGAGAGTGTTTTGTAGTTGTGTTCATATAGTTCCTGTGTTTGTCTTAGCAAATAGATTCCTAAGTATTTTATACTGTCTACGGTGATTTTAAATGGAATTTCTCTTTCTAATTCTTGCTGCTGAAATGTGTGGGATATATATAGAAATGCTGATGACTTAAGTGGGTTTATTTTGTATCCTGCAACTTTGCTAAAGTTGTTGATTATTTCCACTAGCTTTGTGGTTGATTTTCTAGGATTCTTTAAGTAGACTATCATATCATCTTCAAAGAGCGATAATTTGGTCTCCTCCTTGCCTATTTTAATACCTTCAATTTCTTTTTCTTCTCTAATTGCTATTGCTAGTGTTTCTAGTACAATGTTAAATAATAGCAGTGATAATGGGCATCCTTGTTTCACTCCTGATCTTATTGGGAAGGCTTCTAGTTTATCCCCATTGCAGATGATGTTTGCTGATAGTTTTAGATATATACTATTTATTATTTTTAGGAAAGACCCTGATATTCCTATGCTTTTTGCGTTTTCAATTGGAATGGGTGTTGTATTTTTGTAAAAGGCTTTTTGTGCATCTATTGAGATAAGCATGTGATTTTTGTTGGTTTGCTTGTTAATATGGTCAATTATGTGCATGGTTTTGCTAATATTGAACCATCCTTGCATTCCTGGTATGAATCCTACCTGGTCATAGTGAATAACCCTTGTGATCACTTTCTGGAGTCTTTTTGCTAGTATCCTATTTAAGATTTTTGCATCTATATTCATTAAGGAGATTGGTCTATAGTTTTCGTTCTCTGTTTTTGACCTGCCTGGCTTTGGAATCAGTACCATGTTTGTGTCATTAAAGGAGTTTGGTAGAACTCCCTCTTTGCTTATTATGTCAAATAGTTTGTATAATATTGGGATTAGTTGTTCTTTGAATGTTTGATAGAATTCATTTGTGAATCCATTTGGTCCTGGGGATTTTTTCTTAGGGAGTTCTTTGATGGCTTGTTCGATTTCTTTTTCTGATATGAGGTTGTTTAGGTAATCTATTTCTTTCTCTGTTAGTCTAGGCAATTAATATTTTTGTAAATATTCATCCATATCACCCAGATTTCCATATTTATTGCCATATAATTGTGCATAATAGTTTTTAATGATTGCCTTAATTTCCTCTTCATTAGAGGTGAGGTCTCCCTTTTCATCTTGGATACTGTCAATTTGGTTTTCTTCTTTCCTTTTTTAAATTAGATTGACCAGTACTTTGTCAATTTTATTTGTTTTTTTTCTTTCAAAGTACCAGCTTCTAGTCATATTTATTAAATCAATAGTTCTTTGACTTTCAATTTTATTAATTTCTCCTTTGATTTTTGGGATCTCTAATTTAGTCTTCATCTGATGATTTTTAATTTGTTCACTTTCTAGTTTTTTAATTTGCATGACCAATTCATTAACCTCTGCCCTCTCTTATTTGTTAATAAATGAACTCAAGCATATAAATTTCCCCCTGAGGACTGCTTTGGCTGCATCCCATAGATTTTGAAAGGATGCCTCATCATTGTCTTCTTCTTCAATGAAATTATTAATTGTTTCTATGATTTGTTCTTTAACCAATTTTGGAGAATCATATCATTTAATTTCCAATTAATTTTTGATTTGCTTGTATATGTACCCTTACTAATTATTATTTTCATTGCATTATGATCTGATAAGGTTTCATTTATTATTTCTGCTCTTTTGCACTTGTTTGCAATGTTTTTATACCCTAGTACATGGTCAATCTTTGTGAATGTACCATGTGCTGCTGAAAAGAAGGTTTATTCCTTTTTGTCCCTATTTATTTTTTTCCACATATCTACTAACTCTAATTTTTCTAAGATTTAATTCACTTCTCTTACCTCTTTCTTATTTATTTTTTTGGTTTGATTTATCTGGTTCTGATAGAGGAAGGTTCAGGTCTCCCACTAATGTAGTTTTTATATCTATTTCATCCTTCAGCTCCACTAGCTTTTCCTTTAGAAATTTGGATACTATGCCATTTGGTGCATACATGTTAAGTACTGATATTTCCTCATTGTCTATACTGACTTTTATCAGGATGTAATTACCTTCCTTATATCTTTTAACTAGATCTATTTTTACTTTGGTTTTGTCAGTTATCATGATTATGACTCTTGACTTCTTTTTATCAGTTGGATTTGGCTCCATCCTCTTACTTTGACCCTATGTGTATCTACCTTCCTCCAGGGTGTTTCTTGTAGACAGCATATGGGAGGGTTTTGGTTTCTAATCCACTCTGCTTTTCACTTGCATTTTATGGGTGAGCTCATTCTATTCATATTCAGAGTTATGATTACCAGCTGTGTATTTTGTAGCATTTTGATTTCTACTTCTGGTCCTGCCTTTTCTTCTTTCAGTATTTCCTTCTACACCAATGTTTTGTTTTTAATCAGTCCCCCTAAGTCCCAACCTTATTTTACTTCCCTTTCTACCCCCTTCTTATTCCCCTCATATTTTTTTACAGTCTTTTTATACTACCCCCCTCCCTCCCTTGCACTGCTTCCCTCCCCACCAGTCCGTTTGTTACCCTTTCACTCCCCTATAGGGTACAAATCTATTCTTTGCCCCAACGTATTTGATTGTTCTTCCCTCTTTGAGTCAATTTCAATGCAGGTCAGAGTTGAGAATTTCCTATCTCCAACCTCTTTATCCTTCTAGTGTATTAATGTTCTCCACCCTCCCATCATGAGCTTCTTTGTGACATATAAATTTACCCCTTTTGTTTCTTTTCCCATTTCTTTTAGTATTAACCTCTTTTTTTAGCTCTAGTTGTATATATATATACACATATATATATATAATATGTGTATATATACATATATACACATATTATATATACATATATTATATGTATTTATGCAAACATATATCTATATACATATTTATGCCTTGTCATTTCATCCTATACAGTTTGTCACTGTTCCCTCTAAGTGTAATTCTTCTAGCTGCCCAGGTGATAATAACAATTTTTAAGAGTTACCAATGACCTCTTTTCTTATAGGGGATACATATCATTTTAACTTATTGGGTCTCTTTTTAAAAAGTGTTTTTTTTAATTGTTGTTTTTATTTTTGCCTCTTTCTTAATTACCTTTTGATGTTCTTGAGTTCTGTGCTTGGGCATCAAATTTTCTGTTCAGGTCTGGTCTTTTCTTTACAAATGCTTGGAATTCTTCTATTTTGTTAAATGACCATACTTTCCCCTGTTAGAATATAGTCATTTTTGCTGGGTAATTGATTCTTGGTTGTAGACCTAGTTCCCTTGCTTTTCTGAGTATTATATTCCATGCCTTTTGATCCTTCAGTGTCGATGTAGCCAGATCCTGTGTTATGCTCACTATGGTTCCATGGTATCTGAATGATTTCTTCTTAGCAGCTTATAATATTTTTTCCTTGGTCTGATAGTTCTTGAATTTGGCTTCAACATTCCTAGGTGTTGTCAGTTGGGGATTAAGTACATGAGGTGATCAGTGGATTCTTAAAATCTCCACTTTTCCCTCTTATTCTAGAATATCGGGGCAGTTTTTGGGATAATTTCTGTAGCATGATGTCCAGGATTTTTCTTTTGTCATGGTCTTTCAGTAGACCAATGATTCTTAAGTTGTCTCTCCTGGAATGATTTTCTAAATCTTCTTTTTTGTGAATGAGGTGGTTCATATTTTCCTCAATTTTTTCATTCTTTTGATTTTGTTTTATAGGGTCCTGCTGACTTGTGAATTCACTTGTTTCTAGTTGTTGTATTTTGGATTTTAAAAACTGGATTTCATCCCTGGCTTTTTGGTCATCCTTCTCTTTCTAGTCTGATTTTCTTTGGAGATCATCTTTCATCTCCTTTGCCTCATTTTCAAGCTAGTTAATTTTGTCTTTCAAGACACTGTTTTCTTGTTTTTGTTCAAGTGCCTCTGTTTCCAAATGACTTATCTTATTTTTTAAGTTTTTTTCCCAGTTGTCTTCAGCCTCTATTAATTGTGTTTTGAATTGTATTTTGAGTTCTTCCAGAGCCTTTATCCAATTCACTGAGGTTTCTGGTTTTTTTTTTTTTTTGCTTGGTGTTCTCTCATCCTTCTCTGTTCTGTTTGCTCTTTGTTCATTGCCTGTATAGAAGCTGTCAATTGTAATTTCTTTTTTTTCTTTTTCTGTTGTTTGCTCATATTTACCCCTTCTTTACTTCCTGTACTTGCCTGCCCTCTTGCTCCCCTCATTTTTTTTGTGGTTTTGGGCTTTTCTGTCAGCCTTCACCCTTGGAGTTTCACCTTTGGAGAAATCTCTCAGCATAGTCTGTAGGGGAGGGTTTTGGAGCTTGAGCTTCCCTGCCCTCTGAAAGCTTCGATGGGATTAAGTCCAGCTGGGTTGAGCTGGATGTTCCCTGAGGCCAAAACCCCTAGAATGGGGGAGCAACATGGAGTGTCTTTGCTGCTGCAAGTAGGCTGCCTTCTCTGTGCTCTGTGCTTCTTCTCTAACTGCTTCCCCACTGCCTGTATTCAATGCTCTGTGTCTGGCACAGCTTTACCCACAAGGTACTCCCTCCAGACCAGCACCTTTACCTGCCCAGAGGCTCCAGATGCCACTGGAGGCTTTGAGCTCTAGTTGGGGTAGGTGTCCTGGGACCTTCTTTCTTCCTTCCCCTTTAACCCGAGTGTTCTTGAATTCTGGCTTTTGGGGGTGTACCTTTTAAGTTGAGTCCAGCAGGAGGGTTCCTTGGCTCTGTCTTGTTTTTAGGTTTGATTTTCAGTCCCTTAGGAGCATTTAATTTGTAACCAGTAAGGAAGGGTTTTCAAAGGTCTGAAGCTTCGTTGGCTCTATGCCACCATCTTAACTCTCCTTCCCCCCCATGAATCTTAACAGACCCTACATCAACTCACAATCCCTCTCTGTCAAGCATCTCCAATCTTGGTATTACTAGCTCCTTCCTTTCTTTAAATGTACTGAAGCCTCTTCTTAATTCAGAAACTCATCAGTTGACTCTGCTCCTTTTCTGGATGCAAATGTATTTAATTTCATTCTCTAACAAAATTCTTGAATGAATGGTATGCATCTGTTATTGCCTCCTTTCTTTATCATTCATCCCTAATTCTTTACCCTATAATATGTCTCCTATCCACAACACTCTGCTGAAATTAAATTTTGCTCATTGGTATAGAGAATAAACTACCAAACTTTAAGTCAGAAGACTTGGGTTGGATGTTAAATTTATGACTTATTAATGGTAGTGTGATAGAGGTCAATTTCCCAGACTGAAACTCCAGTTCTAGCATTTGAAACCTCTATCAAAGTAGGGTCTTGTGCCATTTCCTTAACCGTATCTAATTTTGTTTCTTTATCTTTAAAATAGAGATGATATTTGCCAAATGAATACCCTTTTCTCTTTCAACAACTTTTGACTAACCCATTCTTGAAATTTTATCCTTTGTTTTTCCTGGCATTATTATTCTTATTATTTTTGTCTTCCCTATATGTTCCTTCTTTCTCTTCATAATTTGCTGGCTCCTCTTATTTCTCCTACCCCAATTAGAAATATTTTCCACAATTTGGACCATATCCCTCTTTTTCCTTCAGAAAAACTCATCCATTCTCATTGTTTCAGCTATAACTTTGATTTATTCATTCTAACTAATGACATGTCTTCCTTAGAATTTCCCATTCTAATATCCTTACCCTATGTATTTGAAATTAAACCCATAATCTTATCTGTACCTAATATACTCTTCCAAATTTCACCATGGTTCTGTTATTCTTCCTATCATACAGACTAGAAATGATGGAAGTTATTTTTGACTGTTTTCTTTTATCTATCCAATACAAATTTTTTTATCCACTTCTGTTGATATTACTTTAGATTACTGAAAGTCCTTCTATAGCTGGCCTCTATTCTGTCACCTTTATCCATCCCTTCCACCAACACCAAATATTCTTCTTAAGGCTTTGATTTTTCTAATGCTATTTTCCTATTCAAGAATTACTATGGCTCCCCATTGTCTGTTAAATCAGGCCCAATTTTTTTAAATCTAAAATTCAAAATCTTCCCTGCTATGGACCTATTTTACATTTGCAACCTTATCTCACATGAATTATTTGCAGGTGTGCTCCATGGCACTAGTCTCCTCACTGTTCTTTCTAACATATCAGGCCCATTTCTACTTCTGTTTTTGCATATGTTGTTTCTCCTTCTTTAATTCTCTCTTGATCTCTTTTTTTACTTATCCCCTATGTATGTATCCTTTAAGTCTCTGTTAAAGTCATGTTTCCTCAAAGAAACATATTGTAAGAACTACCCAATAGTGATATCACTTCCTTTTCTGACTCCTCTTTGTACTCATTTTCTATGCTATTTATGTTGGCATTTCTTTTTATTCTATACCTTATTGTCCTCTTTTTCATTCCAAATATGCCTTGTACCATCAGTGAGACCTTAATATCCATGAAATCAAGGTATTATTACAGAATTGTTCTGTTTCCCTCCAAGATAGGCCTGGGTTAGATGAAAAAAAGAGAGAAGGAAGAAAAAATCAAGGAAGGAAGGAAAGAAAAAGGGAAGGAAGGTGCTAATTGAACCACCAATGAGAAGAGTTCTAATTATAGATTGCTAATTATACAGGATTTTCCCTTGTGAAGAGGGGTAGTGATAAATTTCAAAGAAAATTCTTAATGGTGACAGATGAAATGAATTTTCAAACTTAATTTGATACTAGTTTTGCCTTTATTAAAGGAAACTTTTGCCTCCTAATGTAACCACAAAACTAATAGAGATATAGAAATGCAATAGAGGAATAAGAGACCCTTCTGAATAAATTTAAGAAATAGCCTTAAAATCCAAGTCATGGGGCGGGGGGAGGGGGGGTGAAACTAAGCTAAAAGAGACAGAGGTCCCTGAGTGTGGGAAATGCTTGGAACAATTCCTTATTTTCTGTTCCATCACAAAGAAGTCTGTATTTTAATTGAGATATTTTTCTAATATCCTGACTCAAGTATTTATGGTGAAGGAATTATTGAAAGGTTAGGCACCAGACCCTTGATGTAGCAATAAATATTTATGATGTCTTGACTGTGTTTTTTCAAATTATTAATTCACTTGTAGCCCTTAGATCTCTGAGCTTTCTTAGACCAATAATTAAAGAATCTAAAATGAGTTTGCATTTCTTCTCTCTCAGTGACATGTTTGGAATTTCCAATTTAGAAAGTATTACTATCATACTACCTTAGAATTCCTCCTTATCAATACACATCTAAGAGACAGCATAGTAGCCAAAGGGCCATTTGGGGCATAAGAAAGACCTGGCTTTAAGTCCTTCCTCAACTACCTAATGATTCTGACTATGGACAAACAGCTTCACCACTCAATGCTAGAAGCAGCTCTCTATTAACGTAAGTTAACATTGAGTTGTTTATGTTTCTCAGCTACAAGGATGCTCCATATAGGGGATCTCCACACTGATAAAATAACAAGTCTGACCTACAACAAAAAAGATCCATTATTATTAATGAAGAAAAATAGTTGATCCATATCCCTTAAATGGAAATATTATAACTAGAAAATGAAGGGTCTAGAAGATGGGCCTCTTTATATGTATTTCAGATCAACTATATAAACTAGTTCACTTGCAGAGAGCTCCATCTCCAGATGTTACCAAATGAATTATGGTGCTTCCAATATACAGAGAAATGGTTAGGTGTAGTCAAAACCTTTGGGATTATTAACTGACATTGTGTTTGTATTGTCAGTAGATCTCCTTCACATTTGGTTGATATTTCTGATCATTTTAATGACTTTTAGGCCATTTTTCCTCTGGATTTGTAAAAAGCTAATTTGTCCATCATTTTCTGCCAGATGCTCCTTTACACCAGGTAGTCTGTTACCATATATGGATGACAATAACTACACGGAAATGCTGTCATAGCTTGAGAATAGGTAGAGTCAATTAATCAAAAAGCATTTATTTAGAACCTACTCTCTATCAGTTATTCTGCTCAGTACTAGGGATACAAAACAAAGGATAAAACAATTCCTATCTATTAAAAAGCTAATGGGCTGATGTCAGAGACAAGTACACATGTGAGTATATGAAAAAGAGTAAGTACAAGACAGTGAAGGAAGTACAACATTTTCAAATGAGGGAATCATGAAAGGTTTAATATAGAAATGTGGCACACAGGCTGTATTTTGAAGCAAGAGGGAAATTCTTTGAGGCAAGTAAGAGGAGAGAATTCATTCCATGCCCGGTGGAATAACCAGTAGAAAGCCATGGATACAGAAGCTAAAGAGTTATGCATGAGAAAAAGAAAGAAGGCAAATTTGGCTAGATTGCAGAGTATGAAAGGAGTAACAATATAGTGATGAGTTTGGATAGATAGATTGAGGCCAGTTTGTGAAGGGCTTTAAAAACTTATATAGATGAATTTCTATTTTATTCTAAAATAACAGAATCAAGGAGTAGGGGGTGACTTTGTCAGTGACATATTTAAGAAAAATCACTTTCAAAGCTGTATGTAGAATAGACTAGTGTGGGCAGGAACTCTCAAGACTCCAATTTAGGAGGCCATTGCAATAATTTAATTAAGAAATGCTAGAGGTCTAAGATAGGATTGTAGCTGTGAAAGAATGAGGAATGGAAAGCAAGAGAAGTAGATATGATAATGGTATGACTTGTCTATTGATTAGATATATGACAAAAGAGAGAATGAAGAGTACAAGATAATGCCAAGGTTGTGAAGCTGGAATATATATTAAGATGATGGTGCCATTGATAGAAACAGGAATATTTAGAAGAAGAATAGTATTGGGGAAAAGGATAATAATTTCTGGTCTGGATTGTTTCAGGGGAATATAATTTGAAATTTGCACTAAATTATTGGTAATGCTGAACTGAAGGAAAATTGGTATTGAATATAGTCATATGTGTCATATGCTGAGGAGTTGTGTGTGTGTGTGTGTGTGTGTGAGAGAGAGAGAGAGAGAGAGAGAGAGAGAGAGAGAGAGAGAGAGAGAGAGAGAGAAGCAAGAACCTTGAAGAATAGTCTTAGGTAGAGACATGAAATATATAATAATCATTCAGCAAAGGGCTCTGAGAATTGAAAAGGGGCAGGTCATATGGGTAGGAGGAGAACCAGAAATAATGTTGAAAAAAAAACAACCCAGAAATTGAGATAGTATCGAGAAGAGGATGGTCAACAATGTCAATTATAGCAGAGGTTTGAAGTTGGTAGAAGACTCAGAAAAATTCTGAAATTATAAATGTATTATTATGTCAAGATATGTATTCATCAAACAATATGATATATGGATGTGGACAAATGATTTCAATGGTTGACCAAGTCTAGATCTAAGCAATGCTAAATTTCAAAATTAAAAGTGAAATTTTAGTTTTTATGTCTGCTAAAGCTTCATGTATTTGGACATGGCAGCATTTATATTTAAGCCTCATATTTTGGCCTATGAAAAAATACCAATCCTCAACCAGTATATTCTAAGGAAAAAGAAGACAAGAGAGGTTAGTTTGTATCATGTAAATGAAATAACTAACAAGTCGATTGAATTTTTTATTTTTCAAATGCTCAATGTTATATAGTTATGGCATATGTTTTCTGTGATAGGAAGAATGAATGAAAAAATCTATGCTATGGTGCCAAAATGAAGCAGCAAGAAAGTCACAACTACCCTTTTCTTCTCTGCCATTGTCTTTATTATTACTGTGTGAATGCCTCTCACACTTTGAAATATATGGTAAATATTACCCAAAGACTCTTAAGAAACAATTTCAGAAGTAAATAAGGATGAGGAATACAATATACTCACTAGCTATAACAGGGTAAAAGATGAGTACATCAAAAAATATAGAACTGATATACTGTAGGATTTTAATGGCCAAATTTGACACCAAAGGAAATATGAGAAAATGCCTTCTTTTCCTTCTTTGTAAAGATAGGGAACCATGAGTGCAGAACTCTGCATCTCTTGGTCAGAATCAGTTGATTTATTGGTCAATTATTCTGTTTTTGTCTTCTCTTTTTGTTGTTGTTGTTGTAAGAGGCAGCTTGATAAGTGTGTGTGTGGGGGATCATAATCAAGAAATATAAAATCAAGCTATGAATACAAATTAAAATGCCTAAAATGAACAAAAAGCATTAGAAAATAGCTTCAGCTAGCAACCTATAATTCCTTTAAAGATTTATCATTCTCTAATCCTACATATAAGCAAATAATTATATAAAGTAAAAATATATGGAATGCAGGGTTGGGCATATAGACAGTTTGGTATAGTGATTAGAGAATCAGCTTTGTAGCACAAGGTGACCTAGGTTCAAGTTCTGCCTCTGACACATCTGTGTGATTCTTGGCAACTCAATCTCTCAAGCTAATTGAGAGGGAGAGTTTTCTCACCATGGAGTTACGTAACAATGTAATCAAAGGTCCATTTCCTCTATATGAAAATGATAGAAAGAGGAGGACAAAGTTGATATCTTCAGCAGTTAAATTTTTAACAAATCCAATCTAATTTGAATAGAGTATAATAAGTAACAAATATTTATTAAGTTTTAACTATGTGCCAGGCACTGTGCTAATTATAAAATCATGAAACACTCAGGGATTTATTTGCTTATTTTCCTTTGTGCTATTTCCCTATTGTGCCTAGAAGCAAAATAACTTTCATTATCTATCGAGGAATTACTTCATATTCTTCTGAAATTCCCATATGTAGTGGCATTATTTATTCAACACCATAACATTCTTTCTGCCCATATTTTAGAGGCAGAGGACAGTGGTAAGACAACCATTGATAAAAGAAGAATAAGGTTCCTGCTTTAAGATACCATACTGACTTTAATTTTTCCCACATAAAATCACATTTAACAACTGCCTTTGTTCCCAAATAAAATCAAGTTATAACAACCCCATCCCCCCCCTTTTTTTTCTGGTTTCATAATTCCTGCATGGCCAGGAAGAAATATGCTCTTTTATTTGGCAATGTTCTCAAGTGGTTCGAAACAGACTCTTTGATGTGTAAAACCTGATGCAGAGCAACATAATTTCTTAATATTTAAATAAAGTATTGGTCTTTTGAAAACTGAAATTAGGAACAAAAAAGTCCAACTTCAAGTTTTTGGAGTTTATCAATGCAGTATCATAACTGCTGAGTATATTTCCTTCTTAACAAGCTTATAGGTACTATATGTACAAATCTTGGACCAATGTATATTTTAAAACACTGCTATGACTCTTAAAATCTTTCTAAAAGATCATGGAGGAGGGCAAAATTTTTTGTGTCCAGGATATTTGGTACTCATAAATTTTATGTGACCAATGTGTGTCTCTTTTCCTTAGGACTTGATCACCTTTTGTCAAAACAATCACTGAGACTGTACATCTCAGAACAAGCTAAAAAGACTAGATTGTGCCTTAGATTCAGTTCCTTTCAATACTGTTTTCAATCTCAATTCCTTCTCCCTTATCTCCATTCTGAAATCTGCTCCTTCTTCTGTCTCTCTGTTACTGGATTCATCATTCTCCCAGACTCAAAATAACAGTCCTTTTCACCTTTTCTTTTTCCTGATCACTCTTATCTAATCATTAACCAAATAAGTGTTGGTTCCAATTCTGCAGGGTCTCTAGAATCTGTCTTCTGTATACTACTGTATAGTCAATACATTAACCTAGTTAAGGTTCTCATTAACCTCTTCTCTGCGTTGAACTGAACTCTTCTCCCCCAAACCTTCCCTTCTTTCTGAATTTCCCTATTATTGTCAAAGGAACCACTATTTTCCCAGTCATCCAGGCTTGCATGCCAGGTGTTCCCCTTTACTCTTTACTCTCTAATCCCTATCTAATTCGTTGCTACCAAGTCCAGTATATTTTACCTTTGTAACATCTCTCCTCTGACACTGGTACCAACATGGTGCCATTGTTAGTTATCTCATTACCTCATGCGTAGACTACTGCAATTGATCTTCCTAAATTGCCAGCCTTACCATGTCACCCCTTTATTAAATAAACTCCATTGGCTCCCTATCACCTCTAAGATAAAATATAAACTCTTCCGTGTGGTTTTCAAAGCTCTTTAGAACTTGCTCCCCCAACACATACACACACATTCCAGTCTTCTTACGAATTACTCTTCTCCACATATTCCGAGATCCAGTGACACTGGCCTCCTTGTTGTTCCTTGAGAGACATTTATCTCCTAGCTCCACACATTTTTACCAGCTGTGCCCCATGCTTGAGATTCTCCAACTCTTCATCTCTGCCTCCCTGGCTACTTTAATCTTAATGCCTTCTCTGTTAATTATCTCTAATTTATCCTATGCTTGTCTTGTTCTTACATAGTTGTCTTCCTTTTGTCTCTCCCACAAGACTGCTAGCTCCTTGAGGGCCTGAGTTGTCTTTTGCTTCTCTTTGTCCTCCCAGTCCTTAGGACTGTGCCTGGCAAGAGTAGGTACTAAACAAATGCTTATTGACTTATTGACTGATTTAATAATAATAAGTACCTCTTTGGTCTCCTTGCTCCTAGTCTTCTGTCTCTTAAACCCTTCCTAAAAACTATTATCAAAACAATTTTTCTAAAACATAGCCTTGCTAAGTATTATTCAATGGTTTTCTAGTGGCCAAAGAATATAACTCAAAACTATTTACTACTAGGTTCAAGGTCCTGCATTCCCAGCCCCAATCTAACTATAAAATCCCTTTATGTTTCTTATGTTGAACCAAAAAGGGTGGTCATTCCAAAGCAGGAGTAATTTCTCCTCTTTCTTGCCTGTTATAATTGTCCCATCTAACCCCCCCCCCCCCAAAGGAGTTCTGAGCCTTCTTCAATCCTCTTCTTTTCCTCATGATAGCTTTAAAAAGTCCTTTTGGATAGCCTTAACCTTTCTTGCCATGTACTTCCCTGATCCCATTTCTTTGTTTAATTCCATACACTTCCACCATGCCCTATCCTTACTTTCTGAAATCTTACACATCATGCAAAGTCCAGATCAAATTATATCTTGTCCGTGAAACCTTCTGATAACTAATGGTCATTTCTTCCTCTTTTTTATTCTATTCCTATTGTTTGTTCCTCTCCTCAATATTTAATGATTTCTTCTTGCATCAAAATTATTGTATCTGCTTAATTCCATCTACAAAAAAGGCTATAAGTTTTGTTAATATTCTTTCCCACAATTACATGTAAAAGCAATTTTTGACCTTTTTTTTTTTTAATTTGGCTCAAAATCTATTAGGTTATAAGCTTTTGAGAGCAAAGGGAACTTTGTGGTATTAATTCCCATAGGACCTACTTCAACATATGGATTGCATTGACTTGAATTTTTGTCTACAATTTTTGGAAGCTCAGCAACTCAACAGAAGTTTAATGTGAGACCCACTCAGAAACCCATATGGGTGTCTCATTTCAGCAGGGCAGCAGAGATTTTATTGATGCCTTTGAAATGAAAGGAGACGATGGTAGAAGAATATACTGAGAATGTTACACCAGAAGATTGTAGAATTATTGGTTAACCTTCCAATGATGGCAGCTAGTCAGGATTTTCTCCTGAGGTTTAAAAAGAGAGATCCTGGGACTCTGTTAGAAGGCACCTTATTTAGTCAATTTGTGGTACTCAGGGACCAGATTCCTGAACAAACAAAAGTAAGTAGTGAACTGTTCCCAAAGAAACTCCAGAGACAACTTAAAAAGACTGTCACCTGGGCTCCTGAAATGGTGCTTATTTTTATGATCTATATTGATTTCACAACATCAAAGGCAACTTTCTAGTTTTCTTCTGCCTGATTTCTGCTTCTACTAGTCTTAAAAATGTTTGTACAACATGTAGCCCTGGAAAAACACAGCCATTTGGTGGGAGGCAGCAGCTTGAAATGAAATGAATCTATCAATCCATTTTATCTCTTCTTTTGTTGTTTATTCTTCCTACACAGCCCTATCTTTGGGGAATTGACAGTAGGAGATAGCACAGAGGAAACTGTTGAAAAGGGTCTTCCTTTGGCAACTCCTAGCAACCGTTCCCATGTTCCCAGTCATTTCCAAGGCTCTTTTATGAGACTTGATGCTCTCGACTGAAGCGAGGGCAAAAGGTGGTTGTAAGCTATGTCCCCTGGGAAGCTTTTCCTGTCAGATAGAGATGAGAGCTGTTTAGAAATAAAAACACACATGTCCAGAAGTATACATGTAAATTTCAGAGCATTTTTGCCAGGTGGTAGCATTTCCTTCACAACCTTCCTCTATTTCTACACTGTGTGGGTGCACGTGTATATCTGTGTATCTGAAAGTACACTTAACACAGTTCAGTATCTCACCTGAGAAGGAGGAGAAAATTTAAAAGATCGATTTATCTAGCTCTCAAAACCACTTAGATTTTTCTGAAGAATTCATATAAGCCAGAAGTTTGGGGATATTGCATATGTTTATTAACATATATATGTACATATGTGTGTATGTTTGTTCAAGAATTTGTGTGTATATCTTTTTCTGCAATGAAGTCACAAGCTTCTTTAGGAAAAAATCATTTTATATGATCCCTTTTTTGCCATATTTGTCATTTTGTTTAAAATTCATTGCATCCTTTTGGGGGAATTGACAGCTTTACAGACCATTTTATGATATTGAATTCTTGAAGTGAACAAGTTGTCTATTTAGATAGAGATTGCTCCTAGGGCTTTGTGAGAGTCAGGCTTTGGCATACTCCTTTTCTGCTCTTTTCCTTATAGTTTTAATTTACAGTGTTGATTCTTCTCTGCCAGATCAGCAGATAATCAGTGTCTTTACATTCTCTTGGTATTTATTTTCTTTTTTCTTTCCCACAAACTGAAATGCTTCTATTTAAATATCTCTTACTACTTGATGCCAAACACAAAAGAAATGTAAATAGATAGTTGGACTAATTCACATCTGCCAGGGAATAATTGTTGGATACATGCTGGTTAAGCATATTTTTTTAAAAGCAAACTTCCAATTAAGCATCTGTACCAGGTCACAGTTGAAATTAAGGAATTATAAAATATGGTTAAGAAATCTTCCATTCTTTTGAGTGATGAATAGTTGAGTCAGTATCTTAGTTATTTTTACTGCATCCACACATAGAGCTCTACTCACAACTCCTTTAAAAAGGAGTCAGCTGAGTGACTCAGTGCATATAGTGCTGGACCTTGAGTCAGGAAAACTTGAGTTCAAATCTGGACTCGAACACTTAGCTGTGTGACACTGATCAAGTTACAACCACCTCTATTTACTTCAGTTACTCATCTGTAAAATGGGGGTGATAATAGCACCTATTTTGCAAAGTTGTTTTGAAGTTTAAGTGGGATAATATTTATAAAGCATTTTGCATACCTTAAAGTGCTACATAAATGCTAGTCATTGTTATCATTTTTATTTTTATAAAGAGAATTTCTAGAAATGAAAGATCCATTGAAATAATCTTGTGAAGACATTATCAGGTAATGGGTCACCACTAACAATTCGTTTTTAGTGTTAGTAAGGGAATGGATTTCTCTGGTCCTAAGATTTAGAACTAGAGGGGACTTCAATAATATGTTAGTCCAAACTCCTTCTTTACACATACAGAAACTGAAGTCTGAAGAGATTAAGGGACTTGGCCCCAAATCACACTGACAATAAAAGCAGAAGCAAGATTGAAATTCTGGAGCTCTGACTCTGGATTAGGTACCTTTCCCACTTATTATATGGTCTGTCTGCCTCATATAAAGCCAACTAGCCAGATAGGCCGAATGCAATTTCAGAGTCATTAGGGGTTCAGGACATTGTGACCCCTTCTTACTCCACTGTACTTTGTATGCATGCTGGGAAAAACCACTTGTCTTCTGAAGTCAGATGATCCTTTTGGCCCCGAGTAATTATCTGTTCTACTGCCTACTTCTATTAGTCTAGATTAAACAGAATAAGCTGTAGCACTTCCCTCATTTCCATCTCCAAAAATTAAAGGCATTGTAACTAGGTTACAAATTGCCAGGTAGTGGAGGTAGCCATTAGTGACATAATTTGAGGGATCTAATAAGTCCCCTCAATCAAAACTTTTCTTTTATCCACATTGACCTCCCTGAAAATTTTAGGACCTTCATTGCTCCTTCAGGTATCTTACCTGTTTAAGTAAATTTCAGGAACATTTACTAAGCAGGTGCTTTGTGCAAGTCATTATAATGGATTGAGCTGAGAGAAACATTTAATAAGACAGAATCTCAGGGAAATAAAAGTAATGCATGGCTAGGACAATAGAAAGACTTTTTATGGGTACAAATAGATTCTGACATATTTTTTTAACCCTTACCTTCTCTCTTAGTATCAGCAGCAATCAGGCTTAAGTGACTTGCACAGGGTCATCCTGGAAGTATCTGAGGCCACATTTGAACCCAGGTCTTCTGACTACAGGCCTGGCACTCTATCATGCCAAACTGCCCTGATTCCAAAATATTTCTAAATATATATATATATGTATATATATAATATATAATAAATCTAAATGATATAACCAAGAAGTGGAATAAATGAGTATAGGTGTAGTTAGAATTTGAGAAGGGTCAGTTTTTTAGAGAGTATGAAATTCCTGAAGGACCCTCAGTTGATACATTTGTATCAGAAAATAATAACAAGTCCAGAGAAAGGTGTCTTGGGAAATGAGGGTAAATGTGGCACCTCCCTAGACAACTTGTTACATTTTGGACAGCTCCAACTATTAGGCAACTCTTCAATATATGTGGGGAAATCTGAAAATTCCACCCATTTTCCTGGTTCTGTTTTCTGCATCCAAATGGAACAAGTCTCATCCCTCTTCTAAAAGCCACCCCTTCAAATGCTTGCCAACATTTATGTTCTCTTCCAAGCAAAACATCTCTATTTTCTTCAATTGACCCTTGTTCAACTCGATGTGAAGGCTCTTCTTCATCTCAGCCTTTCTCCTCTGGCCTTTTCACAGCTTGACAATATCCTTCTTAAAACATGGTATTGAGAATACAAAACACAATCTTCCACCAGTAATCTGGACAGAGAAGAAACAACAGAATTCTGACTTTCTTCGCTCAAGACACTATGAGTGTAAATGCAGAATGAGATTGCATTAGGGTTTGTTTTTTTTTTTTGCTTGCCTTATCCTGTGAAACTTGCAATTCACCAAATCCCTCAATTTTTTCACACAAACTGTTGTCAAGCCATCTTAGACTTGTGAAATTGATTTTTGAACCTAAGTGCAGAACTTTATATCCACTTTTATCCTTTATATCCTATTATATTCAATTTGTCAATCTAGCCTATCAAAATATTTTTAGATCCATAATCTGTTTTCCAGGGTTTTAGTTTTCCCTACTAGCAATTTTTCAAGTGCAAACTCAACAAGTTTGCTCTCTCTGTTCACATCCAAATTATCAATAGAATAGAGGGCCAAAGACCAAAGCAGTCCACCAAAGCCTTCTTCTCAGTCTATATCAAACCATTAACAATTAATCTTTGCGTCTGCCCATTTAATGAATTTTCAGTGCATCTAAATGTACTGTCAATACCATAAGAATATCTGGTAAGACTTTGTGTAGAATTCATTGTTAAAAATGTATAAACTGTATTTACTTCATTCCTCTATTCTGTTAAAAAGGAAAAAGAGATAATTTCTGACTTTTACTGATCACTACTATTTCCTTTAAATGATGTTTGCCGAGTCATTTTAATCCTATATACAGATTTTTTCAGAAATCAAAGTCAAGATCCCAATAGTTTATACTATCAACAATATTTTTTCCATTTTTTGAAAACTAAAAGGATATGTTTCCCTCTTCAATTCTGACAATTCAAATCTTCATCTCTTCAGTTTTTCAAAGATTACTGACCATAGCTAATCAATAATATCTGCCAGTTCTTTTAGAACCCCCTACATGTTGCTCATCTGAGCCCGGTTGCTTGTCTCACTTTGGGTGGCTAAGTACACCCTTGTTGCTTATCACGGCTGTCACTTTTCTATCTGCCATGTTTTCTTTTTCCTTTTCATTTATTTCTGGGAAAGGTAGCAGAAGCAAAGGAAAAGTTGTCTTCCCGCTAATGTTTTGTTCTGATCATTGTTCTCTCCAGCATGGGCAGCAATCCTATCTATCCCTTCTTTGTTCTTCCTCTTAGATTCATTATATACCTGGCACTTAATAAATGTTTGTTGGTCTTCACTTACCTTGCCAATCAGTTCACTATGAGTTTTAGTATTCTAGTTACCATTTGGTAAATCCATGCCACCCTTTTCTAGTTATCTTTCATGATGGCAAGTGGATACTTTAAGCCTTGGAATTAGGAAAACCTGAGTTCAAATCCTGCCTTATAGCAAATACTGACTGTATGACTCTGTGTAAGTCACTCTATCTCTCAGCCTGAGTTTCCTCATCTATAAAATAAAAATTTAATAATAAAAGGAACACTTGGGAAGTTCATGATTGTTCTTATAACTTGCACTATGATGAAATTACTTTTTTTAAAGAATCTGGATCAAGTTACATACAAATAGGAACACACAGGGCTATTATGAGGAGCAAATGATATATGCAAAGTGCTTTGCAATCCTTCTAAAGTTCTATGAAAATACTAGCTATCGTCATCATTATCATTATTGCCTTCCATCTCATCTCTGTCTTCTTCAAAGTTAAGATCTGAGGAACCTTATATATTCCCATCATTTTCTTTAGATAATTCCCTCTTCTTTTCTCCTCATTAGAACTATTGCTTTTGGCATTTTCAGTATTTCATTCTTGAGAGCTTCCCATCCCTCCCTCCTGAGATGACTTCCCCTATAGAATTTTAATATGTGGGATTTGTCTTTCTCAGAATGCTTTGAAATTTTCTCTTCTAAAATCTAGCATGTATGTTGAATTATAATTGGTTCTTTCTCCTCTTTATCAGAAATGCCAAGGTGGCATAGTTGTTTCTATTCTAATTTCTAACCCAAGGATTTATTTCTCCTTTCTTTTCTTTTTCTTTTTGGTGATGTAATGATTTTGTTGCATACTTCATTTAGTACTGCCCAATACTATTACCTCAGTTTGAAGAATCTTGGCAAGGTTGTCTTCATCTTATGCAACCAACTGTTAGTGTGTAGAAGATACATCACGAGTGTAGCAAAGGCAAGCCTAGTCAATAAAATGGAAAGATCTGAGTCCAAGTCCAGCCTCAGACATTTACTAGTTATGTGACCCTGGCCACTTAATCTCTGTTTGCCTCAGTTTTTCCAATTCTAAAATGGAGATACTAATAGCACCCAATTCTCAGGGTTGTTGTGAAGATCCAATGAGATAATATTTGCAATGTACTTAGTACAGTGCCTGGAACATTGTAGACCCTAAATAAATGTGTATTGCCTTCCCCTCTTTGCCCTTGTACATAGAATAAAATCTATCCTGCTAACATTTTTCTTTACCTCTCTGAGTAGAACCTGAAAGTCGTCTTCTTTAAGATAAATAACTTCTTTTTATCTTTTAGTTTCATTTGTGGCAAGACCATCAATATGTATGAGGTTCATTTTTTTCCATTTTTCCATCAATTAGGGCAGTGGACAAAAGTCATACACAAAATCATTATAAAAATCATTTGAGGTGATCTAGAAACTTTATGAAATCAAACATTCCTTGCACCCTTTTCTACTGTTATGCTGTCACTGCTGCAAAATAAAAGTGGTCCACATATAATTGGTGACTATGTTGCATTTTCATCTGGTTGAGGGACCAACTCTTACATTTATAGAAAAGATATATTCTTTCTTCACTTTCCTTTACATATCTTTGAACAAACCACAGCTGGATCAATCTTATTGTCATTTATAATGGTAGGTATGGCATATAACTTAGAAATTAATAAAGTAGACTCCTTCCAATAAAGCAATTTTCATCCAAATTCTTAGTTTCTGTACCAGAGGTCTTATGAATTTCCAAATATTTCTTTCCCTTTCACCATCCCAGGGAGAGGTAATGAATTTCTACCCTGTTGCAATATCCAAGCCAAATATGTTCAAGTCTATAGCATAGCAAAGTCATAGCTTCCCAGGCACAGCTCCCTTTCAGTTAATGATTGTTCTTGTAACCTGCCCTATGATGGGAATAAGGTCTACATTTTTTTTAGAATCTAGGTCAACTTACATTTATAAAATAACATAATAATACTTCACCTGGAGTACAGAAAAAAAGGAAATGGTCTTGATTTGCAGCATGAGAGAATTAGATTGGGCATAATGAAAAACTTTTGGACAGCAAGAACTGCATTTGTAAAAATAACCTTTCTGTGATATCTTTAAGGATAGGATGTTAGTCCAATTATTCTGGGTCATTTGGCTGGCACTGAGTACTTCACTTAAAGTCAAGCAGCTATCAACTAGGTAGTAACTTTTTTTGGTCTATAACATATTTAATGTGTCAGTTTTTGTTATTTTTAGTGACCAGATATACTACTAAAAGTGGAGATCTGTTCTCTACTACTACCACTTCTGTCCCTCAGTTAACCACTAATTTAGTCCATTGGAATAGTATACCCCAAACTTGCTTCCACCTTTTAATAAAACTCTTACCTTCCAGCTTAGAATCCATTGGTTCCAAGGCAGAAGAGTGGTTATGACTAGGTAATTGAGATTAAGTAACTTTCCCTGGATCACACAGCTAGGAAATGAGGATCTAAATCCAGATTTGAACCCAGGACCTCCCATCTCCAGGGTCTGGTCTCTATCCAATGAACCACTTTCCTTTTCTCTTGATAATTTTTTACCCCCTCTATTCTAACAAATAAAAAGCTGGGAAAAAAGAATGACAAAATTAATGATATTTTTTCATGTATTAGGGTCTCACAGTGTTTTACTGCCATACTCTCAACTAAGGAATGATTGACAGAATACGTAATATCTCTGAAGGCATTGTTGAGGACATAACTCTCAGGTTTGGGAGCACAGAGGGTAGAGTGCCAGGGGAGTGAGGGAGACCTAGGTTCAAATCTGGCCTCAGACATTTTCTAGCAGTGTGACCCTGGCCAAGTCTCTTAACCCCAGCTGCCTAACCCTTATCACTTTTCTTAGAACTGATTCTAAGACAGAAAGTATAAGTTTTTAACAAAAAAAAAATTAAAGGATACAACTATCTCTGATGTCATGACACAGACTCCTTGCCACCAACTTTTTGTGTCCAGGACTTTAAATGGTTTCCAAAATGCCTCAGTAGATTAAACTTCCTCAAGTTTGTACACAATATAGGGAAATAGAAACATATATATATATATATATATATATATATATATAAATATATATATATATATACCAGGGAAGTCTCCCCAAAATATCACATCCCTGGAGTCAAACTATTCCATTATAAAGATGTTTTGCCTTGCTTACCATCTCTCCCTCTTTCTATACTAGCCAGGTCTGCAAGAAAAATCATTTTTATTCTACTTTTTTATGCCATATATTAAAAACCCACCCAACATCCCATACCATCTAGATTTTATGTTGGTGTTAGCTGGTTAGGTCCAGCATCAGAGAAAGTCTTTAGGGATGTTGACCCTTACAGTTACCTTGCCACCCAATAACTCACTTGTCCTTGGCGCACTTCATGTCACAAGGTGCTGAAGTATTGTGCTATTACTCACTGATTGGGAAACAGTAGATTAGATGAGGTGTTTCAGCATTATGAGTCTATTCTCTAATTTCTTAAATGCATACTAATATCCTCAAGAAGCTTTCCCAGCTGATACCCCATACATCATTGCATTTCTTTGCATTATATAGTGAATAGGTTTGGCACCCTTTTGTAAGAAACATGCCAAAAGATTAAGTGATTTTCTTTTGGCATGTCAGACAAGTAGGGACACAAAAGAGTGGCTTGGAAGACTGTTTTTGTAAGAAGAGAGTAGTTCTAAACAAGATTTGCTGCAGTTATATACAGAATCTGGAGATTAACACCCCCAGGTCACTTCACTTTGGGTTCCATAATTCCTTACTCTAGGGTGCACGGTGTTAGCTTCTGATTCTTAGGATGGGGGAAGACACAAATTAAGTCAATCTGTGGGTTATTTTGAAAATTGTTTATCATCTAATGATTTTCTCAGATTCCTCCAGCAAATTCTATGATCAGTTCTTGGACCTTTCAGATATTTTCAAAAATGTATTTTGGTTGTACCCCTACTAAATCACATACAAACAGATGTCTCCATTAAAACATAAGTGTTTCAAAGCACAGGTCTAATATGCACATATATAGTCATTTCTTCAGCTTTCAAAAAGACGTTTTATTGAGGTAGAGATAACTTCCACTGATACAGATTGAACTTCTGCACCTTAGTAGATGGTTTAATGATTTGCTGTGGTCTTAAAATTTGTCACCTGATATCCAAATTTTCTTTGGTGAGCCTCCCTGTGCTTTGGTAGGCTAACATATATTTCCAAATTGGTAAGAATCGCCAGAGCTGTTAGCATAGTCTTCAAGAATCCTGGGTCATCTCCCACAGAGACAAATGTTCTGATGAAATAATTATTTTGCACAGAGAAGTTTTTGTTATAATACAACATCTAACCACCTGTACATGAGCCAAATATGATTTAAAAAAGAGATGAAATTAATGTCTACCTCTCCACGGATTTTTATGAATGTTTTGGGTAACAACCTTAGGGAAAGTGTTAGATCATGGGTCAAGGGGGTCCAAAAAAGAAAAAGAGAGGCAAACTGAGGGAGACAGAAAAACTGTCATCTAACAGGATCCTGTTTGTATAAATGAAGATCCACAAGAAAAGAGCCTGCTTCAATAACCATCAATACCTCAGCCCAAGACTTTAACAAAATGAAAGACTGGTGAAGAAACGGTTTGAAACAGTTTACCAATAAGAAAATAGTTCCAGATAAAAGGCTAGGTTCTATCCCTGTTCTACAATGTTAATCTCATTAATTTCTAGATTGGTGAGGGTCATGTACATTTTTGCCAGACTTTTCCTTCCCTTTTCCCTTTCCCTTTTCCTTTTGTCAAATAGCACTTCTAATTCACTAAAGATCATAACTCCTTCTACCATATTATGGTGTCACCAAAGGGGAGGACTAGGAAAATAATAACAATTTATACTTCTAATGTATTTTAAAGTTTACAAAGCATTTACTTCATAACAATCTGTAAGGCAGATATTATTCTATCCATTTTACAGATAAGAAAACTGAGGCTTAAAGAATTTTAAGTGATTTGAAAATGGCAAAACAGCAAGTATCAGAGTCAGACCTTGAACCCATGTTTCCTTTCTCCAACTCTAGTAATCTGTCTCTACTTAAGCATGATTCCTCTCTAAAGGACTTTTCTCTTTACCTGTGAATCCTATTTTACTATTTTAGTATTTATTTACTGTGGTTAAACCCCCTTCCTATCCATTTTTGCAGACATGACACACATAGTGAAGAGTAACAGGGAGGAAATGACAGCAGAATTACTGAAGGTTCTTTTAATACTCTGGGATGCTTATCTGTTCAATCTCCACCTGAATTAAGTAGGATATCAACATGTCATATACTCAGTATGGTTAAAATAATGTTGTTTGTGTTTAATAATAATAACTTGCATTTATGTGGGACTTTTAGGTTGCAATGTGCTTTACAAATATTATTTTATCCTCACAATAAAACCTGGGAAGTAAATGTTATTCCCATTCTCCAGATGAGGAAAGTAAGGCACATAGAGGTTAAGTTACTTGGCCAGGGAATGAAGCCAGTAAGTGTCTGAGGCTGGATTTGAATTTAGCATCATCCACTATTCATTATGCCACAATTCAGAAGGGAGAATCTAAAATTATTCCACCAAAGATCAATGGAATCTGGCAAATAATCACAAACCTCTCTAGCCAAGAAAAATTTGGGGCTGAATCATTATTTAGCTGTCATAATGTTTCAAGTATGCCATAAAGTACTGCCAGGTTATTAGAGAGTTTAATCATGAGCTCACCGCTTAATTTGTTATATTCTGAAAGCTTCTATAACCTCCCTATAAAGTTACATCTTTGCAATGTTCTTTGTCATTTGCTTACTTGATTCCTTTAAGGAATACTTAAAGGGAAAATATCCTCCATAAATTAAAAAAGAGTAATTTCATGGAAAAACCACAAATAGTTCTTATTCCATTACTAATCTCTAAGAGCTCATTATAATTCAAATAGCTATTCTTTAGACCTGGCAGGGAGTATTGAGAGCTTTCTGTGTCACTCCTGGTTCCTCCTTGTATCAAGTGCTATGGAGAAAAATAAAGGTAGTGTAGAAATGGATAAAACTTACTGAGAGATTTGTTCATGATCATTGGAGTTAGGACTTATCTCAGAATGAAAACAGTATCTACCAAACTCCCTACCATCGCTTGTCTGCTCACAGAGCCCATTGTCTCCATAGTTATTTTCAACAAGTCTTTATTTCTCCCTATTAACAAAATGTATCCATTTTGCAGGTACATGTAACTAGGAAAGATACATACACACAAATCAGGCAAATCGCCATATTGTTCAGTCATGTCCAACTCTTTGGGATCCCATGGACCCACCATGGGATCATACTAAGACATGCTGTCCTCCACTGTGTCCCAGAGTCTTTCCAAGCTCATGTTCATTGCCCCCAATGACACTATCTCCATCTCATCTCTGCCTACCCCCCCCCCCTTTGCCTTCAATCTTTCCCAACATCAGGGTCTTTCCCAAGAGTCCTGACTTTTCATTACATGGCTGACATAAATAGCTTATATTTGTTTAGATCATTAAGGAGTATGCAGTTCTTAACATAGATTTACCCAAGTGATCCTCAGAGCAACCCAGCAAGGTAAATAGTTAATGCAGGCATTATTTTTTAAATTTTATTTACTTGATTAATTAAGAGAATTTCTCCATGGTTACATGATTCCTGTTCTTTCCCCCTCTCTTCCTCCCAAACCCCTCCTATATCTGACACACAATTCTACTGGGTTTTACCTATTTCCATATTATTGATATTTGAACTAGGGTGATCATTTAGAGTCTACACCCCCAACCATATCCCCATTGACCCATGTGATCAAGCACTTGTTTTTCTTCTGTATTTCTACTCCCACAGTTCTTCCTCTGAATGTGGATAGTGTTCTTTCTCATGGGTTTCTCAGAAATGTTTTGGATCATGAATGCAGGTATTATTCCCTTTTTATAGATGAGGTACATGGGAGCTCAAGAGTAAGTGCCTTGCCATAGCTACACATCTCAGTGGAAGGGCCAAATTTCAAACCCACATCTGCTTTCAACACTTTGCCCAGCATAAATTAAGCAAATGAGTAAAGTTGGTAGAGTCAATATGGACTGCAACCCTCTATAGATTTCCTAAGATTACCTATTTAGACTTCATTTCCTGGATAAATAATTTATTATGTATTAGACATTGGACTCTTCAGGCTTTTATTGTGGTTTTCAAAATTCAAATTACTATTTAGATATGCTTAAGGAAAATCAGACTTATATCAATGGAATATTATGGTAAATGTTTAAAATTGGCAGTATAAATTTTTTTTTAAATAAAACCTTGCCTTCTGTCTTAGAATCAATACTATGTCTTGGTTCCAAGGCAGAAGAGTGGTAATGGATAGGCAATTGGGGTTACACTAGAAAGTATCTGAGACCAGATTTAAACCCAGGAACTTTCCATCTCCAGGTCTGGCTCTTTACCTACTGAGCTACCTAGCCACCTCTTCAGGGGTAAACTTTCAAGTTAATCTTCATTATTAATCTTTTTTACTATCACTTCTTAAGTCCAGACAGTAAGCAAAACAACAAATCAATCTGTGATTTGTAGATTTTGCCAAACTCTGATCATGATCACTTTGAAACATAAGCAATTGGCTCTTAGGAACTGACTCTCTAGTACAAGCTGGCTCCAACATGCCCCCTTGTATACCTTTTGTGCAGGAGAAAGGTCAAGAGTAGAATATCTCAAAATAAGAATACAAGATAAATGAAAACTGAGGCTAGGTTTGTAAAGTGTCAGAACCGTTGATTGGTCCATCTCCCCAAGAGTCAAGTATCTCACTTAAAATTCCATGAACAGCAGGATGAACTGAATTCAACAAACATTTATTATGCATTTACTATATGTAAGGCATAATGCTACACACTGGATACTTCCAGGTAGCTACTTTACATTGAGACTACTCTGACATGTCACCCAAACCAAACATAGCTAACTTTTCAATTTAGTTCAGTTAATTAGTGTTTATTGTGCTAAGTTCTGGGGATGCAAAGAAAGTTTTAAAAAATTCACCTCTACCATTCATAGAGCCCTTGTGAGTTCTTTCAATATTTGTGAGAAAGATCAAAGTACTAAAATAATAGTATTAATCCCAGTCTGGACTTCTGGGAAGTTTTGATCCAGTCACATTATTACTATAATTATTTCCTTTCCTATGAAATGAGTTAGGTGACGGTGTTTTGTTTTTTTTCTTCTTATTTAATGGCTAACCAATAATAGAAATGGCAATTATAAATTCTGGGATCTTTAAATATGTCACTCATATAATTTCTAGAGATCAAGAGAATCTAGAATGAATTCTCCTCTGTTCTTCTCCTTCACTCTTCCCTCTAAGACAGACTTTTGCCAAAATAACCCTAGTGAAGTTGATGTCTACTTCCTCACTTAACAACCTTTGAAGACACCTTTTTCTTTCCTTCACATCCCCTTCATCATGTTCAGACAAACCTCAATTTGTGTAATCAATTCTCAACTGGGGCACTGGGTTTTTTAACCCAAGCCTGAAATTATAACATATATGTATATAACAGAAAACTGTTATAACAAGGGCAATCATATTTTTCATGTGCATTTAAGGTAGAAAAGATATTTTCTGAATGTATTTCATTATAACTGGTTCCATTTAATTGGGTTAAAATATTTGAAAACTATTTTGCTGCCATCTAATTTCTGCTAGAAGAGACAGTGTACCATAATGGACTTAGAACTAGCCCCAGAGTCAGTAGTGTTATGTTGTGAATACCCTTTGATCTCAAAGATTCTGTTAACAATATGGTGCCACTTGCCATATTGCAATATAGTGCCAATTTCAGTAATGAATGGAGAGACCTCCTGTAGTGGTCAGTGGAAAACATAATTATGAAATTTATGTAGAAAATATTTCTAGTATATTTATGGGTTTTTAAAAAATATTTTGATAACTGTATTTTAATAATATTGATTTCTTTTAAAATTTTATGTATTTTGTGCATTTGAAAACATTGCCCTAAGAAGGTGTCCACATGTTTTGCCAGAGTGCCAAATGTGTCCATGGCACAATAAGATTTTAGAATCCCTGCTCTAATTCTTTAAGTTGCTGAAGTGCTGACTTTCATTAGTAAAGAAGGCATTTCTAATCAGAAACTTCCTACAGCCTTGAAAACACAAGTCCAGTCTCTTTTCCTGTCCCTATAACCTTTGCTACAGCCATACCTTTGGTGTTTAATTGGAAGGGATAACTCACAAAAAATTATGCTACTTCATAAATTTTAAAAAGTGACAAATAGGAAGTGTTTATCTAAGGTCTCAAGGCTAGTCTGTGACAGAGTTGGAGCCAAATGTCTGATTCTTTTCCTTTTCATGGGCTTGAATCAAGAACCAAGTGCAAACCCAAAATTAACTTATGCATACTCTTCTGGAAAAAAGAAAATAAAAAGGCAGAGTCTTAGAAGGTTTGTTTGGCATGTTTATCTAAGTAACTGTTACACGCTATCACATACCAGCTAAAATATCATGAACCCAACTTGCCACGAATTTGAAAATTCTCATAAATGGAATGTACTTCATGATGAGTAAAAAGCACAGAGAATTAAAAAGTTTTTCCTGGTAGCCAGGACCTTGACCTTTTTCTTTTTAAATGTGAAATTGTTGTTGAACTTCAAATCTAATAACAGCATTTATTCTGCATTCAATTATTATATTTTGCTCATAGACCAATTGCAAATTTCAGTCACCTCCAGTAAATTTAACTATTATTCTAATTGATTTTCCTGCAGTTTCCTGGTGGTTGGGAGGATAACAAAGAAGTGCCTTGATTTATTTCATTAAAAAAATTCCATTCCTTTGGCAACATGAATTGACTTTATCTCATGGTGTCAATCTTTTCTCTCTTTTTTTTTGTAGGCGATGTCATTGTCTATATTAATGAAGTTTGTGTCCTGGGACATACTCATGCAGATGTAGTCAAACTTTTCCAGTCTGTTCCTATTGGCCAAAGTGTCAACCTGGTGTTATGTCGTGGATACCCTTTGCCCTTTGATCCTGAAGATCCTGTTAACAACATGGTGCCACCTCTTGCAGTAATGGAGAGACCCCCAGTAGTGGTCAATGGAAGACATAACTATGAAACTTATTTGGAATACATTTCTAGGACCTCCCAATCTGTTCCAGATGTAACAGATCGACCTCCACATTCTTTGCACTCCATCCCACCTGATGGTCAGCTTGATGGCACATTCCCACCTCCTATCCATGATGATAATGTGTCAATGGCTTCTTCAGGAGCTACACAAGCTGAACTCATGACCTTAACCATTGTGAAAGGTGCCCAGGGCTTTGGCTTCACGATCGCAGACAGTCCTACGGGACAGAGGGTGAAGCAAATTCTAGACATTCAGGGATGCCCTGGCTTATGTGAAGGTGACCTCATCGTTGAGATCAACCAACAGAATGTACAGAACCTGAGCCATACAGAAGTCGTGGATATACTTAAAGAGTGTCCCATTGGAAGTGAGACGTCTTTAATTATCCATAGAGGAGGTAAGTCTAAAAGATCAGCATGATTATCAAGCTCTGATGGTGGGTCCCATAAAGGTTTAGCTCTGTCTTAGGGGGAAAAGGTAATGTGGAGAAAGCAGTGTGTGTGTATAAAAGAGTGGTGTATCTGTGAGCCATGATGAAAACAAAGTTTTACAGAGAGGAAAACATATAGATATGGGTCAGAAATGATGTACAGAAATACCAGATGGCAAAAGAGAGAAAATAGTAAAAAGTTAAGAATTTCGAGAAGATCTTCTCTATGTTGAAAGTTATTTTGGATTAGGTAGACTTTTATGGGATGGCTTGGCCTGGGAACCTCCTTTTCATATGGAATAATGTTTCTGTAGAAAAAATAGATTTAGTCTAAATGTGGCATGCCAAGAGCATATGTACCCCTGTTGAAGACTTGGCAATAATGAAAGTAGTAAAAATAAAAAGCCACCTTTTCCCATCCAATTTATTGATGGCATGGAGCAAGGGCATAATGAAGGCAGGGTCTAGAGATGGTGAAGAGCAAAGGAGAGATCCCGGAGTAAGAAGTGAAATAAGTAGTAAGCGAGGAGGGAAATACGAGGAGTTGGACAGAGGATATTTGGGATTGATGACTAAAGGGCAAGGAGGATTCCTAGGGCAGTGAAGAAGAAAAGTGAGGTGGAACATAGGCAAGGAGTGACAAACAGAATTTTCCTCTCTCTTATGCCCATCTTTTTTTTTTCTTTCACAGTAATGACTAAATATAGCTGGCAAGACAGCAGGATTAGACTAGCTTCTCTCCTCTTTTGCTGCTGCTGCTGACTGCACCTGAGAGGAGAGGAGAGAGAGATAGAGACAGAGACAGACAGAGGCAAAGAGACAGACACAGACAGAGAGACAGAGAGGGAGACAGGGAGAGAGGCAGGGAGTAAGAGGGAGATGGGAAGAGGAAAAAGGAGAGAGGAGAGAGCACACAAAGGAAAAGGAGGTAGAAAAGGTATCTTAGAGGCTTTCCTTCACTCCAAATGAAAAATGCACTGAGGTTGGGAGGAGGGGTAAGGACTAAGAAGAGTTACTGGTAAATAAGGATACTTTATGCACAGTATTAAAGTGAATAGAATTCATAAATTCTAAATTTGCACAGCTGACAATTACAAGTAGCTCTACACCAAAAATGCCCAAATAATCTCGAGTGCAGGCCTATAGGAAAATGCAATTAACCTCACCCTCATCCAGAAACCATGCAAAAACATGAAATTCTCAGTGGCCTTGGCTATCTCTGGGGCCATATCTAGACTGGAATACCTAGATAGGTGTGCAAATTCACAGTCTTATGAGGAAATATTTCTTCCCTAAAGTAGTCCTCAGACTTTGAAAATTACTTCTGCATATGGTGGTGCCTCAATCCATCACCTGTTCCAGGCTTCCATTGCATCCTTCCGCAGAACCCATCTCATCAGATCCACCATGCCTCCCATCTTCCTCTCCCTTCATCTTCTCTTGTAAATTGGCCATTCTATGAAAACTGGCCAAATTCTCTGGATGATGAGCTAGGACCCATGTATATGTCAATCTGGAAAAAAAAATCTTATGATCCTCACTTTAGACCTAAAATGCAGAGTAATTATTATTGCCCCACCCCAAAGTGACAAGGTATCAATCAGTCCACATCAAGGAAGTATGTAATGCAGGGATCTGATGATCCTGGGACCTTCCTCAACCCAATCTTTCCCCAGAAGTCATTGAGAAGGAAAGTGATGCCACAGCTATCTTGCTTGGTGAGGATCTCATGTACTAGGAATCTACCCCTAGAGTTTTGGGGATTCCTTTCTCACTCAGTCTGTTTGCGTTTCTGTATTTGGTCTCTGGGTAAGAAACTTAAGCACTGGAAGATACTGGATAGCACATTTTCCCTTCATATTTCTGGGACAGCAGATCTCCATGTTCTAAAGAAGATACTTCTTAGTATCTGTCTTTGTAGAATAGGGAACAATCGATGGAAAGACTTGAGATGTTCACATTGTGAGTGGTGGTGGCTACTCATGAGGATGTCAACTAGCTTGATTTGGTTCTTATCTGAGTGCACAGTTCTAAGTCTCCTTTGTCAAGGAAAGATACCTAGAGAAGTGTCTAATATCTCTTCAGGATGTATACCTCAGTGGTGCTCATTTGAAATCCTAAAGAAGGAAATTAAATAAAAATGGAATTGCCAAATGGAGAGGTGAGTTCTAGGCCTGGCTGTGCTACATGAATAAAGTGATGAACTTGGAATAAAAAAGATCTGAGTTATGTCAACACTTGGCACCCTGTCTGACACAAAGTAGGCACTTAAGAAATGCTTATTGATTGATCCTACCTCAGCTATTTAATTAACTGAATGACTGGATGAGTCACTTAAGCTCTTTCATCTTGTTTCCTCCTCTGTAAATTCAGGATAATAATAGGATCCACCTCAGGTTTGTTGAGAGTATCAAAGAGGATATTGTGTATTGTTTTGCAAACTTTAAAGCATGCTATAGGTATAGATACAGATATGTAAATACTAGCTATTACTATTTTTAATTAAAAGCATATTTTCTCTGGATCTCAGTTTCCTAGCCTGTAAAATAAAGGAGTTGTACTAAATGACTGTAGTCCTCTCCAGATGTAAAATTCCATTCTATGGAATGGAATATAGTTAATTTAAAAGTGCCTAGATATGACCTTCCTTTTTAGGGTTTTATGCAAATACTATATAATTTTCTCACTAAATTTACCCCCTTGAAACAGGTGCGATATTGTTGATATTTTTTTAATCTGAAAATTGAGCAACAACTGCTTGGCATCAATGAACAACTCTGTACAATAGAAGTGCTAAGTACCTATGCTAAGGAAGGAAATAAATTTTGAAAGGCAACAATTTTGTATTCAACCTTCTTAAGGACTGCAAAATACTAAGAACATTACAATAAAACCTCAAACAACATCTTTTAATTTCTCCCATTGCTAGCTTACCACACTAAAACAGATGTTGTTTACTAATCATTCTATAGATGAATATCCAGTACCTCTTTATAAAGATCAAACACAAAAATCTATAATTATATTGGAATTGTTTCCTATAATTGAATAGTATGACTAGACATGACTTTTCTATCTATAAATTAGGCATTAGTATAAACAAATCTTTGCTTTGAAGTTTTTCATACATGAAAAAGTATCCAATGGATTTCTTTTGCAAGGGATGAAATATGAGAGAGAAATTATTCCTCTGAAATTCCTCGTAATCACAATTTACACTTTCCATATCATCTAGTTTTCATTGCAAAGAGTCTACAAATCACACTGAGTTTCCCATAACTTAGAGTCATTTCTTAGAAATTTTGGGAGAATATTTCCATTGTTTGTGTTGAAACAAGCCCAGATTCAGGCTATTCAGGCTATTATTAATAGTGAAGCCTTTCTTTATGTGCACACATTTTTGAGAGTATTTAGATGAACTAACTTTAAGCAGCTTGGTTAGGATGAATGCTATGTAGTTCAAAGATGGACAAGTTTTCCCTGGCTAGCACGTATGATATTGAGGAACCCAGCAGATATATACTATGGCTTATTAAATGAGGTTGGGAAGATATGATCTGATGGTTCAAACCAAGGCAACTAAATTTGAGTTATGTCAAAAATAGATCAAAGGCCAGATTAGAAGGTAGACTTGGGCCAAGACTCAACAAAGAAAATAAACTGAGTCATATTAAAGTGGGAAAGTGTAAGCAGAGAAAAGGTTACTGTTAGGATGGCAAAAGGAGGAGGAGGAGGAGCTGGTAAAGTGGTTATTTGGAGATTCTGTTTTTTCTATAGAAGCTTCTTATGAGTTTCCTGCAAAACTAATTCTGGGTCATTTGGCTGGGAAGGAAGGGTTTTATGGGGGGGGGGGTAGTGAAGGGTTTTGTCCTTTTAAACAAGGTACCTCAGAATGAGAAAAGTCAGGCTTGGCTTCAGATTTTACATTTCTTTTAGGGAGGATAGAATCTGATTCACCCAGGGGAGCCTGATGGAAAGTTAGTGATAGGTACCGTGAAGGTATTTTTGCAGTTTTAACCTTAACTACTGCTTTTAGAGGTAGCAGAAACATGAGGTTAGTTGGCAAAGGGACTAGACACTCCTTAATCAAATTCTATAGTGAAAATGTATCTGTAGGGACCTTTACAGGTCCTTCTGCTGTATGGTGGTCTACAATCTTTTGTCCCACTTGCTCCCAAACCTCCAACCTTCCTTGGGGAACCATGGGCAGACATCTAGGACATAGTCAAGAAATTTTTGTAATTGGGCATTGCTAATTTTGGTGCCTTTTGCCTGGAGCATAGATTTCAATACCTGCAAAAATAGTTCTTTCTCTTTTGAACTGGATTTGTCCCATATTTTGCTTCTGATTGTTTCTATTATTCCCCATCCTCTACTTACTGCCCCTGTTACTCGGGGGAGGTCTTTCTTACTGGAGATGCCTACCCATATATGTATGCTCAAGAATGCTCCTACTTTTGGGGAGTGGGAAGGGTCTTCTTACCCATTTTCCCTCTATTTCCCTTCATGGAGGGTGCCTGTTCAGGCACCATCTGTAAGCCACAGGGCTCAACCAGCAAGGATCATAAGAAAGACAGACAAATAAGAAGGACCAAGGAGGCAAGTGGCAATCAATGGCAGCTTTATTGAGGGGAGTGAGGACTTTTATAGCAGCAGGGTCACTACCCAAAATTTACATACCCAAGATAACAGATAAATATTTACATGGTAACAAGTAATGATGACAGGGAACCTCCCATCTCATATGGGAATTGGAGGAGGATGACTTCTTCCTTATGGGGATTGAAGGATTAGAGGATATGATGCAAAAGCTTTTTAGGGCATGTCCTAGAGTAGAGAAGGCTGGGGATATTCTGGAAAGATGTATGGCTTTTTTACTTGGGGGTCCTATCAATGGGTCATATCAGGCATAAGATTTTAATTTAGGTTTTTAGACTTAATATGAGTCATAAAAGTGGTCACTGTTTATAAAATATTAGCCCCTAAGTCAAAATGACTGTTAGCAATTTTTATTTACATCAAGATAGAAAAAGTGAAAGTGGGAAATATAGAAAAGAAACAGGGCCTTAATAAGCCTTCCAGCCCTAAGTCCTTATCCTGTGAAGTTTGGCTCAGCCCCTGTCAAGGGCTTTCTCAAACCCAGATCTCCACGTGAAAGTCCAGAAGTCTCCAGCAAACCAACACAGAATTCAAGGAAAGAGTCTTCCCACAAGCCAAGGCAGCAAAGAGAGCCAAGGAACCAGCCTCGCCAAAAACTAAGGAAGGGAATCATGTCCCAGACCATGTTGGTCTCTTTTTATACCCCCTTTTCCATATTATTTCCTGTCTCTCCCCCTCTTCATAGAAATCAATTGCAGTCTTTCAATTTGCCTAGTACTACCCAAGAAGGTGGCAGTGCTTATGGCCTTTGGCGGTGGGAACTAATAAGTGACTTGTGTGCTCTCTTACCTAATAGTTAAGTGGGATACTAAGTAAAGGTACTTTAAATTCTTGATTTGATTAGCTAAAAATAGATAAGGAGAGAGTTAATTCTATCATCACACAGGAAAGGAAGCTAAGAATGAATAAAAACATAAATATATAGCTAGGAGAGACCTTAGACCTTGTAATATTTATAGAGAAAAAGGGTAGGATTGAAAAACAGGGAATACTGAAGGTTTATACCAGGGAATGGAGGAGTTGAAGGGAGAGAGAGGGAATATGGCTGCTGGTGAGGTAAAACAAGAGAGATGTCCCCTGCTGAGAGGCTATTTTTTAAAAATGGGGTTCCCAAGAAATGAACCACTTATGATAGCCTGAGGGGACATCTTCTCTATAGAATGATGTTGCAGGTACCCCAGAGCAGGTAAGCATGGACCCTCCTGAGGGACAAGCCTACCCCCAGACTTAGTCACATAGCAAGGGTTCAATAAAGACAGTTTATAGTTGAATGGCTGTCCTGAGGTTCAGCTCCTTCTATGTCCCCTGAAATGTTAGTCCTCTTATCTGACTGCAATATTAAAATAAAGATAAATTTTAATACCAAGTTTGGATTGGAGAGGTATCAGGGAAGAGGAAAGAAGGATTTTCCTAGATGAGGTTTTTGAGTCTCTCTCAGCTTTTGAGCTGAGGCCAGACCTCACAGGCTGGTGGAGGGTTTCTCTTATTCCTGTATATGCTATATGTGTGCTAGCTTTCTTATTTTCAAAAGTCTTAGCAGTAGACAGAGAGAGGAAGAAGTTCTGATCTTCAGAGCTGGTTGGGCCTGTCTCTTCAGGCTGACGCCTCTAAAGACTGGCCTTACAGTTCAAACTGCTTCCCTTAAGTCCTTTTGTTGATGACATGATCACAGGAATCCAGGGAGAGCACACAGTTGGTAAACTCAGGAAAATAGAGGCACTTCTATCCAGAGGCAGGGAGAGACTTCATTCCACTTCCAGGGCCAGGAAGTAAGTGCTAGTCACAAGACCAACTGCCACTCCCAGTTGCCCTTTCCCTCACCAACTGTCAGTCTTGTCAATATCTTCTCTATAGCACTCCACTGCAGTTTATTCCAACTCAGTGGCAGAAAGTCCAGAACTTGCTTTAGTTTTCCTTTCCACAACCATCCGCTTTTTTTTGTTGTGACCTGCCCAAGGTCACTTATTTTTATTATAGTTACCAATCTACTAAATCTAATGTTTAACTACTTCCCCCCAAATAAAAAACTTCCCTCAATTACTCTATCACTATTCTATGCTAACTTATCTAGTCTAAGGAATTCTATGCAGGAAAGTTTGAGTAAGGATAGTTTTAGGGTTTTACAATAAATTAAGTACAATAAATGTTTGAACAAAACCATTACAAAAGAAATTTTAATCTTACTGCTAATACTACTTACTTTTGTCAAGTTAAAATAAAACAGTTTTCCTATTTTATATATCTATTATTTTTTGCTAACTATTTTATCTATATATATTTCCATTAAACACAATTTCAGCATTGCATTAGCTTTACAATAAACAGTTAAAAGTTTACTATCTGCAAATGCAGCTTAAGTCTATTCCTATGTATAACTAATTATCTATGCTATGTTTAACTTAACTTACTCCTTGTCTATTCCCTATTTATTATAACTATTCTCTAAGTCCCTGGGATAATCTATATCCTAATCTTATGTACAACATATATATATATGCTATGCTAAATATTTGCAGACTCTATCACTCTGTTACTAACCTAATTATAGCATATACATTATTTATAGAGACTATTTACATATAATACAATAATATATATTGTTTCACATCCTGACATCAGTCAAATAGAAATATCTGTTGATCTTTCTTTTTGCCTAAGGCCTTATGGAACTAACTATATACATATTTACATTTTGAATAAATACAATTTCAGACATTTGTTTATTTAAACAAGGTCTCCCAATATGTTAGTTTGTGATTTTGTGTTTTGTGTCTAATAGTGTTGTGTTGAATTAATACTTATCAAGTTTCTTCAGATTTGCACTTCTCATGTTGACTGATGGATCTCTTCTTTCTTCCAAGTTATATAATGTTGCATGCTATTTCCCTAATATGTGAAATTAATTTTGTTTTATTATTGCAAAATACTCAGTCTTACATATGTCTCATTTCCCTTCTGTCCTCTTATTATATAAACAAATTTACAAAGTTCAAAGTCTTAGATGTCCATTTCAGCAATTTTTTCCTCTGTTTCTTTTCTCTAGTAGCTATTAAACAAAATTTACAAGTTCGAAGTCTTAACTATCCATTTCAGCTTTTTCTCTTTGTTTCTTTTCTCTAGCAGCTTTTTTTTTTTTGATGCTTTTCCTCTGGGATGCTTTAAAATCTTTTCCTCTGGGCTGGTTTAAAATCTTTTCCTCTGAGATGCTTTTCCTCTAGGATGCTTTTCCTCTGGGATGGAAAGTTATTTTCTCACTGTGGCATGCTTGACTGCTGGGATCTTGTTGTCTTGAACATTATGTGTCACTATTGTTTCTTTGTAGTGTACTTTTTGATGGTAATCAATTCTTGTTTTCATGTCTAATTATCTTCTATGTCTGTTACAGTGATATTGAATTTTTCTGGTTTTACGTGGGAACAGCGGAACCATGAGTCTTTCCCTGCATTTTTTATAGCTGTTGGGGTAGTAAGAAATACTTCATGTGGTCCAGTCCATTTTATGTCTGTAGCCAATTTTCTACTTAAATTTTTTAAGTATACTTTGTCTCCTGGTTTGATGTTATGCAAATCATAACCCAGGGGTACTGTTTGTTGTATCAAGCCCATTTTATGCAACTCTGCTATTCTTGTTTGTAAAGCTTGTATATATTTTGTTAATTGACAATCTCCACCTATCATTGCAACGTAAGCTGGTTTACAAGCCCTTCCTTGCCAAATTGCATGTCCCTATAGCATCTCAAATGGAGAGATGTGCAAATCTCCACTGGGTCTTGTTCTAAGATGGAACAGAACTAATGGCAGAATGTCTGTCCATTTTTGGTGTCTTTCTTCACAAAATTTTCCTATCAATGATTTGATGTCTTTATTTAATCTCTCCACTTTCCCTGAACTTTAGGAATGATACGATGTTTGGTATGTTGCTTATATTCCTAGATTTTTATAAATTTCATTTAATATTGATTGAGTAAAGTGACTTCCATGGTCTGAGTCCAATTTTGTGGGAATCCCAAATCTAGGTATGATTTCTTTTAATGGAATTTTGACCACAAATGCTGTGTTGTTCTTTTTGGAAGGAAGAACTTCTGACCATCTAGTCTGTCTATGATGACAAGGCAATAAATACTTAAACCCTTTGCCTTTTGGCATATTGATAACATCTATCTGTATGCATTCAAATGTAGTATATGCTAAGGGACTACTTCCTAACCCTTTGGTCTTATAAATACCCGGATTGAACTGCATACAAATTTTACATTTTTGACAAACTCTTATGGCATATGTAGATATTCCTGGTACAGTCCAAAATCATCTCACTGAATCGATCATGGCTTGGGTTCCATAGTGTCCTTGTGCATGTATTGCATTGCACACATGATAGAATAATATTCTAGGCAGGATGGGCTTACCTAGTTGTAAAAACCATATACCTCTTATTTGTTTCATTCCTAAGTTCTGTTTGTTCCAACTTAGTGGCAGAAAGTTCAGAATTTGCTTTAGTTTTCCTTTCCACAATCTAGACCAGACCAAATGTCTTTTTTTTTTAAGCAAATGAAGAAACCGAGTCCAAAAAAGGTAATATGACTAGCCTTAGAGTTATACAGGTAGCAAGTAGCCAAAGATGGAATTCTAACCAATGTCTTCTAACTCCCAGTCCAGGATTCTTTCATCTAAACTATCATGAATTAATTTGGGATCAGAGGAGCTCTGGAAAATGGTAAAATAGGCAATAGGCCAAAAGTTAAAAGGTAACAGATAGAATTATTCTGACAGACAGAAATTATTTTCAAGAGTTTACTTAGTAGGTGTCACCTTTACTAAGCAGATCATCATCAGGAGGAGATTTTTTTTTTTGCCTTCAGAGGCAAACTGAAAGGAGATTTAGTTCTACTGGGGTAGTATATTCATCTCCCCTAATCTAAAGATCCTTTCATTTGGTATCAAGAGAACCCAACATATTCTTAGGGTGAGAAAGAAGTTCTTCTAAGGCCAGCATAAATTCCAGCATATAAGGATCATGCTATCAAATTCAACATTGATAGAAGCAGAATTGTGATAAAAGGAAGGGGATAAATGTGGGTGTCTATGATATTGACTAAAGACCCAGATTGTACCCCTCTTCTAGATACCTTCCATTGGGCAAGGAAAGGTTCTCTTCCACAGTAATATTAGCCCTGAAACACCTTCACAAATACAGGCCATGAATTTTTGCAACTCCTAGGCCTCTTTGATAAAAAAGTAAAACTTACTTATCTTTATGATTGATAGCATTGCACCAAAGGCATCGTTCAAGTTTGGATATTATTAATTCTTTCTACTTGAGCATTCATATTGTGGGTAGACTATACATGGGTTTAAAGGTGGGAAATGAACAGTAAAGAAGTTTCATTTAAAATGAAATATCTAAACTGAGGTCTTTGATCTAAAATAATCTGACTGGTTAAATGTGGAGAAGATGGAGAATGTTTCATATGAATAGGTTACCTAGAATAAGTCATACCAAACCAGCCCCTTTTACTTTTTTGATAAGTTACTAGTTTTAAGAGAATTTTATTTTTTATTTTATTTTAGTCAATCTTGTTTTCAGCAGACATTCTACAGAATATTTTATATTGTTGTTTAAACGATTGGAAAATATGGACTATATAGGTTCATTTCTAATTAATTGACAGTCATACCCCCCAAAATTTAATGAACGAATGAGTATCAACCTGTAGGGACACTTCCAATGATATGTCACACAGCTCTGTCCTTAGTCTTGCTTTGAAAAATTGTTATCAATAACTTGGATTGAGATTTAGTCAATTTTTATAAAATCTGAAGATTATTAATATGTTGAATGGGCAAATCAAAATCCTAAAAGATTTCAGCAGTCTAAATATAATAGAGTGAATTTTTAAGAATGAAATTTAATAGGAATAAATGTAAAGACTTGATTTATTATTATTATTAATCAAATATGTAAGTATGGAATAGAGGAAGATGAGGTTCATGAGAAAATGACCTAAGGCCTTATTTCATTTGAGTAAACATTATGGTCTGTTTGCCAATAAAGTTTATTGCAATCTTTAAATACATTAATAGCAATTTCTAGTTCAAGAGAAGTAATAGTATTTTTCAGCCCTGTCTAGACCATCACTTTGGGATGCTGGAGAACTAGATTTTCAGAGGAACGTTGACAAACTGTAGTGAATCCATATGAGACCAAAAGGACATTAAGGCTCCTTGAAATGACATCATAGGTTTAAGATTAGAAAGAACCAAGAATGTTTGACCTGAATACAAAAGTTAAGGGATGTATAGGCAGCTAAATTTCACAGTGGATATAGCACTGGGCTTGGAGTTTGAATAACTTAATTTGCCCTGTCCCAGAGCCTTATTAACTTTCTAATTCTAGTTAAATCATTCAACCTCTTTCAAACTCAGTTTCCTCATCTATAAAAGGAGGATAATAACAACAGGTTGCTGTAAGATCAAAGGAGATAATACCAGGAGAAAGACCAGTAATAGAAAAATGTCATTCCAAAAAAGAGAGTAGAAATGTTCCAGGAGAAAATGGTAAAATGATATTAAATGTTTCACCAAGGAATGAGAAACAGCCTCTCAACTTGATATTAGTATGTCACTGATAACATTCCAAAGGGAAGTCAGACTGCAAAGGGCGAGGAAAATAAGCTGATCATAATGGAATTGAAGGCAACAAATATAGTCAACTCTTTTAAGATATCTGGTGATGAAAGGAATGAGAAAGATTGGGTAGTAACTCCAGCATGGAGCAGCATTGAGGAAGAACAATAGAGACCTGAGTGTGTTTTTAGAATAGGGGAAAGAAAGGAGGCATTGGAGAAGGATGTAGATACTGGACAAAACAGACAATATAAACAATGAAGTAAGCTTTTGGAAGAAAGGATTCATCCAAAAAAAGTCATTAGTATGACTTTGTTCCTCAGTTCATTGGCTCATCAATGTAAAAATGAAAGCATTATTTCTGTTGGCAATGCAAAGAAACAATTTCAGGCTTGTACCTGAATAAGAATAATATTCTTATTCTATTATTATTATGTATGTTACATATATATTATATATATATATCTGAATCTACTTTGAGATTATGCACTATAATTAAGAAATTATTTCATTCTCCCTTTTATTGCTGTCATTGCTTTATCCCTTTTTTACATTATTTTAATAAATTTTGTTATGGTGCTTTAAAAGAAAAAAAATCTCCCTGAGTCTCAGTTTCCCAATTTGTTAAAAGGGGATAATAAAAATATGTATCTCTCTAGTAATGGTGAGATCAAATAAAAGAATCTATGTAAAAACACTTTGTAAACCTTAAAATCTATATCAATATTTGCTATAATAACAGCAAGTGTTTTTTTTTTTGTATTATCTACATCAGTAAAACATTGTTCCATGGTAGAAGCTCCTTTATTAGAACAAGAAGAGACTCAGTCTTGAGGAAGTAGGCCAAATTTAATTCAGCAGAATGGGTTGTGATCCTCTCTAGTTATCCATAAAGCTTTTTTTTTTTAGCATAATTGGGAGGCCACAATTAATCATATATTTTGCTAAAAAAACAAACTAGGCTAACAAATTTGTTATTTAATCAAAAAATGTCAACATTATACATTATCTGAACACATAAAATGATGAAGTATTTTCTAATGTATTACAAATGCATCAATATATCACATAGAGATCATATGTACGTTAATCACTTCTGAGATTTGTCACAAACTGAAAACACCTCAAAAAATTTGAGGGGCAGCTAGGTTGTGCAGTGGATAGAGTTGTTAGGCTTGGAGTCAGGAAGATCTGAGTTCAAGCCAGACACTCATTATCTGTGTGACCCTCTGGAAGTCACCTTGTGGAACCTCTGTTTGTCTGTTTAACTAAACTGTAAAATAGGAACAATAGTAGTGCCTACCTCTCAGGGTATTAAAATGTTCAAATTAGATAACATTTGTAAAGCACTTAACACAGTTCCTGACACATTGTAGGCATCTTCTAAATGTCATATAGAATTATAACAAAAATTATTATTGTTATTATTAATGTAATCTGATGTGGGTGGTTCAGAAGGCACTCCATGAACTTGTAGCTTCTGAAGTCATTGTTATAAAGTTGTCAGTGATCCTCATGCTGGAATTGTACAAAGGTGCCAAATAATAAAAATTTCCCATTGATAGAATGCCAGCAAAGGAGCAAGAACAAGGAAAGCAAATTATAAAAATAAAATTATATAAAAACAAAAGAACACGCTCTGAGCTTAAAAATCACAAAGACAGATCCAATAATGCATTCCATTCCTCCCAAAATTTTAAAATTGTTTTACAGACACTCTTTTTGCTACTTTTTTTTCTTTTGGCTTATAATATCAAATGAAATGCTAGTAATTGTTCTGTACCCTTTGATAATATTGAGTCACAATTTTGTTGTTTTGCCAGAGAAAATGAATTGGGGGAGGGAGAGAGAGGTGGGGTGGAGCACACATGTGCTTTTTGTAAACAAGCATTCCCTACTCCTTCCCTGCTACCAAAGAAACAGCTTATATTTACCATATGACCTTTAAATCATTTTTATCTCATTAATAATAGCTCCCATTCCTCCAGCACTTTGCATTTTGTGCAAGACAGTTATACTTTTCCCGTAATGAGTGTGTGTCAAACGCCCTTAGTGCTGTCTTGCTATAAAATAGGATAAAGTCAATGGCATTTTTTTCAAATTAGAGAATATGAAACTATAGATTTAAGAAGCAAATTTCTACCAAAAAGGAGCTGATAAATAATAGCCATTATTAGGCTATATTAATGGAGTATATGTTAATTGCCCTAAATTTGAAAAGGAATGCACTGAATCCTGCTACATGATATTATTTCCTAGTGTGATGTTTTTAATGGGGAATTACATGGTGCCTAAGATAAATCAGTTGTACATTGTTAAATTTCTTTTTTTTTGGAGGGGGTTGTATCTCAAGCTAGGATTTCATTTAATCCCTGTGGAAATTTCTTCTGATACAGGTTGATAACTTGTCTTTAAGTTATTGTTACAGAGACTTGTCTGGAACCCTGAAAAAATGAAGTGATTTGGCTCTGATCGTATAAGTTTAGGTTCAAGGCTGGAACTGAAACAATAGTTTCCTAACTCCAAATTGGAATCAAAAAAGAGAAGTCTAATGATAATTTCAGAGTGTTTTAACATATATATATGTATGTATGTATGTATGTATGCATGTATGTATACACACATGCATTTTCTCTCCCAGATAAAAAGTAATCTCTTCGAGGAGACACACTTTAATTTTGGTTCAATGGTACACAGTCAACCCTTCAGTGTTTGTGGCTTGTTGGTAGATTGGTTGATTAAAATAGTTCTGGGATAGAAAGTTCTACTTAATGGTAGATGAACAAAAGTGTCATAAACTCATGACTTTTTGTACTAAAAACTTGGAATACTGTTTAATAATAACAATTCACATGTTTATAGTGCCTCAGGGCTTACAAAGGGCTTGCCTCATAATAATCCTATGAAAGATAGGTGGCAACTAGATAATATTATGGAGAGAGAATTGGTCTGGGATTCAGGAAGACCCAGATTTGAACCCTGACCCAGATTCTAATTAGCAGTATGACTCTACACAAGACTTAAAAGACTCTCTCAGACTCAATTTCCTTATTTGTAAGATGGAAATAATAAAAGTATCTATCCCACAGGGATTATTGTGAGGTTACTTCTCTCTGTCAATGGCACATGTAAAACCCAGTGGAATTGCTCATTGGGTATGGTAGAGGGGTCAGAGGAGGGGAGGGAAAGAACATGAATCATGTAACCAGGGGAAAATATTCTAAATTAATTAATTAAATAAATAAACTTAGGTTGTTACACCTCAAATATGTGAGAAGAATTGACACAACCTTTGAATACCTTTGTAATGAAAACATGTGTAGAAGACAACTCATGTCCCTTATACTTTAGGTTGGACTTCAGTGTCCTTTATGTGCTCATTCATTACTCATGCCACTATGATTCTTGGGTGCCATGTTTTTCTGCTGGGCAGATTGCTCATCTTGGCTCCCAGGTTTCTTTCTTCTCCATAGCTGAACTCGATTACCAGAGCTAAATGTCTTGTACATAGTTCCTTCACATTTCATGGCTTTTTACTAGTAATTCTAGCTTGACCTGGTTTCTAATAATTACCAAAAAATTAAATGAAGTTGATTCTAACTTACCTTGTTAGTGTCTTTAAGGAAACGATGAAGTCTCTCTTTGACTTGACTCTAACTTAATTCCAGGGCCTCTTCTCACTCTACTGCCACTCTCCACAAAGGAGCCCAGAACATCTTTGGCACCCAGTTTCACATTTATGACACAGTATAGTAATCCATATTTTAAAATTAGAAGCAAGTATCATGGACTTAAATTAAAATGCTAGGTCACTTTTTAAAGATAATAGGATATGACCCACATAAATGCTCCCATGAAAATTCCCAACTCAAAGTAAAAAACATGTGAAAAATGAAATGTGAGGAATGCTGAATCATGGATTTAGACCTGGATGGTACCTTTAGAGCCATTTTAGTCCATTTCTCTCTCCTCCTCTACTTCACTCCCATGGGTATTTCTCTTCTTCATCCTGAATATTCCAAATTCCTTCAGCTGATACTTCTATGATATGATCTTCACTCTTCCTCCCATCTTGATTTCCCTCATCTCCAGGGGCTCCAATTTGGCAGTGTTGCTCCCAGAATCCAACTCTGAAGGCTGAACACATTATTCCAGATCTAGTCTGGGAAAACTGTCTTCTGTTAAGGAAATCCTGCCTTTCTTAATGTAGCCTGCGGTCCCATTACTTTTTTTTTTAATTTCCATATGACATTGTTGATTAATTCTTAACTTTCAGTCTACTGAAATGCCCAAATCTTGTTCACATAAACTGTTATCTACTTCTGTCTTCCAGAATGTAAAGCTGTATCACTTTATTGTATTTGTATCCCAATTAGATTTAGCTATACATACAGTTAGTGTCTATGTTTCAGATTCTGTAATTCATCTAGTTCAAAATCCACCTATATTTCTCCACAAAGATTGTGTGAGAAACTGTATCAGATAAGGAATATAAGTTTTTTTAGAAGACTGAAGGGTAGAGCCTGTTTTGATTTTTATATTGCAAACATCCCTGTGAGTATTTGTACATAATAAATTATGCCTAATAAAAGCTTATTGAATGAATGAATGAATGAATGAATGAATGAATGAATGAATGAATGAATGGATAGTTTTGGCCCCATTTTACAGATGAGGAAAATGCAAATTAGGAAAGTTAAGTAACTTGTCATTGTCAGGCAGCTACTAAGTATCTAAAATAGAATTCAAACTCAACTTCCTGACTCCTTTTTCAGCACTTTATCCATTTTAGCCATGTTGTCTCTCATGAATGAATGAAATACTGCTAAAATTCATCAGCATCTTCCTGACCTACTAGCTAAATGAAGCAACATAGTACAACCTTTTTCAAAATTAAAAAAAAACAACAACATTGGGGCAGGTAGGGGGCTTAGAGGATAGAGAACGAGACCTGGAATTGGAATGTCCTCAGTTCAAATCTGGTCTTCTACTCTTCCTAGCTGTGTGACTCTGTGCAAGTCACTTAACCCCATTTGCTTAGCCCTTATCACTCTTCTGCCTTGGAATCAATGCTTAGTATCAATTCTAAAACAAAAAGTAAGGCTTTAAAAAACTAGCTATTGGCAATAATAGCAGTAGTAGACTAGTTGTTCAGTCAAAAAAGAGAGATTACTTTTATACAGTTATTCTTGAAGAAGGCGTTCTGAGTCACTATTTAATTTCACTATATCATTTTCAGGAATCAAAGGCAAGCTGAGCAGTTTGTATTTAGCAGAATCATCCCAATTCCCTTCTCCCTTAAAAAAATCAGGATGTTAGCTCTTCCCAAAACTTCCTTGGAATATTTCTCCCATTCTCCCAATCAACCCCAAGAGTGTTTACCTGAACAACACTAAAGAGTCTATCAACTTATGTCTCTCAAGCTGCAGTGTGTGATACTGGACAAATTACTCTCTGAATCTCAGTCTCATTATCTATAAAAAAAGGAAGGGATTGGTCGTGGTGATTGTCTAAAGTCCCTTCCAACTAAGTTTATGTTATATCTACATGAAAGGAAATAAAGGCAGCAAGGAGGTGCCATGGAGATAGAGCATGGGGCCTGGAGTCCAGAAGATTCATCTTCCCAAGTTAAAATCTGGCCTCGGACACTAGTTGTGTGACCCCTTAGCAAGTCACTTAACCCTGTTTGCCTCTGTTTCCCCACCTGCTAAATAAGCTAGAGAGGAAATTGGCAATCTGCTCCAGGATCTTTACTAAGAAAACTCCCAAAGGAGTCACAAAGAGTAAGACACAACTGAAATGACTGAACCAGGAAAGTAAAGAAAGCAATTACAGAATAAATAAATTCACAGTTAGCAAGTTGAAGGAGGACCCTGCCAGTCATCTCTTTCCCTCTGTATAGGCGTAAATAATACAACCAACAGTCCCTTAAGGGCAAAGAAGTTCTCCCTTAAAGATCTTTTGGTTGTCCAATTAATTATGGGGGGAGGGCGATATAGAGAACAGGGATGTTAGGAATCATTTCTGTCTTTTTTTCTTAAGAATCTAGAATATAAAATCAATCTTTGGAAAAGATACACAGGCACTACTAGTAGTAACTAGACTCCTACTACTATTACGACCAGGTAGCACCTAGGAAGCACTGGAAGATTTGTTAAACACATTTGTTATCTCATTGGAGTCTAGTCAAGCATTTAAATTGATTTTCCCTAAAAAGTTGTTCAAAGCTGACTTTACTTTCCTCAGGCTAAGAAACCCTAGTAAAGGCAACTTTTAAATTTTGCTATCCAACTATTGCCAACTGTTCAAACAGCGTTGCTTCCATCCGTGGGAATGGAATTCATGTTGAAAAAGATGATGAGAAATGGTGCTTGTCACCACTGCCCTCTAAGGATAGGAAACATTTTCATTCTTCTGCTATGAAAATTATATTCTCCAGCTCCCTTCCTCCCCACCATGTCTGGAAGTATTTTACAATGCAAAACACATTTAGAAGCATCTCTCTCTACACCTACAGACCTTACCTCTCCAATTAAAAATAACTAAAACAGTTGCTCTTTTCAGACATGTGGAGGAAATTAATTTCACGACTGTGGAGCATAAATGCAAAAGGTTAAGCTTTCTTTGAAGAAGGAAAAAAAACTACAATTTTGTTTAAAATCTGTTACATTTTGTTTCATGGTTTAATTTTTTTAAGTGGTTTGTTTGATTTTTTTTTTTCTCAGAACAGAAGGAGGGAGGACAGGGGCCCTACTACCAGAGAAAAGGTTTGCCCTCTCTTAAGAAATCTCTGGCAGGAAGCTACTGAGGAGTTTCATATTCAATGAAGCTGAAAAAACTTTAGCAGGGAGAGGGAACCTGGCCTGAGAAATCAGTCTTAATATAGTCATGCTATGGACAAAGACATTGCATTGTCTGTTTTGTGGCCAGAAAGGGCTGAGAAAAGGTCAGCAGGTTGCCATTTCTGGGAAAAAGCCTTCCCCCCCCCCCAACTCCATCTTCATTCATCTCTAAGGGCCACCACTCAAGAGTTCTCTCATTAAAGAATGGTGTGATGCCCTGTGCTGGTTGGTGGATTTGTCTTCAAGTCCTGAATCTCATAGGAGTCAGTGGTTCATCCTCTCCTCCCCAGAATTTAATTCCTTTTTCCTCGAAAGCAGGCTACTTACTCTTATAGTCTAGGTACTCCCATCTTTTTCTAGGACCATGCTATAGTCCCATCTTGATCAATAAAACTGTCATTTTTGGAGTTGATCATAAGGCTGCATACTGCAGACCATTCAGAAATAGATTATTTTGAAATAGATTATTATTTACAATTGTTTACTATTTTCCTTTGTGGCACAATCCAGTGCCCTGACTCAAGTAAGTCACTTTCAGGCTTCTTTCTCTGTTAAGGTGATACTCATCCCACCATATTCAGGTTTCCTTCCACTATAGCTATAATCAACCTAGATATCCTTTTTTCTTTTCCAGATTATGCCATAATTATCTAGTACTTTACACATAGCTCCTAATTATCTCAAGTTTCTGCCCATCATGCACTGGAAATATCTTTGCATTATCTATGAGAATGAAAACAGGTTCAGAGAGATCACCATCCAGGTAATAGTCACTCCAGATCCTTTTATATATACTAGCTTCTGCCCAGAAAGACCCCAGAATAGGATCATGAAGGTGAAGATGGTAGGTACCCTTGTTTGGACCCCTCATTTTACAGCTAAGGAAACTGAGGCTCCAAAGGGTTAAAAGTCTGGCTCAAATTAATATAAATGCCATGAAGTCAGCATTTGGACCCAGATCCAGTGCACTTTTCCCACTGTAACCCATTGCCCTCCATTGTTTCAAACATCTCTCTGGCCACCCCTCCTACCCAGTCATTGTTTCTTTCAGAGAGTTTGTTTCTGATATGGTGTATTAATTAGATGGGGTTTCACAAAGATTTCAGGAACACCTTGTGCCTGACTTTCCTGTATTATTCTGTTTAAGGAAAGAAAGTACTTCATTTGGAATTGCCATGGCCTCAGCTTACAGATCCTTTCATTTGGTGCATAATCATGGAGGGATTGCATCCCTGTTTATAGCTCACCCTCCTGTGCATTATATTTAATAAGGATCTTGAGCTACTTTCCACTCCCACAAATACATTTCTTTCTTCCTGAGTTACGGCTTCACAGTGATTTGCCACTTCCTAATGGTACTTGAATTGTGTGCTTTGGGAAGCTCACTCAGAAATCCTGGGCTTAAAATTCTTTGCATGTAAGAAGGTTCTAAGAAGGTGATTTAAAGCATGGAGGTTAGTTCAATTGATAAATAATGGAAAATTTGCATTTCCATGGTGAGATTTTTCTCAACAGAGCACTTTGTTCATGTCTATGGAGAGGAAAAAAATCAATACAGTTTTTCTAAAGCATGAAAGTAGCTTATGGTAAATAGTTCTTTGGGGATTAGTTAGGAACCCAGTAGAAACTTTGTAGGTGGGTTAGTTACCATTCTAATGGAATTTTAATTCTGAGCCTTCTGAATTGATACTAGGTGGCTGGGAAAAGGCCTCTGGTTTTAGGATCTCCTTATGAGAAGGGGGTAGTGCCCAATGCCTTATAACTGAAGCTATTCTGGGAAAATCCTTGCTATTTGGGGAGAGGGTCTTCTCATTAACCAATGGCCAAATATCAAGGCAGGGTTCAAATCCTGGTTCCAAAACTCACTGTCACCTCTCTGGGACCCCACTTTCATGATTTAAAAATGAGAAGGTTGGGAATGGATGCCCTAAAAGTTCCCTGCAAGAAAGACAGTAGTTGGGGTGGGAATAAACAACTTATAAGGCACTATTTAATATATGCCAGGTACAGAAGCAAAATAGTCTCTACCCTCAAAGAATTTATATTCTAATGAGGGAAGACAATATCTAAAGTGATGCTAGAAAAGAGGGGGTACCCACAGGAGAACATGGCAGAGATGACAAGGAAGTGGCAGGAAGATCTGGCCTTGGAAAGACAATGCAAAAACTCACTTATCAAAGCCAGGGGATTCCATAGCTAAATTCAAGTTTACAGAAGGGTGGAGATAATGGGAGGAGAAAAATGGGGGCCCCCTTCAAATTTATAATCATTGATCCTAGGACACTTGTAACCTTCCAGAAATTAGGAAGCTCAAATTTGGAAAAATTATTTCACATTATCCAACAACATGAAGTTACAAATATGTGTATATGTTATGCGTATGTGTATTTTTGTGTGTACATGTTTTGGGAGGAGCAAGTGAAAGTTAGTTGTCTGCCTTTTCCTTGTCAAGCTCATTTTACAAATGAGAAAACTGAGGCAAACTGCGTTGGCCAAATATGCCAAATATGTGGGATGGCTTGTGCAAGATGTCCAAAGATAATAATAGTATAGTTTTCCTGGGACATGGGGTTCAGGGAGGGGAAAAATATGAAATGAAAAGCTAGGGAGAGGAAGGATAGGTAATTACCCCCCAGCCTACCAAGAGGTAGAATCCCTATGTTGGCTAATTATCTTGCTAATTAGATGTTAAGCTCTGTTGTTCCAATACCACTAAAGAACTAAAGTGCTGTGAGTGCCCTCCAAATTTGGTGCCTTCTGGGAAAAGCCCTCCCTTTCCAACCCTGTCTATAATTTGGGGCTTCAGAAAGAGATTTGAAAGTCATCTTACAGATGACATAAATGTCTCATAGAACTCATTGAAGTAAGAACTCATAGAACTCATAGAAGTAAGTTAGATAATAAATGAGAAAATATAGAAAGAGAAGAAAAGAAGGCATGAGGGAACAAGAGATAAATGATAATCCAACAAATTACAAAGTTTCAATCAGGCAAATTGGAGAATGAGGAGAGAATACTGTTGTTTAGTCATTTCAGTGGTATCTGCCCCTTTGTGACCCCATTTAGGATTTTCTTAGAAAAGATATTGGAATAGTTTGCCATTGCCTTCTCCAGCTCATTTTGCAGGTGAGGAAACTGAGGAAAATAAGGTTAAGTGACTTGCCCAAGGTCCCACAGCTAGGAAGTGTGTGAGGCCGGATTGGAATTTAGGAAGATGAGTCTTCTTGATTCTAAGCCTAATACTTTATCCATTGAACTAATCAAAAGCAGAAGTAAGGCCAAGAAGAAAGGAATTGAGGAAAGTACATCAGACTTACCAATTAAGAGAATATTATTCAGAGGCAGGTAGGTGGCTCAATGGATAAAGAGCCAAGCATGGAGACAAGGTGTCCTGGGTTCAAATTTGACCTCAAACAGTTCCTATGAGTGTGACTCTGGTCAAGTGCCTAGCCCTTACTGCTCTTCTGCCTTAGGATCAATACAAAGTATTAGATGAAAGGCAAGTGTGTTTTTTGGGGGTGGGTGGAGACACACTCAGAGGAGAGAGAGAGAGAGAGAGAGAGAGAGAGAGAGAGAGAGAGAGAGAGAGAGAGAGAGAGAGAGAGAGAGAGAGAGAGAGAGAGAGATATTATTCCCCTTTGAGACTATATTAATTCCCTGCTTAAGAATCTTCAGGATTGCTCCTTCAGTAAAATCTGAACTCATCAACTTGACAAATAAAGAACTTTACATCTCACCTCCAGCCTACCTTTCTAAAGTTATTTTGCATTCCTCCTCTTCACAAACATTATGTTCCAGCCAAACTGGTTGATTCATTTTTCCCTCATCTTAGTATTGCTTCTCCTGACTCCTTGATTTGACACACGTTGACCTGCATGCCTGCAACAAATGTTCTTCCGCACCTCCACTTCTTAGACTCCTTCATTTCCCTTAAAGCTCAACCAATGGACCCCTCTTCCAGGAAACCTTTCCAGCTTCCCTTATTTCCTCCCCATTCTAAAATTATTTTGTAAATATAGTGGCAAAAATAAAAAAAAATATTTGAAGAGACAAACTTTCTCATCTTTTCTATCCTAGCACACTGCCTCATAATTAGAAAGAATTTAATGCATGCTTGTTGAATTGAATTGGAAAATCACAGTCAGTACAATAGTGAGATTGAAATCCAAATTTTAAGAGATCTGGTGATTTGATTGAATCAATAAGTATAAATAACTGTCTAGATTTTTCGCAGTGAAAGGCAGGAGAGATGCATGAGCCCATAGCAACTCTGAGAAGATGTCAAGATCCAAGAAAGTTTTGTTATTTTTGTTTTTAAGGACAAGAGATGGCTAGATGCATTTGAGGCCAACAGGAAAGAAAATGGTAGAGAGAAAGAGACTGAAGATGAGAGAGGGAACAAGTGAACAAATTCCTAGAGAAGATAGGATTGAATGGGCACAGGTGAAGAAGTTACCTCCAAAGACAGGAGCAAAGGCGAGAGAATTGTTAAAGATGTAATATCATTTGGGTATAGAAACAAAAGTAAAAGATGACTTTATCTACAGAGAAAGAGGGAGGGAAGATAACACTGGAAGCTTGTAGTCAAAGGGGGATGTTTAGGACAGTCACTGTGAACAGAACCAATCAAACTATTGGGAATCCATCAAAGTCTGCTGCAAAAATTAACATGACTACAGCAGCATCTTTGGCAGGTCAGCTGCACTGCTCTGGGGAGTCTCATTGGCTGGGTAGTTCTCTTTATGTCTGTTCTTCTCACAGAAGGGAGAGCCTTACACAGTGCCATGTGCCATCGGCAGCCAGAAAGCAGAAGGCAGAGCACATCATCCCAAGGTCCATCCCAAGGTCAACAATAGCTGTGTCCTCGACAACACCTAAGCACTTCCCTGTTCTCTTGGATGTTACTTGGTCAGAGGGAATTGGAGCCTGACAATCAGAAATCAAGGGGCTCTTCAATGTGTACTCTTTAAAGAAGAGAAATCTGATTTGGAATCTTTGGGTTTTGTTTTTTCCTTTTTATGCCTCTTGTACAAATTCGTAGTCATCAGATTCTCTAATGAGATCGTATGATCATGGATTTGTAGTGAGAAGGGAATTTTAAAAGCCATTTAGTCTTCTTCATTTTGTAAATAAAGAATCTGAGGGCCAGAGAAGGGAAGACATCTGCTCAAGGTCATTCACAGTCAGTGGCAGTTATAATATCTTTGAGAAGCGCCAGAGTGGCGCAGTATGTAGGACCCTGGGCCCAGATTCAGAAAGACCTGAATTCAAATCCAGCTGCAGACACTACTGGGACCCTGGGCAAGATAACCTCTCTCTGCCTCAGTTTCCTTAAGTGTCAAATGGGAATAATAATAGCATCACCTCCTCAGGGTGGTTGCGAGAATCAAAGGAGATAATATGTTTAAAGAGCCTGGCAGAGAGCCCAGCACGTAGTAAGCTCTTAATAAATGTCTATTTCTTTTAGTCTTTCTTTCTACTTCAGCAATCCTGTTTGTATTGTGTATTTCTGTCTTTCACCTGGCAGAACAATGCAGCTACTTGTTCAGTTTAAGGGTTTTTCTTCCCCTCCATTCTACTGTTTTATTCAATTAAATTGCACTCCTTTATAATCATCAATAAGTGCAAAAGAACTTGTATAGTATATGAATTTTCATACAGAGTACACTCTTGACCCATTGTACAATGTACCATATTTAAGACAAAGTCTTTTCTTCATATCGATATTGTTTCATTGTCTTCTTTCCCTTCCACCTTGGGGAAAAGCATATTCAGAATCATCAGCGGTCATCGAGATTCCATAATTGTTTAAGAAAAGAAGTATAAGTTAAGTAATGGGAAGAATCCTGATGATTAGATGCCATAACTCAACCTGACCTTTGACTGGGACATCTGAGTTAACTGGAAATGCTCAGATTTGTACAATGTGGTCACAGAGTAATAGTCCCACTTGCAGCTGGTCCATTCCTCCAGTTTATAAAGAAATGAAAACTAAATAAATATAATAACATCCTGCTTCCTAAGGCTTCTCTCTCTCTTTTTTTAATTTTAAACATTATTTTATTTGGTCATTTCCAAACATTATTCACTGGAAACAAAGATCATTTGCTTTTCCTCCCTGCCCCCCCTCCACCACCTTTCCCTCTCCCATAGCCGACGCACAATTCCACTGGTTATCACATGTGTTCTTGACTCGAACCCATTTCCCTGTTGTTGGTATTTGCATTAGAGTGTTCATTTAGTCTCTCCTCAGTCATATCCCCTCCACCCCTGTAGTCAAGCAGTTGCTTTTCATCGGTGTTTTTACTCCCACAGTTTATCCTCTGCTTGTGGATAGTATTTTTTAGATCCATGCAGATTGTTTAGGGACATTGCATTGCCATAGAGATGCACATCACTTTTTCATGTGCTTATTAATAGTTTTGATTTCTTTGGCTGAGAACTGCCTGTTCATGTCCCTTGCCCATTTATCAATTGGAGAATAGCTTGATTTTCCTAAGCCTTCTCTTAACTTGTTTTACCTGTCATGTCAAAAGTTCAATGCCTCTGACTTTAAAGTATCTGCTCATCTTTTAAACTGTTGATTTATTCATATAATCATAAATCCTAAATTTCAAGCTGAAAGAGTCTCTACAAGCCATATAGTACATTTCCTTTATTTTACTCATGAGATTGTCCAAGATTATAAGTGGGGTAATACCAGAACTTGAATTTGAACCTGGCCCTCTGATTCCAGGGTCAGTACTCATTCTTCCTGTGACTATTCTTAAGATCAAAGAGTGTGTGCTTGTCTTGGAAGTGACTTCCCAGTCTTTATGTAGAGAATTTTGATATTTTTAGTGTTCATCTGTCCCCATTCCTCTATGACTGATTCTGTAGCCTTCAAAAATCATTTGGCCCCATGGATTGGTCAATAACTCTCTGAAAAGCCATCCTCTGCCTCCTCCCGAAAGCCTGATGGGAAATGTTGACCAGAGTTAAAGTACTTGCCTACCTACTCACCATTCTACTCCAGAGCCTTGTAGGATACACCTGACCCTCACATAAAAGCCAGTATGCCTACGTCTCTGAGCGATGTGGCCTGTTAAGGCAAAGAACTACCACTGGAAACTTCTCTTAGCATTAAGCATTACTAGAAGAGATTTAATTTACTAGAAGCATTTCCTTTCCTGCCAAATGCTTCAACAATAGAAAATGGTACAATAAAACTCTCACCCAGGATCTCAGTTGAATCTTGACCTTCTTCAGAAAGAAATGTAAGATCTGTTTCTTTGAATAAGACTCAAGCCAGTTCTCAGAAGAATATAGCCTTGATCTTAACACAATCAGGATTCCAAAGAAAATATTCTGTGTCTGTGGTACTGTGAGATTTTGAGGTAAAATAGCATTCCTTTGAAAGCATCGAGGTTCTGTAGGATGGTAATTGATGCTAGGGAAATATTTAAAGGGTTTTTGCGGGACAGTCATTTGAAGTTGACTCTCACCACAATAAATCAATTCAAGTAAAATGTTCTGGAGTGGCAGGTTGAGAGGCAATCTTCCTCTAGAAGGTAAATAATGATTTACAAACCCAGAGGTTGAGAGTCTAAGTTCAAGTTCTACTATAAGACTGTCATTGACAGTCTCTGGAAACTCCAGCTACTTATCTTTTCTGCCTCTTTCATTCTATTATCCTAGCTCTCAGATTAGATAAGTTTTATTTGGTGAATAAAAATACCTAACCAAACTATTGTAAATAACTCAGCAAAGTATAAGTGGCCATAATAATACTAGTGAACCCAATTTTTCCTTTCCACTACCATAGAATGACAGTCCTCCTTCTGGTGCCAGAAGTCTAGAAGCACAGAAAGCTCTCCTTTTCATGATAAATTCTCTCACCCTTACATAAACCCTAATAGAGTTTACCTAAATAGGCTCATGCCACTACGGATCATAGATCGGGGCAAATCAGTCTGAAACTTTATAATATGGAATGACAGTAGAGTTCGCAAGGAAAATATTTTCTTATTTATTTGTTGATAGACAATTTATCATAGACATGAACTGCATGAGATGTAGAGGGATGGATGAGTTGCACTGTGTACCAGTCGAAGGAATACTCATCAAAATCAATGAGATCATGTGTCTGTTAAATTAAATTAAAATGTCCCATCATGCTTGCTTATGACTTTATGCAATCTGGGAGTTAAATTTAAATTTAATTTAGAATTTAAGTCCAAGAGCCAGTTAAAGATATGGCCCAGCATACACTTCAGCTAGTCAGTTGCACCAATATCTTTATGAGCTCAAAAGGCACAAAAGCAATTTTGTTTTAAAAATTGTGTCCTAAGTGTGTAGAAAAAGCATTGGCTTTGATAAAAATAGAGTTGATAATAATGATGAAAATAATAGTGATATTTTGCACTTATTCAGCCCCTTTTAACTATAGGATCAAAAGTGCTTCTAAAAGATCTATGCCAGCTTCCTACCAACTTTCAAAGCATGAATCTCTGTCTAAATTATGGTGCAGAAATGTGTGCAATGGGATCCTTGCCAAATAAGGTACAAAAAAGAAGAGTGGTATTAAATACCTGGAGAAAGTGGTATTAAATTGCTGGAGAAAGAGGAGGAGTATATCTTATTTAAAACTCTTGTTTCCATTTTTAGAGGTGATCTTTGAATATATTTAAAGTTGTATGCTTTTGATATTTATTTTTTTACTTGAAACCCCATTCTGGGGTATATCAGTATCCTTAGCATATATGTCCATACTTTTACCTTCTCTTAGAACTTGATTCCAATTTGTGAATTTAAAGCTTTATTTAAAAAAATCAACAATAAGTGCATCCATTCAGGGGTCAGATGTGTGGATAATATCCCTTTGTTAATGGCAGACTGATTCTTTAACAGTAGAAAGCATTTTAGGACACTCTGTAAAAGCAGGTCTTCTTAAGGAACCCCAAATCACAAATCTGATGGACAATGGGACAAAAGAGGTAAAATATGAAGAAAAATTCAAGTTCTGAGCAGTTAAGATAAAGGACTGAAGTATAACACCTATATATTCCTATTTCTTAAGTTTCAGAGGAAAGTGAACCATATCTGCAAAACCTTTTTTTTTTTTTAATTTTGTCTAGCTGGTAGCTTGATCTTATGATTTGTTGAGACAGTGAGAACTGTGTTGCTTACTTTTCCCTCAGTTATCTATTTCTTATTATGATGGGGGGGGTTGTTCTTCCCCCTAACCATTTGCTATTTATTCCATCATTTTCTCCTCCTAACCATTTGCTGTTTTCTTTTTGGTCTCATTTGGTTTTTGTTTGTTGATTGGTTTGTTTGTTAGTTATTGGAGCTCTTAATTCTATTTTAATTATTAGAGATAGTAGACAAATTGAGGAAATAAATGACTCATCAGCCATTTGGATTTGCTTCCAATTACTTTCATCTTCAGACATCAATTCTTACTGTCTGTTCCCTATTCAAATAGCCCTTAACCTAAAAGCCTCTCTTTCTTTTCATTTCTGCTCATTAGCTGTTTATGTACCTAGCAACAATATGCCTACCATGTATTAGGAAATAGAAAGAAAGACAGATTCATTGCCTAAATCCAGACCATTACTGACTTCCTTTCAGTAATCAAATGGATCAGGCCTCAAATGGCTTCTTTATTAATAGTATGCAATGAGATCACAAAAATACACGTGTATAGTCTTCTTTCATGAATTCTGTCTGTATGACTTGGATTTGTCTCTGCATAAGACAAGCACATTTACAAATTGGTATGGAATGGTTATTTCTTTCTCTGTCTTATTTTTTTAAATCAGAGATTCTTAAACATTTTTTGTGACATGAACCTGACTAGCATTTTGATGAAGCTTATGGAATCCCTCTCAGAATTTTTTTTTAATTTTTAATCGAAAGAAATGCTAAATTTCTATTAGAGATTAGTGAAAATAAAAGTTCTCATTTTTTCTCATCTCGGTTCACACACACACCCCTGAAATCTATTCATGCTTAAGAATCTCTATTCTACATCTATTAAAAAATAAAAAAGGCAATGCCTAACTGTCACAGATAAGTTTAAAATGTGGTTTTAAAAGACAATATTCAAAATATTTATTTTTCATTTTGTATATAAACACACTCACACAATTCATATGGCCAAGTGTTGTTGTTTTTACTTACCTGAATTTCCCACAAAGTATTTAATATATTGAAATTCAAGGAAACATATATAAACCTAGCAGGAATTACTCATTACAAGCCATACTTAAAGCTCTTGTTTTGAAAGCTCTCTTCGATTGAGCAGATATTCATTTTTAAGTAAAGGTATAAGATAAACACAGTCCTAAGCACTGAGACCAGAAAATGGGCCCCTTTTTTAGGGGAAATAGATTAAATTAATTTCTTTTTTTTCCTTACTAAAATTTATTTCCATGTGTCTCAGATCCTCTCTCTCTCTCTCTCTCTCTCTCTCTCTCTCTCTCTCTCTCTCTCTCTCTCTCTCTCTCTCTCTCTCTCTCTCTCTCTCTCTCTCTCTCTCTCCCCTTCTTGTACCATAAAAGGCATCATTCAGCAAACAGATATGTGTATATAGATGATATCTTTTGTGTTTCCATTTTTCTGTTCTTTCTCTGGAGGAACATTCAAAGGTTATTCTTCAAATAATAAGTCTGTAGCCATGTATAATGTTCTCTTGGTTCTGCTAGTTTCCCTCTTCGTAATCTCAGATAGTTCCTTTTTAAAATTTTTTAATCAACCTGCTTAGCATTTCTTATGATATAGTAGTGTTCTATCACAACCATAAACCAGTTTGTTTAGCCATTTCTCAATTGATGGGCATCTCCTTAATTTTAAATTCTTTGTCACCACAAAGAGAGCTGCTACAAGTATTTTAGAACATAAAGTTCTTTTCCTTTTCCTCTGATCTCCTTGACAAACAGACTTAGTAATATTATTACTAGGTCTAAGGGTATATACAGTTTTATAACTGTGGGTGTAATTGCAAATTGTTCTCCAAAGTGGTTGGATCAGTTCATAGTTCCACCAATAGTGTATTAGTGTCCAATTATATGAATTTCAAAATGACAAACATATGAATTAATATATGTTCCCCAAGAACATAATGGTTCAGTGGATAGAGCACTGGCCTTGAGGTCAAGTAGACCCAAGTTCAAATCTTGCTCCAAAATGTCCCAGTGTATAGAGATCCAGGCCTAGAAATGGGAGGTTCTGGGTTATAATCTGGCCTTAGATATTTCCTAGCTATGAGAGTTTGGGCAAGTCACTTAACCCCAATTGCCTAATCATAACCATTCTTCTGCCTTGGAACTGATACTTAGTATAGATTCTAAGACAGAAGGTAAGGGTTAAAAAAACTTGCTTTAGGGGGCAATGAATTGAGAGTCAGGTCTAGAGACGGGAAGTCCTAGGTTCAAATCTGGCCTTAGACACTTCCCAGCTGTGTGACCCTGGGCAAGTCACTTGACCCCCATTGCCTAGCCCTTACCACTCTTCTGCCTTGGAGCCAATACACAGTATTGATTCTAAGATGGAAGGTAAGGGTTTAAAAAAAAACAACTTGCTTTAAACAACAACTAATTGTATGATTCTGAATGAGTCATTTAATATCTCTTAGGTTCCTCAAGGGATTATTTCAAGGATCAAATAAGATAATGTGTAAGATATTTCATAAACCTTAAATAAAGCACTATATAAATTCTAGTTGCTATTGTAATGATGGTGCTGAGAAATTTTGAAAAATATTGCCTGGGTGATACCAAGAGGTGCTGGAACAATTGAACCAAAAGGACTTTGTTACTTTGGCCCAACCATGAACAGAAATATAGCATTTCAGACTTAGAAACTCCAGAAGCCATCTTTTCCAACTCCAAACCAGACAAGAATCTTGTCTACTATGTACTAGACAAGCAGTTATCCAGTCTTAGCTTTCAAAACTCCATTGAGGGGCACCCCATAATTTCTGAAGGCCACCCACTCCATCTTTGAATATATCTAGTTTTTGAGGGATGTTTCATTTTTCTTACATCTAATCTAAATTGACTTCTTGGCCATTTCCACCCATGGCTTCTAGCTGTCTTCCTAAACTAATCAGTAGAAGACTAGTTTCTCTTTTACATAAACAACTACATGACCTCTGATGAGTTTTTCATATGGCAAATAAATGTTTTGGATTAATTAGTCCTTTCTACCACTAAAATTCTATAATTCTGTTTCAAATCTGGCTTCAAATACTTCCTAGCTATGTGACCCTGGGCAAGTCATTTAACCCCCATTGCCACTCTTGGTTAAGATTTTTTAAAAGTATTATCTAGAAGTTTTTTCTTATATCTAATACAAACCCCTCCTACTGAAGTTTAAGTCTGGTTCCCCTCTTTTCCATTAGTTATGATAAATTAAATTTCATTGCCCCCAAACTTGAAAACCACTATCAATCAATCAATAAACCTTTATTACACCAGGAACTATATTCAGTATTAGTAATGTGAATACAAAGAATGAAACAATTTTCACTCTTAAGAACTTTACTATCCCTCATGCTTCCTTTCCTTAAAATGAATAATCATTGTACTTTTTTATTTCTTGAAGATCTTGGAAAAATACCTATGTGGCAATGCCTTAAAATGACAGTACTATAGGAGACATTAGACCAAAATGAGAAGCAATGGAAATTATCCATACAGAAATTAAAAGCAAAAGAGGCGATGAGGTCCCAAGAGAACAGGCTTAAAGTGAGAAAAATAAGAGTGAGGAGTGTGCCTTGGTCTCATTAAAAAGGCAGACACTCTATGTTCTCCATGCTCTCCTAAAAACATTAGTAATGATTAGTCAGAGTAGCCCAGTCAGCAAGAGTAAAAGCTAGAGACATGGTTTGACCTTCATCCCTCACATAAAGGAGATAATGTTCCAATTATACTTGATCTAGGAGACTGAGGACAGAGGATGTGTGAAATATGATGCCTGAGAAAGCCCCAAATTCAATATTCATTGAATGGCAGGTGCAAAGGCAATCTTGAGTTATGCTACACTTGCTCTTAATATAAAACAGGATCCTTGACCTGTCAGTATGTGAACTGAAAGAACCTCAGATTTGAGAAAGTCCTTCGAGAGAATCCTAGTACAATCCTCTTCCTAAAGTACAAAATCTCTCAAGAGTATCTCCAACAACTGATCATGCTTAAAGATCTCTGAGGAAAGGATACACATTATATCCCGAGGCAATTTGTTCCATTTTTGGACAGCATTAATTGTTTGGAAGTTTTTCCTTATGGAGCTGAAATCTGCCTCCCCATAGCTTCATTCATTGATTCTCCCTTCTGGGCTAAATACAAGTCTCACCCCTCTTTCCAATTATAGTTTCGTCCCCCTCCTCCAGAGTTTTCTCTTCTCTTACCTAAACACCCACTGTTCCTTCCATTGATCCTCATGTGACATAGTCTTGTTTCTTCTTTGGAGAAAAGATAGGATCCCATGGACTAAAATTCTGCAAGGAAAGATATTTTAGGGGATGCTAAATGCTCAAGGATGAAATTCTGAAGAGGTCAAGGAGAAACAATCAGGAGGAAGAAAGATAATTGGAGATGGCTGAAGATGTGAATGCATAGAGAATCCATCTAGATTTTTTTGAGATGTGTAGAAGGCAAAAGCAAAGACAGAAAATGGCAGATTCATGTAATAATAGAACATTGTCTAAAAAAAGTGTTGAGTGCTATAGTCCATAATGTGCTAAGGATAATAAGGAAAGGTATAGATAACTTTGGGGGGAATTTTTGGGTATGTTGATAAAATGGCGATTAAACAACCAAAAAGCTAATTGAAATAATCAACAACTTTAGCAAAGTTGCAGGATACAAAATAAACCCACATAAATCATCAGCTTTTCTATATATCTCCAACACAGCTCAGCAGCAAGAACTAGAAAGAGAAATCCCATTCAAAATCACCTTAGACAAAATAAAATACCTAGGAATCTATCTCCCAAGACAAACACAGGAACTATATGAACACAACTACAAAACACTCGCCACACAACTAAAACTAGACTTGAACAATTGGAAAAACATTAACTGCTCATGGATAGGACGAGCCAATATAATAAAAATGACCATCCTACCCAAACTTATTTATCTATTTAGTGCCATACCCATTGAACTACCAAAATACTTCTTCACTGATTTAGAAAAAACCATAACAAAGTTCATTTGGAAGAACAAAAGATCAAGGATATCCAGGGAAATAATGAAAAAAAGCACATATGATGGGGGCCTTGCAGTCCCAGACCTCAAACTATATTACAAAGCAGCAGTCATCAAAACAATTTGGTACTGGCTAAGAAACAGAAAGGAAGATCAGTGGAATAGACTGGGGGAAAACGACCTCAGCAAGACAGTATACGATAAACCCAAAGATCCCAGCTTTTGGGACAAAAATCCACTATTCGATAAAAACTGCTGGGAAAATTGGAAGACAGTGTGGGAGAGACTAGGAATAGATCAACACCTCACACCCTACACCAAGATAAATTCAAAATGGGTGAGTGACTTAAACATAAAGAAGGAAACCATAAGTAAATTGGGTAAACACAGAATAGTATACATGTCAGACCTTTGGGAGGGGAAAGGCTTTAAAACCAAGCAAGATATAGAAAGAATCACAAAATGTAAAATAAATAATTTTGACTACATCAAACTAAAAAGCTTTTGTACAAACAAAACCAATATAACTAAAATCAGAAGGGAAACAACAAATTGGGAAAAAATCTTCATAGAAACCTCTGACAAAGGTTTAATTACTCATATTTATAATGAGCTAAATCAATTGTACAAAAAATCAAGCCATTCTCCAATTGATAAATGGGCAAGGGAAATGGATAGGCAGTTCTCAGATAAAGAAATCAAAACTATTAACAAGCACATGAAGAAGTGTTCTACATCTCTTATAATCAGAGAGATGCAAATCAAAACAACTCTGAGGTATCACCTCACACCTAGCAGATTGGCTAACATAACAGCAAAGGAAAGTAATGAATGCTGGAGGGGATGTGGCAAAGTAGGGACATTAATTCATTGCTGGTGGAGTTGTGAACTGATCCAACCATTCTGGAGGGCAATTTGGAACTATGCCCAAAGGGCGACAAAAGAATATCTACCCTTTGACCCAGCCATAGCACTGCTGGGTCTGTACCCCAAAGAGATAATGGACACAAAGACTTGTACAAAAATATTCATAGCTGCGCTCTTTGTGGTGGCCCAAAACTGGAAAACGAGGGGATGCCCATCAATTGGGGAATGGCTGAACAAACTGTGGTATATGTTGGTGATGGAGTACTATTGTGCTCAAAGGAATAATAAAGTGGAGAAGTTCCATGGAGACTGGAACAACCTCCAGGAAGTGATGCAGAGCGAGAGGAGCAGAACCAGGAGAACATTGTACACAGAGACTAATACACTGTGGTATAATCGAACGTAATGGACTTCTCCATTAGGGGCGGTGTAATGTCCCTGAACAACTTTCAGGGATCCAGGAGAAAAAAAACACCATTCATAAGCAAAGGATAAACTATGGGAGTGGAAACACCGAGAAAAAGCAACTGCCTGAATACAGAGGTTGAGGGGACATGACAGAGGATAGACTTTAAATGAACACTCTAATGCAAATACTATCAACAAAGCAATGGGTTCAAATCAAGAAAACATCTAATGCCCAGTGGACTTACGCGTCGGCTATGGGGGGTGGGGGGGAGGAAAAGAAAATGATCTATGTCTTTAACGAATAATGCTTGGAAATGATCAAATAAAATATATTTAAAAAAAAAATGGCGATTAAAGAAGTGCTGGGGCCACTGCTTGGAATGGATAGTATAGTAATCACTAACAACAGAGAAGGCAGAGTTTTCCATACTATTCCTCTGGTTGCTCTATTTCTTCTTGCCAACAAGAATGATGCTTGCTGTAGATATTATGAGGAAAATAGCTAAATACCAAATACAACTAAAGAGATAATAAAAGGAGCAACTAGTTGCCCTTTACAAATTACATCCTTGCCTCCTGGGAGAACTGGAATATCTAAATACTGAGCCTGAATATTCTGAATCTGAATATTATTGATGGGATTCTAAAGACTTTGGAAAGTAAGAAGTCATTTCCAGACTAGAAAAAGGCAAATGTTCTGATTTTCAAAAAAGTGAAGAGGGGTCAGCCAAAGGCCAGGAAGCTTGACCATGATTCTTTGGAAATTTCTAGAATGTCTCATTAAAGTGCTGTTTAATGGATGTTTAGAAGAAAAATCATGATTACAGAGTGTAAACATCTGCAAGAAGAGGTAATGATGTCAAACTAACCTGATTTTCTCTTTTAACAAGGTAAATAAACTGGAACATGAGGGGAATGCTATAGAGTTTATATAATTTTTGCAAAGCACTTGATAAAGTATCAGATTGTATTCTCCTAAAATTGTTAATGTGGACTGGTAAAAAATACATTTAGATGCATTCACAATTGGTTAATGACTATGGCAAAGGGGAATTGTTAATGATTCAATAGCAACTTGGAAGGAGGTTTCCAGTGGAATGCTCTAGGTATTTGTGCATTGGCGGCATGCTATTTATAATTTTTATCAATGACATAGAATAGAAGACATGCTTATCAAATATGCAAGTGGCACAAAGCTGGGAGATAGTGAAGATTTACTAAATGACAGGCTGCAATAAGACCTTGAAAGGCTAAAAAGTAAAATTCATTACTAGAAAAGGCAAAGTCTTACACATAAAATAAAAAAAATCAATTTTATAAGTATCATATAGGGGATACAGGGCTAGATACCTATATTATCAAAAATGTCCAGGGATTTAAAGCATTACAAATTCAATATAAGTCAATTGTGTCATGGCTTCTAACAAAGCTATAACAATCTCACTGCAAATCAAGAGTCATAGTTTCTAGGAATAAGGAGGGTCATTGTTTTTCAGTTCTCAACCATGCTCAGATCCCATATGGGGTTTGCTTTTCTTTTTCAGTTATTGTTGTCATAACTTATGAATTATATGGGGATGGAAACTAGAGATAGTCTATTTGAAAAAGAAAAGGTGCTCAGAGAATATGTAATAGTTCTCACTCAAGCATTTAAAGGGTATTCTTTTTGGCCCCTAGGACAGAACCAGGGACCATCCAAAAGTCAAAAGGATCAAATTTAGGCTTAATAACAAAAAAACTTTGTAAAAGTTAAAGATGTCTAAAAGTAAAATAGACTCCATTAATACTTAATGAGTTTTCCTTCATTGACAGTCTTAAGTAGAGATCAAACCTACATATACTTGGATATAGTGAAGTAGGAAGTCCTCGGGGATCTAGGTTGGACAAGATAACTAATAAGATCCCTTTGAACTCAAAAAACTGTGACTATGTGATTACAAAATATGCAATCCAAAGTTCATAAAGTTTGTAAGTGATGAGTCAGGCTTCTTCACCATGGCATGTCTTATTTTTTAAACAGGCAGATTTAAACACCAGTAAGATCCAACTATTTTGTTTTATTTTAAACTCCATCTAAAGAACAGTAAGAAAGTATTCAAAAGGATTAGAGGACTGTAGATACCAAACTAAAAGTGACCTAAGAACCCATCTAATCTACCTCAGCCCACCCCCATTATATAGATTAGAAAAATGAATCCTGAATTAACATCATAATTTAATTTATTTCCATTCAAAAGAATTTATTAAGTGACAACTAAGTTCCTAAGGAGTAACTATTAAGCTATTTCTAAAAGTAGAAAATGGAGTTGCTACCTTATATTATCCTTAATATTTGCTAAAATTTCTTGACATTATGTAGTCTTGAAGTAGGCATTAAACCAAGAAAATAAGCAAAAAGACCTTTTAAGTAGTACCCTTAATTACTCTAAAAGTTTTTGCAAGACTTCTGGCATGCTACATGTTTAGTGAAAACTGTGATAAGGCAATTATGAACCCTAGGCAAGGTTTGAAATTTGATCCTGCCTGTCTTTGACAGTTATTGCCCACTGAAGGGCATTCACCCTTGATTATAATGCTTGTGACTTTTCATAAAGTTACCAATATTCCACAGAAGTCAGATTTTCTGTCATTAAAACTATGTTCATTAATTTTTAAACTTAAAAAGTATAGCATTGAGCCCCTGTGTGATGCTTTCCAGATAACTATTTCCTTTTACTGCACTTTGTCCTGATTTTGATATAATATCTTCAATCTGTTAAATTAAGAAATTGGTTTGGTAGACCTGTAAGATCTTTTCTAACTCTAATATTCTATCAGTCACTCATTCTAAGTATGAGTGCCAAGGATTCTTTGTGGCACAGTCAAGATAGATATCCAAGAAAAAAAAAAACTCACATTTTATACTAGATTCTCACCTTCAAGATGAGGTAGAAAAATTATTTTCTGGAACTCATAAAAGTCACAGGAGATTTAATTATTTTCTTCACTCTGCTTCCAGCATCAATCCCAACTCTGACTAGGTTCCTGGCTTCTATATTTACCAGACTTCACGAAGTTCATAATTAAGTAATAGGGTTTTGTTTTGTTTTAATTAGTAGGAGAAGTAGGTGGGGTTATAGCATCATCCAGTTGTCCTTATGTCCTTTACATAGGGATAAGGTTTATGCACTCTATGGCAAAGTGGACAGAGAACCAATCTTGGAGCTAGGAAGACCTAAATTCATGCCCCTCTTCTAACATACACTGGGTACAGGACCTTGGACAAGTCATAACCTGTCATCACTCTAGACAAATGTCTCAATTTCATAGAAGGTGCCAACCTACACTAGAAGAGGAAGCTTCCCCATCTGGGAGTTCCCTATAGCAATAAAATCACAGCACCAGCCCCCATCCGTGTCTCTCCCCTTGTTTGTTAACACATGATAGTTGATGTGCATCGAGTATCATACACCTTATCGTTCTGGGCTTCAATAGAAAATTCCATAGTCAAAAGGAAGATAAAATATCCAATTCTTTACCCAGCTAAACATGTCTCCTTCTAGAAGCACCACAGCTCCCAATAAATAATTTAATACTGAATTAAATCATTTAATATATTCTTATGGAATTAAATGAGTAGAATACAGCGCAATGTACTATATCCTACTCTTCTATTACTCAATGGTACAGACCATTAAGAAGTTGCTTTTTCCACCTTATCCATTAATGCTCCATCGAATTAAAAAAAAAAACAGAACCCTGAAGCAGTGTTGCCAGTTTACTTGTTTACCTATTGCTCATTTAAATGGTCAGTTATATAATGAAATAACAAGAAGCAAGCTAGCCCATGGCCTAATATCAGCCATTCTATTGTGACAGCTTGTCAATGTCATTCATAATTTTCAAGGCAGGGAGTGAAATTAGGGTATTGATGAAAATATTTATCTTTTAACATTTTGAAGCAAATTGCTATTGATTTAAAAAAAATGTTTGACATCTTAATTAATTTGGTTAACCTGCAGGTCAAATCACAACTTCTCAATTGCATAGTGATCTATCTTGCTGGAACAGAAAGAATCTGTAATTCAGATGTTGTTCCAACACCAGAGCTATGGGTTAGATGAATGGAATTTTTTACTAATTTTTAGTAATTGAGGCTTACTGGAATTTAGTGTTTTAATATTTGTATAATAATTGGTATCATTTTTATCCACTTATCTAAGTGGATAAGGAAAATTGTGGTCTGTCTACTAAATTAAGAAACATGGAAACGTTTCCATATATTTCCTTCTATTCTTGAAGGAATGGAAAGTCCTGAGAACAATCAAAGGCATTTGAAGAGAATATGTCTTCCCATTACCGTGTCTACCCTATCCTCCTTAAGGGAAGGGGCTAGTTCATTTTGGGTCTTTATATCCCCAGCCTACCATAGTGTCTTGCACATGATTGGGCTTCATGAGTATTTGTTGCTTTGAATTAAATTGAGTAGGCCTTTAGAGACGATTCATCTGCAATGATGATACTATTCACTTGATGCATGAGTGTGATTGAAAATAGCTAATCTGCAGACCAAATCTGCATAGAAAAATCATTTGATTTGATGCTATTTATAATACTTATCACATTTTACAAATGAACAGAGAAGACCATCTTATGTTATTTGGGAGGCAAATAAATGAAATGTGATACCAATGTTTCTTCTGGACCAAAGAAATGTTAGTTATCATTAAAAGTTCTATTGGTCAACAAATTTAAGAAGGCCAGTTGGTTAACCATGTCAACCAATTTAAGATGCAAAAAGTATCCTGGAAAAAAGATAATGTAGAAAAATTGAATATGAGTGTGACTGTGTGTATTATAACCATTTTAGGGACTTAATTAGCATAAATGAGAATTTATCATGTTTTGCTTTATTTTGATCTCAAAGTACTTTATAATGGTATCTGATAAGGTCTAAGAAAACAGCAAAATGCCATCTACAAAGATATTAAGCACTGTTTGGGAGAGTAAAAACATTCCCATGGTAGACTGAGCATTTGAATCATAAAATTTTAAAATATAAACTGAACATTTTAAAAGAGTTTATGGTAAAAGCAGAAATGAAGAAAATCTAATGCAATGCAAAGAGCCACTATCACTCCATTAAAAAAAAAAAACTGCACATCTACCCAAAATATTGAATGCATTTCTTGTCTGGTATAGACATTGTAAGATGTAGAATGATATAACTTCTTGTATATTTTCCATGCTTGCTTAAGGGAAAGAATCATTTTACAGTTTGGGTCAGTTCCATTAAGAAGAATTGGCCTTTTACTGGCTTCTGATTGCTTGGACAAATTACTTAAAGGAACTGCTGAGTTTAACCCATTTATTGAATTTTAATAAGAAATACATGAATCAGTCAGAAACTGGGAAAAGTGAATAGCATTGAACTAGTTTTAATGGAAATTAGCTCATTACCCCGCCGGCTTACAACATTTACTAAGGGCTGAATTTTGTATTAAAATCTTGGGTTTATTTGCCAGTCTTTGGAAATTAGGAGGGTTTTTTAATTAAAAATTAACTTTATTATTAGTATTTGCTTTTTCCAAAATCAGCCCCAAGTAAAAACTCCTAAAAGCATGATTTTTTTTTCCTTTTAGGAACATTATATACTATTTTTCCCTCTTGAAAAAATTTCTCAGTCCTGAAAGATATTCACAAAAAGAGTTGGAAAATGAGTTACCTGAACTGAACACAACCCCTTTAGATGAAAGACTGACTCTGATTTTATTCCCTCTTTCCTCTTTGTTGAAATATCTTGTGGTACCAGAACCATTTCATTGCCCATCATAAACTGAAGAACAACAGACTCTCTTTCCATGTGAATATCTGAGTTCCTTTAATCTGAAGTAAAAATATAGGATGTATAATTTCTGATAGCACAAATACTTTGGAGCCTATGACAGAGTATTTCAGAACAATAAACAGCTGATTTGAATCCCTAAAATGGACTCATTCATTCAACAAACATTCATTTAGTACCTACCATGTGTCAGGCACCTTGCTAGACAGTGGGGACACAAAAAAAATAAAAATAATAATTCCTACCCTGAAAGAGTTTCTATTCTCTTAGATGGGTGGGATGGGGTGGTAGGGCACATTGGCAAAAAACCATACACAGATTATGTTAAACCTAGAATATATACTATAAACTATAAAGTAATGAGGGAGAAGCTGAGTATAGAATACATCTACAAACACACCCAATCTTCTCTGCCCTTAAAAAGTTATCACTAAATTTTACCATGTCCATTAACCATCATCCTATATCTCTCCTGGGGTATATAGGGTTTTCAGAAAACACAAGCACATCTGGTGTGGGGCTTGCCATCCCTTCTTCAGGAATGTTTATACCACCTTTGGTGTCCGCCTATCCCCCAATTTTCATCTGTGGCCCCAAGAAGCTGTAACTACCCTCAGCAAATGGGATAAAACAAGTTGAGGGGAACAAACTAGCCTCAAACTGGTCTGTGAATTAGGGGGATGTCTGTCCCACATGTATGAAGACTTCTTCCAGCAGAATTTGTTCCAATGGCCATGAAGGCAGGTGAAGCAAACGCTGTGGAAGATCTGGGTCAGACCCTGAAGATGCCAAAGTCATCCCCTGCATCCTGGACCGTCTCCAGTCATCCAGATTTTTGTCTTCTCACTGGATTTTGATGATTCTGGAAGAGAGAATAAGACTGACAACTTTGTACAACTCTGTCTCACTTAAATACAATTCATGTGCAAGTCGTCATCCTTGTGATGCCATTGGTCCTCTTTGAAAACAAAGGACAAACAATATCTCTCTACCCTTCCCAGCTACACTTCTTGAAAAAGCTATCCATACTCATTTTCTCTTCTCTCCTTCCCGTTCTTCTTATCCTTCTGCAGTCTGGCTTATGGCCTCATCATTCAACTAAAATGGCTCTCTCCCATGATCTTTTTAATGCCAGATCAATGTCCTATCTAACTCTAACCCTAAATTCCCCTCATCTCTGTCTCTTGGAATAACTGTCTTTCTTTACGACTTGGTTCAAGTGCCACCTTTTACAAGTAACTTTTTCTGGTCCCCCTAGTTTCTAGAGCCTTTCCCTCTAAGGCTAATTATTATTTATTCTGTATTCTGTTTTTATGAACCTATTTATTTATGTGTTATCTCCCCCACTAGAATGGAAGTTCCTTGAGGTCAGGAACTGTTTTTTACTTTTTCTTTGTATTCCCAGCACTTAGCAGAGTGCATGCCAAATTATAATTGCTAAGTAAAATGCCTCTTCATTGATTGATGTGAGAAGTATCATTTGGTGCAGCCTTGAAGAAAGAGGGGAATTTTAAGAGGCAGAAGTGAGTAGGGAATACATGGCAGTCACAAGAACAGGTTATATAAAGGTCTGGCAGTAGGAGATGGAATGTCATGGAAAGGGAATATTAATTGAGTCAGCTTAAAATGTGCATGAAGGAGAATAATGTGCAATAAACCTAGATGAATAGGCTGAAACTATATTGTAACAGGGAATAAATGTCGAACGGCTGTTTGTATCATATCCTAATGGCAAGAGTACAGGCTTACATGAGGAGAATTTGAGGTGTGCCTGCACATCCTACAGGAATACATTGCCATTGGTTCTCTTCTCCTGGGGAAGTAAGCACCAAAACTGAGGTTCATGCTGTGCCTGGACTACCCATACACCCTCTGGGCACTGCGGTAGACTTTCTTGAGCAGAGCAGTGACATAAATAGAGTTTTGCTTATTTTGACAGCTGAGTAGTAAATGGATTGGATAAAAGATATGTAAGGCCAGAGATGCCTGGTGAGAAGTGACAAGAAAACAGAGAGAAGGGAATGGGATGTATCTGAATCAGAATATGTTGGTTTTCCAAGAAAATCTCACCTTTCACAGAGAGAAGACAGTCTTACAAAGACCTTCTTCCAGGGTCATTTTGGTGTTTCCAGAGCCTTCCAAATTGAGAATGGTTCAGGCGGGACTCAGTGCCACTCAATACACCCTAGGTGATAGAGAGAGGTAATACAATAACTGTAGGAGAGTTTGTTGGCCTTTGGACCCCCCCCCTCCAAAAAAAAAAAACTTCAGTAGAAGAACTTGCTCATAAAATTTTACCAGAATATTATTCATCCATCTGAAGTCTACTAAATATTCTGCTTAGTACAATATTCAGTACTAAATCAGCATAGGCACTGAGCTTTAGGGGAAATTTGATTTTATAGGCAGCGAGTAGATCGATTACTTGACTTGGAGTCAGACAGACACGAGTTCAAAACCTATTTTAAGTTTTACTAATTGTATAACTCCAGGCAAATCACTTTATCTCTCTTAACTTCAAATTCCTTATATGTAAAAAGAGGAGGATAATAATAGCACCTGCCTCACCAGGTAGATATAAGGGTCAAATGAAATGAATTTTATGTAAAGCATTTTGCAAATTGTTAAGCACGACATAAATTTAAGTTAATATTCTTTTCAGAATATCTACCCCCTGATTAATCACCACAAACTGAAATCTTACTTACCTGGAAATTGCCAGAAAGTTCTTGGTTTTCAGTGGGATTTCCACCACCCCCTCCCCAAGGGCCATACTCTGTTATTGTTGATATTGACAACAGAAGGATTTCTTTTGGAAGAAGCAAAAGCTCTAATTCACTGCCTTTGCTGATTTCAGACTACTAAACCTGCAAAAGTGATTGTCCAACTTGGTGTTATGGTTATTTTTAATTGGTCTCCAAGGGCTCGCCAGACATTCTCCCATGATTTATTTATTAAAATGTAGCATTTCATTGATATGCTTGCTTTATGTAAATGCCAACACAGAGATCAGCTGTAAATTCTCCTTTTCTAATGATTTCCAAAGTGACAGACATTTTTTTTGTTGTTGAAACGTGGTCTGTTGATGATTCACTTTCCAGTCTATTTTACCACAATGGGTTTTTATGACCTGATTTACATCTGTGCTTTTGTTTGGCAAAGAACTTGCTACAAATCATCTTATTTGAACGTCATAGCTTACCTGTGAAATGGGTGTTATTATTAGCCCTATTTACAAATGAAGAATCTGGGACTTCCAGAAGTTAGGTGACTAGCCTAAGGTCCCAATGTGTGAGACAGAATTTTAATCAGATTTTCTTGACTTCAAATCCAAAGTTCTCTTGTCACCTCACTAATACTAGTCAGAGTTTTCTTCCCTCCTCATTCTTTCTCCATGTAGCTGCTCATTTCCCTTCAGAAGCTGGGGAATCAATAATCTTCCTCACCCCTCTTCAGTCTCCAATCTCTGCTATTCATCCTACTTGGAGATGGTTCACAGCAAGGTACAAAGTGACCTGAATCATGGTCTCAAAGGAGGAGAAAATGGCCCTTTTCCTCTTAATTGTCTGCTGGCTGTCCTGAACCCAGGCTATTCTGTCATAGCTAGGTGCCCTGAAAAATTCATCCCATCACCTCAGCCTGCCCTGACCTTGTTCATTCATCCAGAGCTCCTACCTCAGCTCTTGAGAGGGAATCCCCAGGAGAGTCTGCCTGCTCTTTCCCTGAATATTTCCTCAGTCCTTTGGACATATATTGCCATAATTAATGTCTATATATGACTCTTTTCCTAAAGAGCCTGAAGTGAAAAAAAAAATTAAGTGCTGTACCATAGTAAAGAATTTTTTCACTCTTCATTTCCTTTTCATGCACTGCCAGTAAAAACCCTTTAGAAAATTTTAAAAGGGTTGTTCATAGACTGAATTTGGTTCCTCATTCAGTTAGGGAAAAGAGGAAACCTGTTCTCAGAGCAGAATAATAGAATTTCAGAGTTGATAGGGACCTAGGAGACCACCTTGTCTCTCTATACCCAATCTCATAAATGAAGTAATTGTCTCTAACACATCACCAATAAACAATTGTCTAGTCTTGAACACACTTTCAACAATGGAGAATTAATTACCAGTGAGGAAGTTAATTCACTTTTCAGACAGTCATTTCTTTAAAAGCTCTTTATCTGAAATATGGCTCCTATAAGGTCCACTTATGCATCCTCGTTCTCTCCTTTGTACCTACAAAGAAAAAAATATAGGATGCCTCCTCCCTACAGCCCTTAAGTTGGTTGAAAATAATGACCATGTCCCTTAATCTTCTCATCAAGCAAACTTGAAACAAAGGGAAAAGTAATACTGGGGGGAAAGCAGATAGGCCAATCCATGACACCGTCAAAAAAAAAAATGGCAGACAACTTACAGGAGTCCAGAAGAGTCTTACAAAATGTACACTGATGATCCAGGACATTCCCAGAGGCTCATAATGAAAAATACCATCTACCACCAGAGAAAGAAGTGATAGAATTTGAATGCAGTAGAATGCAGTTTAAAACACACTATATTTCACTTCTTTTCTTTTTTTTCCACTCAAGATCTCTTCCACAAAATGACCTAAGGAAAAATGTTTTACATGATTGCACATGTAAAATTTACATCAGATTGTTTACTATCTCAAGGAAGGGAAGTGAGTAGAAGGGAAGGAGAAAATGTGGAACTCAAAAGTAAGAAAAAATGAATGTTTAAAATTATTTCCACATGTAATTGGGGTAAAAATATAAAATGTTATTATATATATATATATATATATATATATATACTGAAAGGAATCTCATTATCCTGTAGCTACTTACCCTTCTATCCTTTGTCCTTTCTTTCTTACCCTCCTACACACATTGTTTCTCCATCTTTCCCTTCCCTGGATTCTCCCCTGCATATACACATATATATAAAACAATATATACATGTTATGTTGTATGCATATAACAAGACTAACTATATATAGCAATTTTTAAAGAAGAAAAATAAGAGGGAAAAGGTCAATAAATGTGGGGAAAGAGAAAGGAAGGAAAAATGCATTTAACTAGTGCCTACCACTTGTTAAACATTGGTTAAACACTTTTACAAACATTATCTCATTTGATCATCACAAGAACCCTCAGAGATAAGTGTTATTATTGTCCCCCATTTTTCACTTAAGGAAACTGAGTCAAATAAGCTTAAGTGCCTTGCCCAGCCAGTACCCTATATTACATTGGTTGACATTCCTGCTTTTATTATGTGTATCTGTCAGATCAAAAAAAATCTGACTATGCATTACAGATAGTACAAAGTTTCTCTGTCTTCCTATTTTAATTTCCATTTTTGGGGAACAATTAATAATTTTCCAAAGGAGCACATAGATTCACCTAAATATTACTTTTTTACCTTTATGATTATAAGTCTTTTTATAAAAAATCATTATTATTTTCTTGAGTCAAGTTACTTCCATTTGACCAGTTCAATTGTTCCAAATCCAAACAGTATGACCTAGAAAAGTCAACTGTTTTATTAGTGCCTGAAGGCTTCTGTGCTGAGCCAGGTGACTTTTATGTTCCAACCTGGTGTTAAAATCATCTCAGAAACTTCCATACTAGTAACCAGAAAGAAACTTGGTGCTTGGCCTACAGATACTAGGTCATACTAGATTAAATAGTTTTAGTAATTCAGAGACCCCAAGAACTACTTATAAAGGAAGGTCAAACTAAATAATAGTCTCACCTCTCCAGGTCCTGTGGCTTCATCTTAGTTCTGGCAGCTACACTGCCAAAAGGACAGAGGATTATGCATTTTTGCCATGAGAAAAATGCTATCCTTTAAGATTATTTCCCAGGCTTCCCATGGGGCTAAACCATTACAAATTGCAAGAAGATGCTCTGCCAAGTATTCCACTGCATACTTGTCTATTTCTAGAAAAGATCCTGGAAGAGGAAAAAAATCAAAGCATTTCACAGAATTTTCTTTCATAGAAATACTATAAACAAGGAACTAGAATGATGATCACTGAAAAAAAAGGATATCACAAAAACTCTCTGATCATATTTCAACTTTAATTGCATATTAGCAACATCCACTAGTTCTACATTTGGGAATTTGGGAACTTTTCATATCTAACAGAATGTGAGAAGGGTCACAAGACTGAAGTGAAATCACTCTAGACCAAGAGGAGGAGGTAAAGGAGTAATAACTAGCATTTATAGACCACTTTAAGATTTACAAAGCATTTTACAAATATTTCATTTGATTGCTGCAACAATCCTGGGTTGTAAATATTATTGTTATCCCCATTTTATGGGGAATAAATGAAGGAAATTCAGGCAAACCAAGATCATGTGACTTGCCCAGGGCCACCCAGATAGTGTGAAAGGTGGGAGTTGAAACCCAGTCTCCCCGATTCCAAGTCCAGCAGTCTATCCTGGACATCACTGCAACTCACAAGTTGCATAATCTTGGATATTTCACTTCTCTTTTAGGGGGCATCTTATCTGTAAAATGAAAGAGCATTGGACTAGATGAACACTAAGGGTCCATCAATTTTTGAAGTTATATTCTAAAAATTGATTTGCAGTCTGATTTTTTTCTCATTTACAGAAAAAAAAACCCTTACCTTCTCAGCCTCAGAATATTAAACAGTTACTATGGTATTTTTAAAGTACTGCATTTAACATTTTGGGTTTGTGAACAAGGTGATGGGGGAAAATAGATCACTACTGACCTAAAGGTTAATGATGACCTTTTCTTACTCTTTTATCCTTCTTGACTCTTCTATAGCACTTGACATTCTTGTCCAACTTCTCCTTCTAATGATTACCTCTTTCCTAGTTTTTCTTGGCACTACTTTATCTAGTTTCTCCTATTGATATATTGCTTTTCAGGAAAATACCTTTTTTCCATCATTCATTTCTTACCCCTTACAATGGATGTCCTTCAAGGTTCTATCCTAGGACTTGGCTTTTTCTATCTATCTTCTCTCTTATCTCCATTTGTCTGTCCATCTGTCTGTCTGTCTATCTTTCTATCTACTTATTTATCTATCCACCTAGCATTACCTCTTCCTTAAAGTCTAATTGCACATCCTCAATTATCTTCTTGACAACTCCTGCTGGCATTCTAAATTCAACATTTCCAAGATAGAATTCATTATTTTCTTCCCTCTTTCCCAAAAAAGCATTGTTCCTCTAAACTTCTTTTTTTATTGTGGAAATGCTACCAGTTTCCCATTTACCCAGATTTATAACTCAAGATCATGCTTATTCCTTCACTCTCCCTCTCCTTCAACTGTTATGTGCAATCAGTTGCCAAGTCCTGTCAGTTCCTCCTCCTAGATGGTGCCACCTCAGCTAAGCCTTAAGTGGAGCTGGGGATCCCAAGATGTGGGGTTAAGGGGAGAGAGCATTCTAGACTTTGGGGAATTGATTATGCACAAATATAGAGGTGGAAGATGGAATATTGAATATAGAGAATGAGTAGTCAAACTAACTTGATTGAAACATAAGGTACGTCAGGAAGAGAATGGGAAAATAAGTCTTGAAAGATAAATTAGATTGACCTGTTGAAGAGATTAAAAAACGAAGCAGAGGAATGTGTACTTCATACTAGAGGGCCCCTTTCAGTACTATTTGAAGACCATGTCTACTGTGCACCCTAGAAAAACAAATGATTTAGTGGAGGAAAATCAATTAGACTGTCTACTTAGCATCAGGTAGATGATAAAAAAGAAAGGATCAGGTTTTTCACTTTTCCGCTGGAGGTATTGGTGTCTTTTGTTGAATTTGAGTTGTTTTCAGTCATGTCCCATTCCTTGTGACCAAATTTGGGGTTTTCTTGGCAAAGATACTATTTGCCATTTCTTTCTCAAGTTCATTTTAAGGATAAGGAAACTGAGGCAAATGGGTTAAGTGATTTGTCCAGGGTCAAACAGTTAATAGGCAAGACCGTATCTGAACTCAGAAAGATGAGTCTTCCAGACTCCACATCTGGCACTCTATCCACAGTGCCACCTAGCTTCGCCATTGGTATCTTTTAGGGGAAAAGGCTGAGCAAGGAGAGAGACATTTGCTACAGGAACCTGGGATAACAATATCTGAAAGAGAATTTTGGTAGATTATAGACTGTGACTTGCTTGTACTCTTTCAGCCTTGACCATATCATTTAAAGGTCTAGATAACGTATCCTGTCTTAAACAAGTTTAAGCTGTTACAGGCAAAGAAGAAAGATGAGAGGTAGATTTTGGTGAAATTCACCCTGCCTTAGATGCTACCTATAAAGATAAATGAACTTTTCTGGTCCTGCTACTTTCTGCTGGTCTCAGACTTTCAATAGGTGATGCATATGCCTGTGTTTTTAATGTAGGTTAAATCAATATGATGTTTTTGAGGATAATTTTCCTTTGGCCATATGACTTTGCAATGACCTTGGTCACTTAAATGAAGCACCATCATTGCCAAAGGAAAAGAATGTGGTGCAAAGAGGAAATACTTAGAACTGTAAGATGGCACCCAGTGTGACTTATTTGTTCACTGGGAAACTGGGTAAGAGCAATGATTATTGTGGAAAGCATTATTTTTTCAAGTCTCTTTTTTCTGATACCATGAATAAATTTTCTTCTTTTTATCTGTTTTCATATGATGGATGATACCAAGCTGAAAAATTCAAACCTGACTGCTGTCTCAGATGTCATTTGAAGTCACAACAGAATTATCCCAATCAGTTTTGTCATTTGTGACAGCCAAGAGAGTCCCATTGCCTGAAAAATTATTGATCCAATGGCTGATTATGGTCCAAAGTCAGTTCATTTCTGAGATCCCATACTTTCTTTTCGTTTTCTAGTTATTTAAAATAAATTATTCAGAAATTGAACTGAGATCCCCTGAAGACCCAAAGGACAGTTCTAGAAGGGACCTAAGAGATTACTGAGCCCAAGATACTATAAGTCTCAAGTGATAAATAGCAGAGCTGAGATTTGAATATGAATCTTCTGGTTCTAAATCTAATATTCTTACCATATTTCGGTATTATATTTACCCAGTCAGCTTAACCTTGTAGTTATATACTACAAGAAAAATTGTTTCTCCTCTTTTCCCATGAAAAAGCATTTTTCTCTGCAAAATTTTATTTGCTTCTATAATTGTCTTCATTGCTCCATGTCAGAGGCAGTAATGCCTAATGGTAGCTCAAGTCAGGAAAGCTAAGACTTGGGCTATAGGTCATTGTCGAGTGCTCCACCTTAAGGATATTAGGAAGCTCTCAGTATTTTGATTTTCCTGGATGTAAAATATGAAAATATCACTGTATAAAATCAGTATAATTCTTTGAAATTCTTAGTATAGGATATAAAGTTAGAATATTTTAAATTATTCATTTATTGTTATTTCTTCTATAGCTCAATTGCATACAATTACATATTATGATGTGAAGAATACATTTTAAAGGATCTGAACATTGAATTATTTAGGAATAGTGCTATGATATGGTTTTTAAAGTTTACATTTGTTTTCTTTATTGCAGGTTTCTTTTCTCCTTGGAAAACTCCAAAGCCTGTAAGTTGGTACCATTATGTTTATTTCTGTGTTTCTAATGATGATGTCCATTTCTTTAAATGTTTATCAGTAGTTTCACCAGTAAGATAGCAGCAGCATAGTACAGTGGAAAGAACATTGAATATGGAGTTAAGTGCGAATCTCATTTCCACCTTTGTGGCATTGGACAAGTCATTTAATTTCTCTGGGCTCCAATAATGGCACAATAAAGGGATTTAAACCTCTGCTACCCTTTCTAGCTATGGATCTTTGATAAAATGATCCTATACTCTGTGCTAATAGGATCCCTTACAGCTCCAGAACTAAAATCCTATTTCAAAAGAATATATGTCCTTTTGTTATTTTAATGTCATTTTACCAAAAACTAAATTAAAATGTAACCTTTCATTTCTCCTTTGTAGTCTCAAAACTCAAATTCAAAAGCTCCATTGAAATTGCAGCTCAAAAAGGACTCCTTAAAAAGAATTTCCCAATAAATCTCTAATATCCCTCTTTGAAATAATATTGATCATTTGGCTAATATGTAATTTATTAGAAATATGCATATTAACATGAACCCACAAGTTCAGAGAGTTTCAACAAAGTTCATATAGTTCTGCCTGAAAAGAATTTAGCTGGATACAAAGAAGAACTTTTATTGAAAACTAAATCAGAAGCCACAGACTCACAGTAGTGACTGATAGTCTGCAGTTGAATGACATTCACTTTTTTAGACACTTGCTTAACTTCCTTGAGACTCAGTTTCACTCATGTGAAGAAATTGACACCCGGTAGGCTAAATGACTGTCTGCTGAACCATCATTTGCTCTATCTCCATGTGGCTGCCAGATCAACTCAGAACCCGAATTTTCTCTCCTGAGACAGCCTAAAACATTGATAAGAGTGAACAGGCTGGTAAATGTATTTAGAGGTTGATAGATTTTGTCTGTCTCTTTGACAAAGTTGAATTAGTAGTTGTAGAGGAATCCAAATTGCTAGAAGGGAAGAAAAATGCATAGTTATTCTACTGTTTAGTCATGGACTTAGCTGTGAGGATTAAATTTACGGTGTGTTAGGAAAGTTCATCCTGCTTCAAATTTTTGAAAATCGCACAAGTGAAAGACTTCTGGGAGCATGATTAAATGAAGAAAAGCTATGGGTCTGAAGACAGTCAGTTTTTCCCTCACCTTTTCAAAACTTGCCCCCCTTTCTCATTCCTCTTCTGCCTCTATCTAGTAAGGAGGAGCTCTAACTGTTGGCCTGACTAGTGAGTTGGAAATTCTTGAAATTGTACATGTGTGTGAATGTGTATGTTATGTGTGTTTCCTCTACTGGCTTAGAAGCTTCTGTCCCCATCTTAAAATGGTGTGTTCTGAAGTTGCATACTTTCTTATTGAATTTAACTAGGAACTTTACCACACCATCACATTGCAACAATTATGCAATCTAGTGATTTCCTTATATGAACTACATTTATACAAATTATGCCATTTGATGTAATTACAGCATTTGCTGTCATTATAGTAATTACATCCATAGTCAATAATTCCAAAAAAGGTTTCCTAGAACCTAATTTACAATTAATCTTGAACCCATGCTGCCCCACAAAAGCTAAGCAACAACAGCCAAGTTCTGAACTTCCAGGACCTTGGCCCTGCCAAGGGATTTGTCACTTTCAGACTTGATTTTCTCTGGTCCAAAGGTTTCCATGCTTCTACCACGTGCCCAGTGAAATGAGCAGCAGTTGTTTGAGGTACAAGATGGCAGGTTTCTGTCCTTGCACTTTTCTGCTGAGCTTTCTGTATTGGGTAACATTTTTATCTGCCATGCAGGGATGTAGACACCAAGAGAACAGGGCAAGCTTGAAGAAACCATGACAAGGACCTGGAAGATCTCATAGACCAAGGCAGGAAACAGAGTAGGGTGATCGTGTATATAGGAAGGAACAATTTATCTAGTCCAGAAATTAGAATACGGTTTCTAGGAAAGGAGGGCAGGTGAGTAGCAATGGTCATAGGGCAATAGACTTGGAACTAGAAGAAGCCTCAGAAACCATTTATTCTAACCCACTCATTTTACAGATGAGGAAAATGGAGCCCAGAGAGATTAAGTGACATCCACAAAGTCCTATAGCTAATAAATGGCAAAAGCCAATGTAGGTAAATGGGCAATATCCAAAATTCAAGAAGTCAGTGGAAATAGGAAGGAGCAAGAAGATATAATGGAGCCAACTAGGTCAGTAAGTAAGCCCAAATTCCAAATCAGGTCGTGAAAAAGCAAGCGAGCCCTGGCTCCTTGCACCACTACCACCACCACTGCCATTAGAATGTAAGTTCCTTGCTTCCTTTTTCATTCCCAGTGTCTAGCACAGTTTCAGACATAGCAGATATTTGATAAATTGTTTGTTTGCTAATTGACTAAGCAGTATACAACCCAAAGACTAAAAAAGTCTAAAAGAATAGACAAAGCATATGGAAACTACATGGTTCAAGAAAGTGAACAGAATCCAGACCAAAAAAGAAAACCCAGAAGCTGGCAAGTACTTTGAGTGCTGGTAGAGTATCAGCAACACTAGATTAAATGACTCAGTAGAAGAAATCCTAAAAAGTTAGGATAAGACCCCTGCCACAAGCCCAAGCTCTTTGCCTTCTTCCCTGGTTATAGATTTCCTTCTGTACAGACATGGGCTTGCTTTTAAGGATTGATAACTCAGGAGAGGTAGAACCCTGCAGATGCTGGAAAATACAATGACAAGAGAGGGCTTTAGCATTTCTGGGACAGTCTTTCTATGTCTGAGCCTGCAAAGCCAGTCCTGCTTTTATTCTACAAAAACAAGGGTTTTGGTGTGTTTATTTCCCCCAGTCATTTTCATGAGTGCCATGGTTTGAAACTTTAAAAATCACCTAATGAAATGGCTTGAAGCATTGATGAATATCACAGCAAAAAGTTGCAGATGTATTCCTAAGTGCAGACAGGACTGGAGGCAGATCTCCTAATTCTCTGTGCTTCTCATCTGGAGTGTGCCACAGTGCCAGAGGAATGACGAGACTCTCCCAAACAGTGCTGGTGGCATTGTTGGCTTTGTAGTTTTGAAATTGTTTTTGAGATCTCTTAATACCTCACCTGAAGCATGCTTGCTTCAGTGCACTATATATGCACTAATATGTACCTCAGCAAGATGTTTAGGGGTGACAGATCACCTGCCAGGTGGAAGATGGAGAAAACTACAAGACATGAGCACAAGCCCTATTAGAGTAAATGGAACAATGCTGCTTCTCGGTCTGTATAGTTCAAGTTTATATATATATATATATATATATATATATATATATATATATATATATATATATATATATATATATATACTGTATTTATAAAACTTGTCAGGACTTGTGTGTGTAATGCTTAGGGAGACAGAAATTGTACAGTAGAAATAATGGATTTGGAATATGAGAGCCCGTCTTGGAATCCCGGCTCTGCCACCAACTCACTCCCCATATCACCTTGGGCAAGTCACAAGGTTGTTACTCTTTGGTTTCTCAAAATGAGGGGGTTAACCTAAACCAGGGGTCCTTAATTATGGATAGATTTCAGATATTTTGTGGTTTGGGGATGTGAAAAAAATCTTTATTTTCACTAACCAAAATTTGGCATCTTCTTCAATTATAAGTGTGGGCAACAAGCTACTTTTCTGAGACTGTTGTTCTTTGCACAATGCCTAACACATGGTAGACATTTAAATGTTCTGTCTGTCTCTCTGAGAAGTGCTCCATAGCCTTTGCCAGATTGCCACAAGACCCCATGATACCAAAAAAAAAAAGTAAGAACTCCTTGCTTAGATGATGACTAAGAAAACTTTCAACTCTAAGTCTATGATAATACAATTTCAAAAACATGTTGAATTGAGTTTCTGAAACTTGAAAAGGAGGGTAGTTACTGTGAAAAAAAAGATACAAAACTACAATTCTTGTTAAATCTAGTTATCATGACAAAAATGTGAAATTTAATTTAACCCCTGAAGCAGGATATTTTTTCAGATCAATCATTAGCTTTCGAAGCAGCTTTATTCTAAGAGTATAAGAAAATGGATTAAATAATGAAATATAGTGCAGTCCTTTTAAAACACACATGGGAAGACCACTTGATGGACAATTTTATTGTCTGGAGGGTACTGCATTACAACAAAATAATGAACTTAAAATCAAACCCAGCTCATTGATCTGTTTTCCAGTTGCTGTTCATTTAGGTATTATGTCCTAGCTATAGTTAGAGTCCTAGCTTTGTGATTAGATGACTGTATGACCAGAGATGAGGGATCAATCAGGTGTTCTGTAAGGTCCCTTCCTGCTCTAAGAGATCTATGACTTTACAATGGGCATAGCAGAAATATAATTTAATTATATGGTTAAAGCTTTGTGAACATGGAGACCTGGACAAGGTTCTCACAATGGGGCCAGCATGTGTTCAAAACAGAACAGTTAGGAAGAGTTAGTCTTCCCCCTCTCACATCACTGAGACAAGTCAGAGCCACCAAAGTGACCACCTTGAAATGGTCCTATATCTGTTTTGTTTTATTTTGTTTTTCTCTGACTTTCCATTGTGTAGCAAGCTAAAGGCCTTGAATGAGATGTCAATCAGGTTTTGCCTGACCAGAATGTAGCTGAATTAAAAAACAAACAAACAAACAAACAATTCTATCCTATTCCCAGAAAAGCAATATATAGTTTCAATGTCTTCTCCTTTTAAAAATTGCATTTCATTTATGACAATGAACTTAATTGGACCTACTTTGAAAGCTTATTTCTGTGAATAATATTCTCTGAATATTTGCCCCGTTATTTAAAAGTCTTCCCAAAAGAGTTCAGTGCATTTTTTTAAATGAAGAAACAAAAATTTTTTTCAGAGCCTTTGTGTTTATAGTACCTACAGTCAAACCATCACTCAAAAGACCTCATCCAAGAGTTTGAAAAAGAAAAAAGTGACTAGTGTAAATATGTAGACTGTGGATCAAACCAGACCCAGAAAACATATGGTAATGGGGTGCTGTGGGAAAAACACTGATACTTCGGTGACAGTTGTGGAGGATGGGAAGAAGGTCATTGAGGCATGATGGTGAAATAAAATAGCCTCAATAAAACAACATAATGGCCAAGCCTGTGTTTAGCTATCAGATGAATTCATTGCTGATTAAGGTGACAGGATCAGGAAAAAGTTCCCCACACATAAACTGAACCCACCAAAATGGGTATGATTTAACAAAAGACTTCAGACAATTCTTGGGTCTTTTGTCTATTTGCCCAAGATAGGATGGGATAATATTAATAATAATATTGATAATAATGGATAGAAGAATATTAATTTGGGAGGATTTGATTATAACATATAAGTAAGGATCACTAGGATGCTGGTAGGCACTTTAAATTTTTTAATCTGTTTTTTTAATCAAACATCTAAATTATATTTATATTATAACCTCAAGAACAGCTGGTTTTTGCTAACCATGTTACGTCCAGACTCTCAGAGCTATCTATGCCTGAGATCAGTTCCAAATCCAACTAATTTTACTATTGTCTTTTCAGATAATGGAGCGATGGGAGAATCAAGGCAGTCCTCAAACAAGCTTATCTGCTCCAGCTATACCACAGAATCTCCCTTTTCCAAGCTCCCTTCACAGGAGTTCATTTCCTGACTCCACAGAGGCCTTTGATCCGAGGAAGCCTGACCCATATGAGCTATACGAGAAATCCAGAGCAATTTATGAAAGTAGGCGTAAGTGAAAGCCCCGAACAACCCAGGGTGCAGTTAATTGTGACTCGTATTTGTTCCTAGATGTGTCAAGGCTGGGCTAGTTCAGCATTGTTTTCTGCTCTGTATTTTCAAAGTCATTCAATAGGAAGTCAACTGGTGTGTTTGGTTCTAAAAGGGACTAAACACCATCCTGATATAGTCGGTCCTATAACTAGGCTTTCTTAAGCTGAGCTCTTTCCTTTTCTAGTACTATTTCTCCCAAGCCTCCAAGCAAAATCAGCAAGTTATCACTTAGAACATTGTTTTACTTGGTGTTATTTTAGGCAACTCTAGCAAGATGATGAAATGTTATTTTTAACTATATCTATGAATCTGTATTCTAAAGCAAATTTTTCTTTGTTGTTTTTTTTTAAACTTTCTTTTGTGAAGCAAGCTAAAAGTCTTGAAGGAGATGTCAATCAGGTTTTGCCTGACCTGAACCTAGCTGGAAAAAACCCACCCCACTCCCCCCTGAAAAGCAATATCATATCAAGATCTCCTCCTTTAAAAAAAAAGTTTCATTTGTTACAGTGAACCTAATTGGATCTATTTTGAAAGCTCATTCTATGAATTATTCTCTGAGTATTTGTCTTACCATTTAAAAATCTTCCCCAAAGGGTTTAGTGTATTTTGTTAAAGTGAGGAAACAAAAACTTTTATGAGAGTGTGTATGTTCATAGTACCTATAGTTTAACTATCACCCAAGAGATGTAGAAAGGGAAAAACTACTCCAACAAGAAGTATAAATAGGTAGACTGTGGATAGATCCAAACACAGGAAATATGCGGTAAATATGGAGTGGTGGAAAGAGCACTGGATATTGAAGGTCGTTGAGGAACAGCATCAATAGCATAACTATTTAAAATTTGTTTTAAAGAGCACTAAGCTAGGCATCAAAGGGGCTGGGGGTTAGTCCTGACTTTGCCACCAATTAGAGCTGGAAGCAAAACGCCCTGGCTTGGCCTCTGTTTCCTCATTTATAGAGTAGGAGGATGTTCTCTATGATGCACAGACCGTTCTGATAACTCTGAAAGCTGACTAGCTACTAAATTAATGATGGGGTGACTAACTAATGAAAGCTTTTTTGTTGTTCTTGGTATTTGACTCTCTGAATGATGGTCTGTGATTTGGGGCTCTGGAAAGCTCACTCAAATGTTTATCATTTATAGAAAAGAAGTAGCAAGGCTTAAACTGTGTGCATTTTGACCTCAGGCATTCTCTCATACAGTAAGTTCAGCAATGAGCTTTACCCTTCATGTTAAAGGGAAAAAAAAACAATAGTGTTTCTCCTCCAACACATATACATCTAATCCTTAGAACTCATTATAAAGATCACTCAATTAAATGCTTTAGAGAAAAGATGTCTGAGTTGCTAGATCTCATATTTTCCCTTCAAAATAGTTTCTGGATAGATAATATCATGGTTCTGGTGTGTTATTATAGTAGCAACACCTGAACCTGAAAATCAAAAGACCTGGACCACATAAGGCCATACATGCAAAGCTAAAATGGATCAGAGAACATCTGACACCCTCAGTTTGCCAATAAGGCCAAAGGAGCTAAAGTGATTGCCCACGGTCACTCATAGAGAGCTTTTGCACCCCGATCCTCTGATCCCATGAATTTTTTGTCTCTAGCACCTGCTGGCTTTGTGACAGGAAGTAAATTCATTCAATTATTTGAGCCTCAGTTTCTTCTATAAAAACAACCTCCTAAGGTTGTTGTCAGGAAAGTGCTTCTGAAAATATATAATATAGGAGAGCTCTTATCATAGCTGGACTTTCTTAGCTTCAGTAGAGAAATATTCATGAGTCATAAACTACAATTAAATATGACTTTTTATGACAAAGATTTTAAAAGGATATTTTTTCAAACTCTTACCTTCTATCTTAGAATCAATATTATGTCTTGGTTCTAAGACAGAAGAGCAGTAAGGACTAGGCAATGGGAGGGGGGGTTAAGTTTCTTGCCCAGCTAGGGAGTGTCAGAGGCTAGATTTGAACCTAGGACCTCCCATTTCCAGAAGCCACAGGGCCACCTAGCTGCCCTATAAAAGGATTTATGTTTTTAAATAATTACTTTAAAAGTTAGAGGAAAAAAATCTATCATTTCTCTCTGTCTCTCTCTGCCTATCTATCTGTCTCTGACTGTCTCTCTGTCTGTCTGTCTCTCTGTCTCTGTCTGTCTCTCTGTCTCTCTCTCTCTATCTCCATTTCATTTATAGCAACAAGAATCTGGCTAAATCTCTAGTGTCCCTACCCTGAAGGACTTTATACCCCAGGCAACAAGACAACAAGAAAGCCACACCAATGATTTATGCCCTAGTCCTTTATACCACCCATATCCCAAAGGTTGCATCCTTCTATGCCTCAAAGTGAAACGTACTCAGCTTGTGTAAAACAATACTGTTCCTACCATGACTTCCCAGTTTAAAACACTGAGTAGCTTCCTGGTGCCCGCTGGACAAAATGCCAGTCCCTTAGCCTTCCACTGAAGGGCTTCCACATTCTATTTCCAGTCTATCTTCCTGCCTTTATTTCATGTACTGTATATTTCAACCAAATTGAACTCCCAGGGGATCCCTGAATTTAGCTTTCTATATCCTGCCTCCATTTACATTGACTGTGTCCAGTGTCTAGAATACAGTCCCTTTATCCTCCCCACATTTCAGAATCCATGACATTCCCAGGATGATAAGGCTCAGACACCATATCCCCTTTAATGGATTCTCCTGGAACTCCTGGTCTGAGTCTCCTCTTTGCTCCCCTCTCTCCCTACCACATGTATACAATGGGACAAATTCTGCAGCTTCTTTGAACTTTAGTAATCCTACCTCATGCTATTAGAATTATCTCTGTACCTGGCGTGTCTTTCCCCCTCAGTTTCACAGTAGAATGAAAGTTCTTTGAGGACAAGGACTTTGGCATTTTTATCTTTTTATCCTTAGTGTCTGTCACAGGGCTATACATATAACACATATTAAGAACTAGTTATTTTTTTCTATTGTGGTTGAACAAAAAAAAAAAGCCACAAAAAACTCTGCTTCCCACATGCATTTGCTGCTGCTTCCAAATATAAAAATAATTCTTCTCTCATTCAAGTCTTTAGGAGGAACAAAATTCTACCCTGATATTGAAGAGTGGGCCTTATTCTAATTTTCTCTGCCATGTTTCTCTCTTCTAGGCCCAAGAATCACACTTATTTGTACATATATCCAAGATTGGTATCCCCCCAAAAAAGATGATACCGGGACTTATATTGCCATCCATTGCCTTTTCATTTTATTTTGATTATAATAAATGGGTATATTTATTCTATACAAGTATATGCTTGAAGCCCTCATTCTCTCCTGAAGTAGTCATTAGGGGGGAAAAGGGACAGAGGCATAATCCAAGCTAAACAAACTCAAGTCTTAGCTGCTATCAGAGATTTCAGTCTACAATAGTAGAGGGGAGTCTCCACATCTAGGAATTCCCTAAACTAGTGAAATCTCAGATCTAATCCCTATCCTTATAATATCCTTATAAGAGTCTGCAGAGATTATTTATTTTTAACATTTATATTCAAAATCAAGTTGTAGAAGTTCCATAAAATATATATATATATATATATATATATATATATATATCTCCACAGTACTGTTCATGAACTATAATCTCCATTTTATCAAGATTGCCACTAATATTTGGCTACTATGTTCCAGACTACAGCAAATGATACAAATATATTAAATGATGTAATTGCTACCATGCCTCATTTGACTCATGATTAAATTAAATTACACTAACTTATAATATGCATATCCAGGAACATCTCAATAACATGTATTTATGAAAAGAAAAAAGTCCTGTGATTGTAAACAATTTATGACAGCCGTAGGAAAGGAGAGACCACTTTAAGTAGCATGACTACATGCATGGAAGAAAGAAGCAAATAGTGTCTCCTAGGATCATAAATCACAAGCTAGAAGAGGCTGTAGAGCCCATCTAAGCCAACCTCATTTTACAGGTTGGGGTTAGGAGAGAGGATAAAAAGATAATTTATGTCAATTTTTTAAAAAGGTGGGAGAAGGTCTTACAGATGTGGAATGTTGCACATACTTTCAGATGATGCCGCCAGTGTTAGTTTTATGTAATGTATTTATTAAATTAAATGGAAACTTAATTGTTTTACTTTGTTACATGAGATCTCTGAGTGACGAGTGTTTGTAAATGTGATGTTAAATCAAAAAATGCCATTAACACTTTAAAAAATAACAAATATCAAAAGAGTAACAACTGAGGCAAAGGATGGCTTACTAACTCATGCAGTTAATAAAAGCAGGAATCAAACTAGGGTTTTCTTGACCCTAAGACCCTAAGACCACTATACTATGTTGCCTTTCTCTCAAATGTTTATGAGAATAAAAGAAAACTTTATTTTTTACCTATTGTAATATGAATTGAGAGAGGAAGTTGATTTCAATCTTCTTTTTGTTCTATGATTCCACTGTGATATATCCACATGAAAATATCAATACGTAGAACAGCAATAATTCCATGGTCTCGGACAACTAGAATTTTTGCAGATAGTAAAAAGGCAGTGATTAATTAAGCTATCAAGCAAATGAATATTTTATTTTTGCTCAATAGCTTTATATTCCTAGCATTCAGTACACAAGGTGCCATGGGAATTAAAAAAGTACTTCTGAAAAATTCTTTTTAGGAATTCTATAATCCAAACATACATACATGAAATAATTAGTGAATTAGGTAGTATTGTGTCTGTCCCAGGGATGTATGCTTGGCTGTGTGCTGTCCAACATTTTATAAGTGACTTGAGTGAAGGCACAGATGGTGCATTCATCCTATTTGCAGATAACACAAAGTTAAAAGGGACAGCTATTTTGTGGAATTACAGTTATGATCCAAAAATATATTGACAAACTAGAAACCATGTCCAAATCCAACAAGATGAAATTTAATAGGAATAAATGTTAAATAGTAATTGATCATAGAATCAGAATTTGAGAGAAGGGACCTGTACACACACACACACATACACAAAATCCTCATTATTATAGCGCCCCCCCCCCCCCCAGTAATCATGCAGCCTCTGCTTGAAGGCATCCAAGGAAGAGAAATCTACTTCACCTTGAAATAATTCATTTCACTTTCAGAAAGCCCACATTGCTAGGACATTTTTTCAACTTAAAATAGTTTCTTTGAAAATTTCCCCTGCCCCCATTCCAGTGGTTCTGCCTTCTGGTTTCAGACAGAATCAACCTAGTCCTTCCTTTTCATGATAATCCTTGAAATACTTGAAGAAATGGATCATGTTCCCCCTCCCCTCCCCATCTTCCCTTCTCCAAGCTAAACATTTCCAGGGGGTCCTTCAACTGATCCTCATAGCCATGACCATACAATCCTGGTTTTCCTCCTCTGGCTAATCTCCAAGTCACCATCATATTTCTAACATTGACATAACCAGACCTACACGTAGATTCAGAGATAGAAGTGACCATTTAAAAATAATTTTAGTTTTTAAAAATTAATATCACAAGTCAACACTCATAGGTTAGGTAAGAATGGTGAGATAGTAGCTCATGAGCAAAAAGGTCTGGGAGTTTTTAGTGTATTTCAAGGTCTTTATAAATTAGTGATATGACATGGAAGCCAGTGAAACCAGCAGAATCTTAGACTGCATTAATAGAGTTACACCATCCAGGACAAGGAAAGAAAGAGTTGATAGTCCCACTGGAATCTGTTCAAGTTATGTCACATAGGTGTATGGCATTCATTCTCAGGTGATATATTGGATGTGTAAAAAATAGACTCGAATACAGGACTACAATCCCCCACCTGCCTCAGTCTCCCCCTCTCCCCTAAATTTTAATCTTTACAGATGTAGGACATTAATGACCCAAATGTCCCCAGAGGTAGACAACCAGTATGATGTGGTGGCTAGAGGAAGATGTGCTACAGGAACTGGGAATGTTTCACCTAGAGAAAAAAAAAAGTTCAATAGGGAAAGATGGCACTCTTTAGGTATTTGAAAGGCTGACATCTAGTTGAAAAAATTAAGGGAGGTTTGGTTTTTTTTGTTGTTGTTTTACTTCCAGAGGGAAGAATTAGAGTTGATGTATAGAAGCTACATAAATTAAGAATTTAGATTCATTATGAGTAGAAACTTCTAAACCTTAAAACCATCCAAAAGTTGAATGGGCCACTTTGGGGAGGTATTGGGTACCCCATCTCTGGTGGTCTTCAAGCAGTATTGGATGACCTTTTGTAAAGTGTCCCATTGAGAGGAGCCTCATATTACCTTTAAGGGCCCTTCTAAAAACACATTCTGTGATTGGATAATATATTAGAGTAATACAGAGACATGCTGAATAGAGTGATGGTCTTTGAGTCAGATGACTTCAGCTGGAATTGTGCCTCCCCAGCAAACTTTGTGACTTTGGGTAGGTCATTTAATCTCTCTTTCCTCATATATAAAAATGGAGGCAAAAATACTCCCACTACCTATCTCCCCATGCAATTGTGAGGACATTATTTTGTATGTGAATTATTGTCATTTGTAGAACATTAGAAAACCTTACAATAATTATACATTGTAAAATGTTTCAGTGCTGTTATCAAGTTCATAAACAAATTTTACCTGCAAACGATGTTTGATCAACCTATTTCATGCATTTCATATGTTTGACATTTTAATATTTCAACTTTGGTCCAAGTTAACACAATTAGTTAAAATAATCTTTGAGTCAAATGTTATGAGGATGTATTTTCCCTCCACTTTTATTTCAAGTCTATAGAAAGGCTAGAATATCTTCAGAATGAATGGTGAGTTTATATATCTGGGATCATAGTAATTAGTTCAATGTCTTTTATGAATAGAATCATTTGGAGAGCTTTGCTACCCCTAGGGGATCTTTCTTCAACTTGAACTTCTTCAATATATCCTTGATGATAGTGGCAGTCTCTTGGTTGAGCACATCCCCTGTCTATGTCTCATTTGATAATGGGAATCATTTTGTATTTCTGTGGTTAGAGTTGTCATTAAATCTCTTCTTATATTAATATATGGAAAGAGATACCTTGTTTAAGAAAGAAAAAATGAAAGGAGCATTTATTAAGTGCTGACTATGTGCCAGACGTTTTACTAGGAACTTGGAGATACAAGTATTAAAAATAGGATATCATCTGCCCTCGAGAGGTTTACATTCAAAAAGGGGAAGTCAGCACCTGTAAGGAAGTGGTGAGTGGGAAGAGTATTTTGGTCATAGAAATCACAGAGCTTCTGAATGGAATTATAAGATGATTGATTATCAAATCCTTTGCAGGAATAGTAGTGTTGATTTTTTGATTACTGGTTCCAGAGAAAGAAGTAGGAGGAAGTTGGGAAAGTGCCATGGCAAGGAGATGACCCCAGAGAGATATCACAAACTCTCTCCAATCAAGAAGTAGAAAGCCTCAGGGTAGAAATTAGAGCTCTAAGTTTTAGTGCTGAGGGGAGATCACAACAGCAGCATTGCAAGATGATGGCCAGAGTTCTTTTAAGACTTTATTTGGTTCTACTGAATCAAATACTTTTTTTTTTCCCTTCCAAATCTTCAGACATGTTGAAATATTCTATTCTTTACACCTCTAAGAAACTTGTGTGACTGTGAAGACGTGGTTAGCAGAAGAAAATAATCTGTGAAAACCTGCCGTATTCCCTTATATTTTCATCAAGGATCTTCATAATGTGTGCATAGAACTTTATCATAAATATTTTAAGGAGAGAAGAAAAAAGACTTGGGTATATGAGACAACAGATTGCCTTTTTGGGTGGTAAAAATACCACCTCTTTTGGAATAGAAAGGAAATTGAGTAAAGTAAATCTATGAACATTTGCATAAATACATGTATGAGAGTTCATGTATATGTAGACATTATATATGTACATTTATTTCCAAGAGACACTTCAGGTGAATGGTGAGAAAGTCCAATTGAATCATAAGAGAAAATCCAACTAGATGACATTTGCAAAATTTATTTGGTGCTTTCCATAGTCCCAAACTGCCTCCTGTTTCAAAAACCATTTTTTAAAAATCAGTAGTATTCTCTCAGAAACAATGAATGGCTACAAATCAAAAACCAGTATGAAATCAGAAGAAAAATGCAACATATCTAAAGAGCAATGGAAAGATACACAGTGAATCTAAGTATTTACCACTGATAACTTATAATGCAGGACAACAAGGTAGCATAGAGCATAGAACACCAGACATAGAGTCATAAAAACCTAAATTCAAATCTGTCCTCAGGCACAAACAAGCTGTGTGACCCTGGGCAAGTCATTTAACCCTGTTTGCCTTAGTTTCCTCAAGTATAAAATAAGCTGGAGAAGGAAATGGCAAATCATTCCAATATCTTTACCAAGAGAGCCCCAAATGGGATCATGAAGAATCTGACATAATTGAATTTACAAAACAATGGCAAAACCCAAAATCCAGAAGTGTTTCATTTGTTCTTTTTATTCTGATTATTATCTAAGAATGTTAATTGCCTTTTTGTGTCTTTTCTTTGACTTCCTCTGCTGTCCTACCCAGTTCCTGAGGCAGAGGAAGAGACTTATTTTAAGAACAGGATATATTATCTGAAATTAAATTGTGTCTTGAGAAGGCAAAATGACAAAAGAGAAGAGAAATCATTTTGGAATATATTATAATGATCTAAAAACTGTAATATGTACAGTACAATATCTTGCCTGATGACTTCTAGTGATCCTCACTGAGCTCCTCTTCTCCATACTTTTGATATGTAAAGGATAGTGAGTCAGTGAAGCAGCATCAGGCAAAGGAAAGTACAGAATTTATCAGGTTGGTTGGAGCAAAAATATATTTTAGAAAAATTGCCTTTATTACTTTATTGCTTCTCCAAAGGTATGATTTCACCAGTTTGGTCACTTCCTTACACCTCAGTAGACATTTTCAGGGATGCCAAAGCCAAAAGTAAATAAACAAAATCACTTTATGTCCAAGTGCAAGTGTTCTGGAACTTCACCGAGCTGGTGCTGAAATGAGGCACAGAGTCAAGTTGGACTTCATGGAGAATAGATTTAGACCTTGAGTGGTCTAAATCTAGAGTGATTTAGACTCTAAAAGAGAGTGATTGGGCTTTATGCTATATTCTGAGAATGTGCATGCAATGCCATTTTCATATAAATACTCTTTTGACTCTCTTTTGACATAGACCTAAATATTCATATATAAATTTACTTACTGTCACATTCATATTAACTTACAATATTGCATAAACAGAATTACATGGTAAATATAGTAATATTTATAGCTATGTTTTCAGGAAAGTGTTTTCTGACAGTGAACTTAGTTGAATAAATGGAATATTTTCCTAGTATGTGAGTGAATATCTAAACCATACTATAATAACTAATATTTATATAATAACATAAGGTATATAAATATATATGTACATCTATACATACATACATACATGTGTACATGCATATATTGTTTTCTGGTTGCTCAGTCATGTTCCCATTCTTCCTAACCCCATATGGAGTTTTCTTGGCAAAGTTTCTAGAGTAGTAAGTCTCCTATTTCTTTCTCCAGTGGAATAAGGCAAACAGGGTTAAGTGACTTGCCCAAGATCATGCAGCTACTAAATATCTGAGACCAAATTTGAATTTAGATCTTCTTGACTCCAAGCCCAAAACTAAGCTGTGCCACTTAATGTCTAGGTATAATTTATGTACTTAAAATATTTGAGTTGCACCCCTAATTTTGGCATTTGAGAGCCTTTGCTGGTAGTCTGATCGTCCCTGTAATACCTCTTTTAGTTGTACATGCGTATTTGAAACACAAAATTTCCAGAAGAGCGAGCAGTAGAGCATCATACATAGATATGAACTCCTTGATTTTATCTTGGAGATTAAGCAAGTATAACATTCTGTAGTCATGGAGTTGAAAGAGAGGTAATCTAATCTATTCCCCTACTCCTAGCAAAGTTCATACTTACAACATCCAGAGGGATGGCTATCAATCTTCTTTCTCAATTGTCAGACAAAAGACAACATTCAAGTAGTAAAACTGAGAGCACATTCTTCTCTTTATTGCAGAGAAAAACTTCTCTCTTTCTCTAGATATATCAAAGCAGGGAAACCTCACTGACCTGAGTAACTAAGAACATATCTGCCTTTTCTTTAAATCCTCTCTAAATCTAGTAAATTCAGTCCAATGTTATTCCTGTCCTCCCAGGTTATACTATTATTTGTTTGCATCTGCCATTATACCTGTGAGAGCCATAGTTGTGGACAGTATCATGCTAGACATGAAAGGGAAAAAAAAAATTCAAGTCTTTTCTGAAAATGTTCCTGCTCTTTTCTGCTGGTTCTGGTTGAATCATTCTGGTTGAATGATGACTGGAGTTGCCCAAACTTTTTTCTCTTCACATTGAGCCCTGATTGTTATAAATAAAGAATTTATGAGGTACAGCATGCCCATGGCCCTCTGCAATAAGACATCTGTCAAATATAGGGTCATAAAAACGTCAGGCATCTGTACAGTGTAATGTGCCTTATGGTTCAGGTTCTTTATAAAAGAAATGCCACTGCATTTTCTTAAGAAAGGTCTGTAGAATGGCATTTCCAGCAATTAGGGAATATTAACCCATGGGAACAAGTTCTATACTGGTAAGGAAAATTCTAGAACATTGAGAAGAAAATGGAGAAAAATATCCTAAAGAAGGAAAATGGAGTTTTTTTAGCACCTAAAAACACAGGACTAAGTCTCTGCTACAATTTCTTTGTTTATTATTGAGAAAGGGACATGGTTCTAACCACTATGAGCCCATTCTGTCTAATGGTAAAGTAATACAGAAAGGATGAACTACAACAAAATTTTCCAGATCCACCAATATATAATGAAAATCTACTCAATGATTATTTACTAAATGCATATTCCCCCCCCCAAAAAAAACCCCAACTAACTAATATTTTTTCATTATCTGGGATTGAGATTGAGAAAATAGAGTTGTGAGGCTTACTTTTTATGATACCTCTCTGGTTCCATGTTCATTCTTGTTGAATTATCCCCAAAAGTTCATAGAGGATGATAATATAAGTAGGTCCAAGAAGGGTTTACGTAAATTAATGGATGATGTATTGATAGCCAGATAGATACTGAGGACATCATCTCCAATGTCTTTACATGGCCCTTAGCTTTTAAGAATGGTATCATGGCAGACAACAATGGGAATCATCATCAAAGATTGAATACCAACTGGGTGGCACACTAGCCTGAGCTAGAATAGCCTCTTTTATGCTTTTAAATTGTAATAAACCTAGTCTTTCATAGAGATGTTATATGAAAGACCAATATTATTTAATGTGACTTTAAAATTCTGAATGCTAGTGCTTAATAAGGCTAAGAGCTTTTGTTTTGTGCAGTCATTCATACTAAAATCATGTCAAAGATACGTGTTTCCAACTCATTTTTTAAAGTAATTTATATGTTCCTCTTATGCATCTACCTCTTCTCCCTGACCCCTCCAAAACAATATTGCTACTTTCCCTGATTTAAATTATATTTTTGTGAGCAAGAGGTGATACTGCTGAGGAAAAGTAACAAATCTGCTAATGAATTTGGGAGGAGGCAGAAACTCCTTCTCTGTAAATATTACTTTCTTTTAGCTTTATCATCCAACAGTGATGAAGGGTCTTCCTTTTGAACTCAGCCCTGCAGTCTAAGAAATGCCTGACATATAATAGGAACTTAATAAATGTTCACTGATTGATTGATCTGGTCCCTCCAGACAGCTGCTATGTGCCAGGATGTCACAACACAGGATAAGTCCAGATTTTCCGATAGACTCCCCATATGTTACTGGCTCCAATTTCCACTGTCCAGTCCCTTTTTCAGCCTGGCTCAGCAACTTAGTCTTATGTTACTGTCTGGGAACAAAGGTTGAGCCTCCCCTAAATTTCACTTGACCCCTGCCTCAAAGATAGATTACATTTTGATTTATGACAGGCAGCCTAATTTAATGGATGGAGACTACACAGTCTCAGAGTAAGGATAATCCAGGTTCACATCTTGACTGGCAGAACTGTCCATTCCAGGTGACTCTAGATAAGTCACTCTGCTTCCCAAAACATCTAATTACCTTAGAAGACTATTGGTTATAGTAGCGGATATGCACTAGTGGAGAAAATATTCAGACTGTAGAACTTCTTTCACTCCTGAAATCATAGGTGTAAACCAAAATTGATTTATGAGAAAATTGATCTCCAACTAAATCAATCTAATATATTGCATTCGAGTCATTTTGAAAATATAATGTGTTACCAAAAAAAGAATACTGAGTGGACCTGAGTTTTTTACATATATTTCCATCATTTAAACTACATTTAAAATAAAAATAAATATTTTTAAAGGTGAATGATATAGCTGGTCAAGAATTCTGATAATATTTTGATTAGATCTTGGGCATATCCTTCTAAAAATAAGTCCCCAAAAGCTACCATTAAGTATGCTTCTGGAAAAGTTGGAAAGATAACGATGCATATCTCAAGAGTACACATCTCATTTTCCATACCTCTCTTAATGATTTAATTCAGCATAGAGTTTTTTTAGTGGCTATTTTTATGGTTATAAAATCAATGCATCTGAAATTATATAGAGGGAAAGTATTACTGCCTGAGAATAATATGAGAAGCAGAGATTTAAGTTACTCCCTGATTGAAGGAGTTATTGATTATGTCAAAAGCACTTTGTTAATAGTACAAAGTTGGAGTAGAACCCAAAGCATTAGTACTCCAGCACTCATGGCAAAAACTACTTTTGAATGCTAGAGAGCATCTAAATCCTACTGTGGTCATGTTAATATGAAGTGACAGCTTTACAAATGATAGAAGCTTTTGAGCTATGGTCCAGTCACCTCCACTGAAACCAAACTAACTTTTTGTTTCTTAGGAAATGAATTGAGGGAAAAGGAAGGAAAGAAAATGTTTTTTCAACCTGCAATCCTAAGTAGTCAGGCTAAAAATATGAGGCTTTTAAAGTAACAATTTTGCAGGCTAACTAGTTTAAAATGGCAGGGAAGAGATGGATTATCTGACACTGATTATCATTCTGCCCTTGATAAGTGGGAATTGTGTGTTCAGAGCAGATATTCCTCTGTGGGAGAAGGACATTTTGCACATATATAGACATAGTTATTCTTTATGATCACCATCCGGAGAGTCGTATTTCACTTTTATTTTTGAACAGAGTTGAACTGTTCAGACTTATACCTTGTAGTCTTCCTTTGAAGGAATAATGTAGTCCCTATTTATGAAGACTAGCTTTAGGCTACCTTTAAGTGGAACTTACTTTAACTGGAATAGCTAAGGTGGAAGGCATTTTCTATAATATACTTTGCTCTTTGACCCAGTTATCTTTTTTTTTTAAATAAATGTGTCAGTTTATTCAGCATTCCCTTAATACTGCTAAAATACCAAGGGAGGGGGAGTACAGCTCTTAGTTCAGAGGAGTCTCTGTGTCTCATTTTATTTTCCATCTGACCTTCTGGCCAGTGCCACTTCTGTTGGGGTTGTGTCAGTGTTTCCTCAACAAAGACCCATTAAAAGGGATTTAAAGAAAAATCCACCAAATTTTTCTCCCATTTAAGAACTGGCCCCCAGGCTATGCCACTTGACCATTTTTAAACAGTGATGGTTTTCCTCTAGGACCATTTGACAAGTCTTTTATCTACAGAGTGGTCCTACTCTTTTGATAGTTTTATTACAAGTATTATCCTTTGAAGTCCCTTCATAGAATACTATCCTAAAATTTTCATTATACCAGAACATCATGCACTCAGAGGGGTAAGAATTTATTAAATAATCATAATAACATCTAATAGGACTAATAAGAAATCCCAAATCTTAATTCTTAAAGAAGTGTTATCCCCAATCAAAGTTGGATATTAGAGCAACTAGCCCAAAACAGTGTTCATCCATCTGGTGGTTTAGGTATTCACCAACCAAGCCACCAAGTATATTAATTTTTCCCTTAAATTTCTCATATTAAATTTGTGATGTTTTTGTTTGTTTGTTTTTTGTTTTACTAGTTTGACAGGAAAAGAGGTTGCATGATTTAATCCCCACCTAACCAGTTTCTGACCCTTTTCCTGATATGTGTGCCTCAGGCTGATTTCAGCCCAAATCATCTATCTTCTGAATGATTTCTAGGTCAGGGGTCTATGAAAATTAATGGACTCTGCTTTTCCTTCTTCTCAATGTTGCTACTTGTTACCATTTTTAAAGTAAAAAAAAATAAGTAAAATAAGTAAAAAAAATAAGTAAAACTGAGACCAATCAGGTTACCGACACACTTTTCTTCTATATCTTCAGAAATGGAAAATCAGATATATGAAAGTAATAGAGAGATTGTTACATAGAAGGGGAAAGGTACAGCTATCAATAGTAGTAATCGTAAAAGGCAATAGAAGAAATAACTCAATAAGGAAGCAAATTTCAATTGTAGATATATTGAGTTCAGAATGGATATGAGTACTGAGATAAAATGTCAGAGAAGAGAGGTAGTTTTCTAAAAGGAAATATTAAAGAGTTTTCTCTGCAGTACACACAGGTGCATTTTTCACTAAGGTGACAGTTCCTTGGTAGTTTACTTACCTTTTAGCAATGTACCTGAGTTCTCCTGGACCCATCTTTAAAATGAGAGATATATTAAATTGACTCTAAGTTCTGAAATGGTACAATTCCTCCTTCTGCAATTAAGAAAGTATTTTCAAAGTCAAGGTAAAAATGTTTAGTTATGTCTGACTCTCTGTGACCCCATTTGTGTGTTTCTTGGCAAAGAAACTAGAATGGTTTGCTATTTCCTTCTCCAGCTCTTTTTTACAGAAAAGGAAAATGAGGCAAACAGGGTTAAGTGGAAGAGAGCAATTTAAGTAATTCAGTGTCATTGTTTGATTCTCCATATAATTTTATCCTTGGTAGACACTCTTATGGTGGTGGCAGAGGAGAACATCTTTAACTGAACTATTACTCTTGACACAACTAGTAAATATGCATGTTTGTCATCATATATTCATTAATTTTAATGTACATATTCAACACTACCTATCTCTTTCAAGATACATGTAAATTTTAAAACAGGATACTTTTCCTCTGCACTGGGATACTTGACCTGGGGAGGCAGGATTATACAGTGGAAAGAACAATGGCTTTAGGATCCTTGACCTGGGGGGGCAGGATTATACAGTGGAAAGAACAATGGCTTTAGGATCAAAGGAATGTTTTCAATCACTCTGGTGATTATTTCTATTGTGAACTTGGACAAATCTCTTCCATCTCCTGGGGCTGCTCAGTTTCCTCAACTGCAAAATGAGAGTGCAAGAATGGTGGTCTCCAAGGTCCCTTTTAGCTAACAATCTCTGACCTTATGATGTCTTAAACCCCAACTTAGTCCTACATTTGACTTACGTGAATTGTAGGATATTCTTACGTGGTGTATCTTATGTGGGGCAGTTAGCTGATGCAGTGGATAGACCTGGAACGGGGAAGACTCATCTCCCTGAGTTCAAAATTGGCCTCAGACATTTACTAGCTTGCATGACACTGGACAAGTCATTTAACTCGGTTTGCCTCTGTTTCCTCATCTGTAAAATGAGCTGGAAAAGGAAATGACAAAGTACTCCAATGTCTCTACCAAGAAAACCCCAAAGAGATTCACAAAAGATCAGATGGGACTGAATCAACTGAACAAGAACAAACCATAAAAAAGTTGAAAATACATTCAGGGAGGAGACAATATGTTCACTTTTGATTCACCTGTGCCAACTGAGGTGCAGATGTCCAGGAGGCAGATGGATCCATGGCATGCCCATATTAAAGAGAGACATTTTAGTTCAATATAAAGATTTAGTAGTTATCTACAAGAAATGATAACTGAAATCATGGAAGCAGGTTAGCCCAGAAAGAAACTAGAATAGAGAAAACAGTGAGATGTCTTAGATTTAAATGGAACTCTACAAATATGATTTTACCAGGGGATAATATAGGATTGTCAATTCCCTTGTCTTGGACACTCTAACTCTCCAGTAATGGAGCCTAAGTTTTCATTAGCTTTTTCACCTTACATATGGTATCACACTACCTTTCTTATTGAATTCACAATCCACTGAAAGTTCTGGATTTTTTTTTCAGAGAATTTCAGAGAAATTGTCTACCAGCCATGACTCTGCAATCTAATATCAGGATTTTTAACCTGGCATCTGGAAGCTAGTTTCCTATTATAAAAAATCAAAAACTTTATTTCAATGTAATTGGTCCTTTTTGTAATCCTATGTATTTTATTCTATGTATTTAGAAAAAAAAAATTTGAGAAGCCTATAGACTTTACCCAAGAGTTTAAAGGGTCTATGATACTTAAAAAAAAAAAAAAGTTGAAACTACAAAGCTTAGTAGTATTTGTGCAGTTCATTTTTTTTAAATGCAAGTGTAAGAATTTTACATTATTGCTATTAAATCATCTTTTGTAGTTTAGCCCAATGTTTTAAAAAAAATGACTTACCTTACATAAAGTATGAGGGTAAAAGTGTGAATATAAGTGTAAAATAAATTTTTTGACTACTTAATTATTATACGAAGTGATTTTTTTTCTACCTCATTTTAGCATAAGAATGTGGATAATGTGGGGCAGGGGGTGGCAAGTTTTTGAAGCATATATGAGTATAACAATGTTATACATAGAGAAAAATAATGTCAATGTACTACAGATTTCCCTATATCTTGGGTTTAGGGTTCTGGGAGGAAGAAAGCTCATCAATCACAAACAATAGTCATAGTTTTAACCCATAAAACAAAGGAAAGCTAAATTTTCAAATGTCAAAAAAAATGAATTACAACTTTAATTCCCCATTTCCTATCCAGAACAAGTGCCACCAAGGACCGGTTTTCGAATGGATTCCTCTGGCAAGTATTCTTCAGCATTTACTGTCCTGTGGACAAAAAGTCTCCCATTTTTGTGTTCAAATCACCATGTTCTCTTTTCATTATTTCTCTGGGTAATATCTACCTACCAAAATCCAATGATCATTCTTTTTTAACTCTGCTTCAAAGGACATTTAACAATATAGAGTTAAACACTAGAGACTAACCTAATGAATGAACCTAATAACATTCACATGTGACAGCAAGGGAAAAACATGAAACAAACATATTTTGTCTCCTTTTTAAAAAATACTACATTTTTAGTCAAAGATAATCTCTTAAAATTAATCAGAAAAACATTCTAAAAAACTAAAATTGGAGTTCAAGTTTCTCTTTAAATATTTGTAGCAATGGCCTACCTAAAATCAAAATAGAATTCTTCGTTAGATAGAAACTCTATTACTTCAAAATCAAATTTATGTCTACTCCCAAATGCTTAAACAGATCTGTGATCTGATGTCATTCGTGTGGGTATTCTGGCTAGTGGTTACAACTCATCCATGCCATATATGTGATTCTTCTCTATTTCTTCTCTTAAATTTCCACAAGGTACCCACCAAATATTTTGGGGACCTTCCTCAAATTCAGATCACATTCCATAGCTTCCAATTTGAGATTGACTTTACAATTTTAGCCAGATTATCTGCTTACAACAAGAATACCACAACTAGTTTGAATCGCTAAACAAAAAAGGGGTTGAGGGGAAAGGGTTGACCAAATGATAATCCTCACCCACATTGTATTATGGAGGCAGATATAAGGAATAAAGATATTGACTTCTAAAATGTTTTCTTAGAACCAATCACATTATTGACTATTGAATTGAGAGTCAAGAAGGTAATCCCAGATAATATTTCTTCATTAATAATAGTTTCATGTATATGTGTTTCCAGCACACATATCCAGAATGTTTCCATAATGACAGCTCATTATCCATGTCTGTTTGTTCTAAGACACCATGAGGATTCTATGAATACAGAATCATTTCATTCTGTATTTTCATGTAATTTTTAAGCTACTTCTTCACACTGTGTCCTCAAATAGCAAACCATTTTATAAACTTTACTCTTTATAAGGTGAGAGGGCATAGAGAGGACTTGATTCTCAGCCCATTTTTTTAGGCACACTTATGATCAAAAAATTTGACTCATATTGGTCTAATTATATTAGATGACCTATAACAGAAACTATTAATATTTAGCAATTGCAGGTGCAAAAGGGAAGTCAGATTTCAATCCTTAGTTACTTAATTTATTTGACTTTTCTTTCTCTATGCCCAATAATTTAGACTAACCAAGGATGCATGTCTCATACTCCTTGAAAACTTGTCAACTTAAAAAAAAAAAACTAATTGTAGTGAATTATAAGATATCTCCTACCTCTCTAACAGTTCAGGCACAATGAAACACTTGGGGTCAAAAAATGCGGGTTGAAGGTGAGAGAAGCCTATATACTGCATGGTTCTATATGAAGTCCGCAATTGATGTAGTTAGTACATCATTGAGTGAATAAAAAGCATAAATCATTGTTTATTGGACCCATGAGGTTGATTTTTGCCTTACCACAGCCCTTGAATATGCTTGCCTGACAAACTCTGCTCATATTTCAAGATGTGAGCATCAAGTGGTTTTCTTTTAAGGTAGCATTTCAGTTGCATAAGAAATCTAGTTGTCAAGATGATGCTACATTAATAGAAACTAACTTTTGAATTCAAGGCTCAGATGTACTTAGCTTGATCCCTAGGTAAGGAGGACAGATCAGAGGGAAAGCATTCTTCCAAGCCAATGAGTTTAACTCTTCTCTGTGATTCTGATCTTTGACTTATTCTGGCTCTCTGCAACATGCCCTCTACAAGGATAGACCAAAAATTAATGCTTATTTTTAGCAGGAAATTGAATAAATGCACTCTTCTGTGCCAAACTGTGATAATACAGCTTGGCACTTATGTTTTAATTAAAACATGGAAGGGGATTCAAGTACCAAAATTTAATTGAAATGTTTACTGCAGCATCCCATGTGCCAAATTAATCCATAAAAATATCATTCTTTGCATTTCTGAGTCTTGAATCCATTCATAAAATTAATCAGTTTTATTCAGTTACCCAACCTCTTCCTTAATGCTGTATACAAAGCCATGTCTTTTCAAAAGGCAATGTTGGAGATCCACTTGGCATGTGAAATGTTCCTAGGGATTTGGTCAGAAATCAAAATTATCTCCAGAAATGATTTCTTGCTTTATCATAAGATCTCTATCTCCTAAAAGGAATTTTTTGCACATTAGCATGAGCCCCCACTCAATTATGTGGGAGAGACTTTAGTTGTTCTGCCTCGGTAATAAGCCTGAATATGCAATATCTCTTCTGAGCAATGAAATCCCCATCTCAGATATGACATAGCAAAGTGTCCATGCCCATTTCCCAACACTGGGAATCTAGGAGGACAGACCACAGGAATACTAGAGGCAACCTTAATTGCTGCCAGAATGTATTGGGGAAAAGAGAATAATTGCCCTGTTCAAAACTATATTCTTCTGGAGCTAACTAAAATTAAACTGACTAAAATAAAGGATTACTCCTCTTCTGTGCTGGCATATTTCTTTCCCCAAAGAAGAGCTGAGTCATTTATCAATCCCTTATCCTCTGGGAACCTTAGCAGTTTCCTGAGATGAGACCCCCTCCTTCCCCCCACTATACCTCCACACATCTCAGAAATAACTCTTGAGAATTTAAGTGTTCAGAATTCTCAGGCCTGTCACTAGGAATTCTGTGATCAGGAATGCCATCGTTTCACACTGCCTTCACACAAGTATCTGTGGAAAGTCCTACTGGAAAAGTAAAATATAAGAGAAAGTGAAGTTCTCTCAATCAGCCAGTCAACAAGCATTTATTAAGCATTTACTGGGTTCCAGACATTGTGTTTCAGTGGAGCTCTTATAATATGGGTGGACTCCCAGAATGCTTTTAAAAACTGCCATTTCTGACTCATTGTTCCATTCATGTTAGAGTGCAGAAACCTAGAAAAATATTGAGAAACGTGGGCTAAAAATCTTGATTAAGTAAATGTTGGCTAAATGCTGTTATATGAGAAATATAATATAATTTTATTTTATAACCTAAAATGTTACATATGGAATTGTGGGTAGAGAATCAGTCAAGAAGACCTGAATTCAAATGTTGCTTGTGGCACATACTTGAATCTCTGTGAGTCAGGGCAAGTCAGTTACTTCTCAATGCCCCTGGCAAATCTCTGAAGCTATAAATTACTGAAAAGTTGCTGAGCTATATTAGTAGAAAGTTTCCTCACTGGAAGGTCTCAACTCCACATCACCCTAAATAATAATTATTATTATTATGTTTTTAAAAGAAATTTGGAATGGATTGAGCCAAATTTCTTTTTAAATCATCTTCCACTTAAAGGTCACAAAAAGCTAATAGAAGCTTTCTTAGCTTCTGGGTTACTTGGCTCATGAGCTGCTCCCTTGAATTTCCTCCTTAGTGTTGTGGACTACAAAAAACAAAATATTTTTTAACCTGGTTATTAAAAATATAGAGCAGGGGTGTCCAGGGAATACAGTGGTTAGGTCACTAGGTCTGAATTTGAGAGGACCAGGGTTCAAATCTGACTTCAGACTCTTCTAGCTCAGTCTCTGGGCAAGTCATTTAACCCTGTTTGCCTAGCCCTTGCTCTTCTGTCTTAGAGTTGTTACTAGGATAGAAAGTAAGGGTTAATTTTTAAAAAGAGCAGAGACATCAAATTTGCTGTCCTTGAGACACCTGCAGCCTACCAAACTCCCACCTGTGACTGAAGCCAGATTAAAATGTAATTAGGACATATTTAACAAGACAAAAATTTAATATAATATAGACAATGTTAATTTGTAGTTTTTTTCCAGGTCCATATGCATTCTATATCCCATTTCTATTTGAGTTTGCTACCCCTGATTTAGAGGATAGAACCAAGTGCTCTTCTAGACTTTACTAACTCTATAAAAGTGAATTTGGACTAGGAACTCACTCTATCTCTCCATTTCTTTCTCCTTTCAAGTGTACTATCAAGGCATCAATTCCAGTGGCTACTTTAAGGACTAATTATTGGTTCTTCCTAGGAGATACTGTATTACTTACCAGAAAAGACCATACTATGTGGTCACCTTCCCATAGCATGCCACATGTCATCTCTGGGGTGTTTGCATGTTTGCCATACCATGTCCTGTGTAGTCAGAGTGCTGTCCATGTCCCACTTCCATGAATTACTGTGACTCTACAAGTATGAAGGCAAACCTATTATATGGCTGTTCCTTTCAGAGGGAAATGGTTTGCCTTGTTTGGAGGGGAGATCCTCTGCAGGAAGGAGCATGGGTACCAGAGTCGGGGAAATCTGAATTCAAGACCTACCCCTGATATTTGCTACTTATGAGAGACTGGACCCCAGTTGCCTCATCTATTAAATAGGAGTAGTAATATTTATTCTACCTACTTCACAGGGTTATTTCGAGGAAAAGTTTTTTGTAACCATTAAAGTGATAAATAAATGCAATCTCTTCTGTGGATGTGTTGGTGAGATTGTGCAATGGAGGCTTGGGGAGGGCCTGGGGAGCATCCTCTGAGCTAAATAAAGGAGAAAGGCACATATAAATAATTGCTTAGCCTTACCTCTGAAACCCCATGCATCATAGAACCCGAAGAAGATTAACCTAACCATTAGCCAGTAAGTCTCCCCTATCTATCCTTTTTCTGGTCAGTTCATGGAACTTAACCATCTGGTTGCAGGAAATAAACAAAAAAAGAGAAATGCAGCAAAGAGTGCTGCCCCTTAAACTCCATCCTACTTCTGAATTCCCAGGAATCTCTCACTTAAGCAGGGAAAAACCCAACAACTTTTCTTCTGTCAGTTATCATTCCATTAAAATCCCTTAAGATCTAGGAATTTACGGTGCATCACCATAGAATTTCTCATCACTTATTTAGTTTATAACAGTGGAGATGCCTGCCATTCATGACAAAGTTCCTAAACTGTTTTTTTCCCCTACTGAGAAAGAACAGGAATATAAGTAACTGTAAATAATATTCACTTTAAAAAGTAAATACTTTCTTTTTTCCCCCCTAAATACATTTTTCTGGATGGAAGGAAGAGACAGGCAGTGAAAGAGAACCAAAAATACCATTTAAGCAAATTTGCCAGTAAAATTTTATTTTAGGCACACATCTGTTGTTTCAGCTGCCAGAGAACTGGAAAAATGGCATACTATCAATTCATTTTATGAATATGATAATGGAGTTAAAATGCATTTCCTACTATCTTCCATTTTTTAAAGAGTTTTGGGGGATGAGAGTTCATTTAGCCCCAAGCATATTTTATCAAAGAATGTCAGGAAGGAAAAACTCCATCTGAACCCCACAGAAAATAAATTTAAATTCAACTATTTCTAATTTTCAAGTTTCTAAAGAGGATTTTCATTAGTTATATTGTTTCTCCTCTGAGATTCTGATACATCCATGTCACATTCTGATAGATATCATTAGTAACTTCCCATTATCCCATCTCTCAATATATGATGTCACCCTGCATCTCCTTAAGTCAAGAGACCCATGAGAACTCTTTGTGGATGCCAGGAGCACTGTCCAGCATGAGTCAGTGCCCTTTGCTGGACACTGCTATTCTGGGGACTAACCTCATTTTGGAATGCCTAATCTTTGTCACTGGAGCATACTTTTTCTTCCTCTGTGCACTCTACCAACTCTGACAGCACTGTCATTAATCATATCCATGGAATTAATCATTGAGATGTTCAGTTCCTCTAGGGGCCGGGGAGAAGGCAGGATTCATTACTCAATAGTATCTTCTTTATACTAGGTCCAGATTATAAAGAGTTGGATGTTCACCTTCGGAGGATGGAGTCTGGATTTGGCTTCAGAATCCTTGGGGGAGATGAACCTGGACAACCTGTAAGTTGATTCTACCTGGCTCTCCACATTATGGCTCTGTTGACTATGTAAATATCAAAAAATTTCGTATCTTTTAATGGTCTGAAAGGAAATAGCCTTTCAGGACTTCAAGAAAAAGAAAAAAAAATCTTATGGTCAATTTGAAAAGGCAGATCTCTCAAAATGTCAGCATGTCCATCTCCAATAAATCATTGTGAATCACTTGTATTATTAGAAAAAGATACACAGCTATCTACTCTTCATTTAAAGTAGAATAGACTTTTGTTTGTTTTCATCATTCAATTATTTGATTATATAAAAGCACTAACTTGTCAGGAGAGTAGCCTATGGATAGATCTCTAATATTATGGAAGATATGTTTAAGGAGGCCATTTATTGGAAATAATCTGTGAATGTATTTTAAAACAAAATATATCAATAAAACTTTTTTTAAGAAATAGAATTGCAGTGACATTTTGATTGAGAGACAATGGGGCCAAAAATAGAGTAGTTAAAGCAGAGCTAGAATCAAGCAGAATGTCACATAATCTCCGACATGGTAAGTAGTAGGCATGAGGATAAAGGGTGAAAGAAACTTCATTTGGCATTGTGTTGATAATAGGAAAAACTTGGAGGAAGCACTCGTTTGACTAACTATTAATCATGTCAGCATGCGAGTGTATGCATGCCTGTCACTAATCTGGATAGATAAGAGGATATTGAAAAAGGAAGAGAGATTTTTCACACATTAGAAAATAAATTAAGATGTTAAATGTTTGTGAAGATACATAAAATGTGTCAGAGAAGTTGGAGTTAAGCATACTTATTAAAATGTAGACTATAAAATGGCATATAAATATATTTTGTATAGTGAAAACTGGCTGATAAACCTTATTTCTAAGAAATATAACTGTCCAGAGTAGAATGGCTGCCCTACAGGCAATGAGCTTTTATATCATAGAAGGTATTTAAGTATAAAGACTAACTGATTCTCCTGGTTCTATAGAAAACAATCTTCCATGGCCTTGTTGGAAACTGGACTAGAGTCAATTAAATTTGAGTCAAAAAACTTTCACTGCCTACTATGTGCAGAACACTGTGCTAAGCAGGGGGAGAGATATTTTTTAATTAAACAAAACATGATCAAGTGTCTTACTTGTCTTCATATAAGTTGCCTGTGCAAAGTCTTAACTAGCAATTTTGTTGCCAGGCACATGAGGCACCAAATATGCCCAGACCATGGCAAGGTAAGAAGCATTTACTGAGCACTTGTTGCGTGCCATTTAGTCAGTTAGCTAACATTTATCAAGTGCCTTCTATGTGCCAGGAACTGTGTCAAATGCTGGAAATACAAAGAAAGGCAAAAAATAATCCCTGTTCTCATGGAGCTCCCAATCTAATGAAGGAGACAATATGCAAACCAGTATGTGTCAACAGGATAAATTGGGGATAATAAACAGAGGGAAAGGCACTAAGTCTAAGGAAGCAAGGGAAATGTTTCATAAAGAAGGTAAGACTAGCTGAGAGTAAAAGTAAACCAGATGCTGTGTGAGCTAAATATGGGGAACACAATTACAAATAAAAAGAGAGTCTCTGCCCTCAAGGAGTTTGTGATCACAGGTATAGGGGCATGCTATGTTCAAAAAGTCAAGAGCACAGTGGTGACAACACACAGGATCTCTCCCAAAGGACAAACCCTAGGAGGGCATCCCCAATGGAAAGGAGGCCCAGGACAGCAAAGGCATATTCCAGGATTAGGACAGTAGTTGATTGATATTTCAGGGTATGACTCCAGCTTGGAGGTATTGCTTTAAAGCCCAAAAGGAAGACCTCAAGAGTAATTCACCAATGGGAAAAGGAGGGTGAGATGGATTCTCACATCAACATTTAAAGACAAATTCAGTTGATATTGAACATTGACCCAAGGCTCTTTCAAAGCCTATCCTGGAGGATGGGGGAGAAAATTGCTGGCTGGATCCAAGATGGCACTTCCCTGGGTTGTAGCTGCTGAAAGAAGAGCTAGCTGGGAGCTTCTTATTTTAATTTAATTATTCTGGCTAACTAGATGCTGAGCTCATTTTTTTTTCTGTGCTGTGGATCAAAAATAATATAAATGTAGTCAATACCCTATAGATTTTGGCATACAGTAGGTGCTTAATAAATGTTCATTGATTGATTGATTGATTGGTTGGTTGATTGGCATATTTGGGCAACACCTTCATTGCCCTGTATTAATTCTGATTGTCTCCCAACAATCAATTATTTAATCTGATAAGGATTGTCAAGGCATTTCATAGGACCCTTCTGGAAAATAGCCTAGCCTCCTTGTCCCTGACATGAAATTTAGGAACTGTCAGCCACAGAACTTCATATGACCAAAATTATCCTAATGTTGATGCCCAGGGAGAGAAGCAGAAAAAATATAGAAGAATATGAAGACATTGATTTGCATTGAGAAATATGTTATCATTATAAATCTATTATCATGTACAATATAACACAAACATCATAAATATATAATAATATAATTAGTAATTAATGATATTTACACACACATTATATAATCACATGTATATATGTATAGACATATATAATTGTATATAGTATTTCCTCACATATTTTCTTCTATAGTCCCCTCCAGGAATTGCATGTGTATGCTTTAGCTGGTCATTTAGATTGCAAACTCTTCCAGGACAAGCATTCTGTCTTTGGCTCCTGGCTCCATACTGTAGTGTATCTGGAGGGCGTGAAAGCCATGCCTCCAAGCTGGAGCTCTGGGTGCAATAGAGGTAATTAATTAATTAGTTAGGAATGGGGAGCATCAGTACGGTGAGACTGACCTCAGAAACTGGGCAGAAATGCTCACTTTTAGAGCGCTTTGGCGCCTGAGGCTTTTACGAAGGAGAGAGGGAGGTCTTCAGGTGTAGCTCCCCACAGAAAGAATTGCTGCCATCTGCTACGGAAGGATACATGGCGGCCAGGAGGAGGGGTCCATTTCCACACCAAATGTCAGTAAAAGAAAGTCCTCCAAGCCCAAGCTGCCGCCCTTATTTCCAAGAGCAAGGATGGATCTTCTGTAGGATATAACTGGAATATGTTCCGTTCGTGTTCCACAAGGCACCGAATCGACCTTGGCACTGAAAAAAAAAGATCTACGCTTCACTGTAGAGGAGAAGATGGACTAAAAGGGATGGCTTGAATCCCAAGCACAGGGGCGTCCAAGAAATACGAATCAGAAGAATGAGAAGGAAGAGAGACAAAGGTCGCAGCTTCACTTTCATCCCCACCTTCTAACTCCCAAAACAAGAAGATTCACTAAAAACATCTGCAGCGTGGGCTGCTGTATTAGGTGTTCTAGGTATTGGAGAAAAGGCAAAATGTAGTATGTCCACTCTCTGTAACCCTTTTGTTCTAGCAGGGGGGACAGGACACAAAAGGGAAGGGAAGAAGCATTTATGTAGCCTCCATCATGGGCCCCACATGCTGAGTGCTTCTACATTTAGTCTCTCATTCAATAAGACCCACAAATAAATGTCATTAGAAGCAAATTACAAGAGAGAAGACAATATAGTACAGCAAGAAGAGGATTAGCTCCAGAGTTGGAGTAATTCAGTTTAGATGGTTCTTCTGGCATGACCTTGGTGACCTTGGTTCGGTCCCTTAACTTCCCTGGGCTTCAACTTCCTCAATTATAAAACGGAGGGGCAGCATCTCATATGCCTTTCCACCCTAAATCTATGGGCTTAAATTGAGACAGAAATAAAAAATGACATTATGAGAAAGACATAAAGAGCTCTGAGATCTAAGGCACAAAGTTCATTTTCCACCTAAAAAGGATTTCATGAAGCAGGTGGAATTTAGTTAGGATTTAAATGAATAGAAATTCAACAGGTGTGGGGTGATAGTGAAGAGCATTCTAGGCACGGATGGCAACATGGTATAAGCAAAGTCTCGAGGTGGAAAAAACGCAGTGTTCTTCCTCACCAATGGATGTAAGCGCAGGCTTTATTGTTTGCCCTGTCAGGCAGTTGATGGAGTATACATGAATTCGAGGATCCCTGGCCTCAAGGGGTGCCTATTCTGTCATCATCCTCACCACCATTAAGGAGAATTTGACTCCTCAAAAGCATAGAAAATACAGATGAGGAAGAGAGTGAGCATCAGCTCCAGCTTCTTCTCCCTTATTTCCTTCCACTATCTCTTCCACATTATCTTCATAATACTCCCCATAGCCTACTTCTTTTTAAGGAGGTAAAGTGATTAAACAAATTAGAGGAGCAAGGAAGAAATTACCTTTTGGGTCTGCAAATACGAACTTTTCATAAAGGATAGAGAGGTCTGTAGAAGGAAATAAAGACAATTATGATTACTTAAAAATTTTAATTTCCCCCCACAAACAAAAACAATTCAGAAAAATGAGAAGGGAAACAGATTTATGTTATTTCCCAATAAAGGTCTCATTTTCAATGTTATATTAAATATATATCCAAAATATGTAATGATATGTAACATATATTCCTTTAGCTTACTTCTTACAGTCTATGAAAAGGGCAAATTGAGTAGAAATGGAAGACAGAAACCATGCAGTTTGAGATGTAGCACTGATTGAGAGCACATTGGGGTTTTGGGAGCGTTCTTGCTGTTTCTGACCCAGCGCCAAAGCAATTGAATTGACACCAAAATGAACTGTTTTCCTAAAACTGGAGCTAGCTACAGGACTGTGAATCCCCAGTTGAGGTCCAATCCTCAGCTTCTTTGCTGCAGTCTGTCCAGAGGGCACTCAGCATCCCCATCTTCTCAAAAGCTGACCTAACTCCAATAGCTCCTCCTGTAAGCTCTAGTAGGCAGGTCTCAAGAATTTGTGATAAGCTTTGGATTACATGGATTAATGTTCATTCCTATTGTATTTGTTTTGATTTTCACTGGCTCTTTCCTTCATTTGAATCACTTAAGGCATATTCAAGCTGAAAGTTATAAATTTAACATTTAAGTTGTAATGCAGAAGTTTAAATTCTACTGAAGAGAGTTAAAATAGAGATTACCGACTAAAAAATGGGAAATCCTGAAACCCAGCAAATAGAGAACGTTTCAATCATTAGGAACCTTCATAAGCACTGCTTTCCACCTTCATTAGACATAATGTAAATGTGGAGAAGACATATGAATCAAGCTGGAATAGCCACATTTCCTTTTTCAAACACTGTAAAAGAAGCATTGCAAACCTCAGTCCCAAATCTCAAGAAACCCGCTATGTTACAGCAAAAGGGCTACTGCTCTCATACATACAGAGTGTTATTGACGTCTCAGGGTGCACATTAAACAAAACAACCTTGTTTTTAGTAAATAAGAAATAGCAGGACTCTAACTCAACAAAACAAATGGGCATCTGTCCTGAAATAGAGAATGCTTTTCACAGTTAAGTAACAATAGAAATGGAAAGATGTGAAAAATTGCCATGAAGGAACAAAAATGGGATTCCCTTCTGTGAGCTGAGAAAAGATGGGAAGGCATTAAGATGGTGAGTTTTTGGAAACAGTGCAATGGAAAAAGCCCTAAGAGAAAATCTCTGTTAAAAAAATAGAGAAAAAATCAATAGAGACCATTGGAAAGGGAATAAGAACCAATCATGAAGGACTTTTTAAATGAGGAGCCCAAATTCAGATTTTGAAATTTGGTAAAGATGTCACTTCCAACTACAATAATGGAAATGGAACTACATCTCAGGTGGTAATACCACCACCACCACCACTATTAGTACTACTACTACTACTACTACCACTACTACTACCACCACCACCACCACCACCACCACCACTACTACACTACTACTACTACTACTACTACTACTACTACTACTACTACTACTACTACTACTGCTGCTGCTGCTGCTGCTGCTGCTACTACTACTACTACTACTACTATTATTATTACTACTATTATTATTACTACTATTACTACTATACTACTGATGCTGCTGTTCTTATTACTACTCCCACTACTACTATTACTCCTCCTTCTTAGGTTAGACTTATAATTGAATAGAAAATAAACTAGATCTAGAACTGAGTCACAAGAGTCATTATAGTTCCACAATTAACCACTTGTTCTAATCCCCTCAATTATGGTTTATAAAGCACATTACAAATGATGGAGTTATACTAGATGTCTTCTAAATTCTCTTTCAACTCTATGATCATATTATTGTATTTAAAACATTTGTTTATTATTTGAATCTCTTTGCATCCAACCTGAATGGCCGTTTCAAATATAATTAAATTGTAGGTAAGCATTTCCACTAGATAGTTACTAGATTCATTAGCAAGTCCTAACTTTGGGAAATGCAAGTCTTTAGGGAAATTAGGGTGGAGGAGAACCATTTTAAAACCCTACAAACAGGGCAGGAAAGATGGCCATTGCTGTAATATTCCATTTTGCAGCACAGGAGCATGGGGCATAGCCTGCTTTTCCTCCCGTAGGAGTACTTAGTATAGTGGTTTGGGTTTTGTTTTTTTTAGTGGGGGGGGTCAGGAGGGGGAGCAAAGGAGTAATGATTTCCCAATGGGACTTCTGATTGCACATCTTTCGCAAAGACTGCTGCTCCCTCTTACAGTCATGGCTTTCTCTGTGTGTGTTCTCTCTTTGTTGGTTGGCTTCTTTCAGTTGGTGTCAGAGTGATATTTTTGTGGCGGACATTCCCTTAAATGTAATAATTTGCCAGCCAGGAAGGAAGCCCTACCATTGCTATAAGCCCAGCAGCAGCAAGTCCACACACATTCCTTTCTCCAGATAGCTAATGCCAAACTCTCCCCCCAACACATACTGGCAATCAAAAGGTCAAAGCCTTCTTTGCATGGGGCTATCTAAATGCTGATTTTTTGTTGTGCAGTGGAGTTGAGTAAACCTTCATTTTAACTAGGTCTTGCACAAAGCACTTTTCCAAATCTTTGAAGCCCTCCATAGTGGGTTGAGCCTTTTGAAGAATAAATTGGAAGTCTCTAAAAAGAAACTCATAAATTCAGCTCAGCATGACCGGAAGGGAAAAAAGGAAGAATGTGAAAAATCAGGAGGATGCTGAACTGTGGCAAATTGGGTGGGATAGTTTAACAGGTAAAGAAGCTTTCTCTAAAGCCAGTCTAAAACAGTAAGAGCAATGAGTCACTTCATTAAAATATTATATGCCATTTTTTCCCCACAGATGATTTTGTTAGGGTGTTTGTGTGTGTGTGTGTGTGTGTGTGTGTGTGTGTGTGTGTGTGTGTGTGTGTTTCTAGAGCTAGAAGAAAGAACTCGATTCAGTATGGGAAATTTCCAAGCTTAGGAATGAAGAAGGCTAGTGGCTTGCCTAAGGTTTTGTCTAGTCTTCTGGAAGCAGTGCAGAATTATTCAGAATGGCTTGTCTGTACAACAATCAGTCAGTGAGTGTTAGTTATTCAAATTAGGATGCCAGGTTGCTATGTAAACATTCTTCATTGAGCACTTTGAATGAAAACATGGTCCCTGTCCCACCGCAATCATTGCTGCTGACAATTTCATAATCATTCACCTGCCACATTAAAAGAGGTAGTCCTCATTGTAAATTCTCAGTCTAAATGCATTATCTGAAACCAAGGTCTCAGGACATGATTGACTTGCAAATTAGTTTGGAGGGCAGATGCAGAGCCTGAAAGCTTAGCACATTGCCTGGCACTTAGTAGGTGCAATAAATGCTTATTGGCCAATGGACTGGGAGAATAAAATAAAGAAACCAGGTTGTGGGTAGATGATACTTAGAATGAAGATTAAAACATACTCCAGAGAATTGGTGACTCTGAAAGGTCTTCAAGTTGTTAATCATCACAAAATAATTACATCATCACTTATTCACTCAATAAACATTTATGAAGTATCAAATGTTTTCATTGCACTGAGCTAGGTGGTGAGATATACAGTTTGGCTAAGATAGTCCCTGCACTTGTGACATTTGCTTTACAGCGTAGTAGTGGAATAAGACACAAGCACAAATGAATACTGATGGGAAATTGAAATGGAGACTGACAAAAATCTGTGGAGTGGCAAAATTGTTTGCAGGCCAAATGGATTGTTTATTGCTAGCAGGACTGAAATATGGACACCTGTGCTCTTCCTCTTTGTTAATATAAGGTACTGAAGTGAAATTATACTCCAATGAAAGCTGCAAACCTGAATTTTACCTTGCATGAAAATGACCACAAGATATGAGAAAGAGCTTTTCCAGACAAGAAGACCTTCCTCCCATGTACTTTGCACCTTTAGATAAAAACCCATTTCAGGGACAAATGAAATTAAGAGATTGTTGCATGGTGGAAAGTACAATAAGACAACATTATTATAAATAGAACGCGTTAGGTTGAGAAGACTGAAACAGGTTTTCTTTGAGAGCTTTAGTAGTAGATTTAGAGAAAGTCCTAAAGATAGTTTCTGCCTCCCTACATCTTCCTGAAACACAAAAACATACTTCTTGTGGCAGCCTAAGTCACCCTTCCTTCTTGGCCCATTCAGATCCATCCAAATAAGAAATTGTTTTTATTGTCATTAATATCAAATTTTGTTTTAACCAACTTTATTTTCAGGATGCAAAATGAGAATGCATATTCATACACTAAGCTCACAACCTGAAAGGATTTTTAATTAAATCAGTTTTTATTCCCAGAGGTAAGGGTCAGTTTTCATCATAAAAATAATTCTTGGCTCATAGACCCAAAGGATACAAACAGGGGGCAGAAGAGGGAGGAAAGAGGGATTGGACTTGAAGGGGAGCCATAGTTAGTTGACTTCTGTTCTAAGAAATGGAAGTATTTGCACAACAGGGAAAGAATCTTGTCCTGTATCTCCAATCCCAGTTCTCCTCCCTAATGGAGGAGTATGTGGAAAGAAGGCAGAATATGGGAGGATTTATTTAAAACATTGTTTTCTTTCTCTTTAATTCTTTAGATTTTGATTGGAGCAGTCATTGCCATGGGCTCAGCAGACAGAGATGGCCGCTTGCACCCTGGTGATGAGCTGGTCTATGTGGATGGCATTCCTGTGGCTGGAAAGACCCACCGATATGTAATTGACCTCATGCATAATGCAGCCAGAAATGGGCAGGTGAACCTAACTATAAGAAGAAAGGTGATGTCTGTAGGTATGTTGCCAAAAACTAGGGAGCTGGAGGGGAAATTGAGTTATAAGAAGGGAAGAAATGTTTCTTAAAAAATGTCATTAGAAAACAGAACAAAGTATTAAAGTACTTGACTGTTTTCATTTGGAGAGGAATCTTAATGTTTAAAGTTTATTAAGATTTGTTTTGTTTTGTTTTTAATTGCTTAATTGTACCTCAAGAAGAAAAAGTCCAACAGATTCAGAGGTCCTACTTACTGCTTATAATCATTAAAGTCATTAAAGATTTCTAGTAAAGACTGATGCTAAATCAAGGAATACATATCATTTAGTGAGTGGTGGTTATAAGAAGGAATCTATAGAAGTCGAAAATATGTCTTTGGAGAAAAATGGCCCTCACTATGTACACCAGCTGAGTTCTGTGGCATTGTGACAATATAATAAGCCAACCAAGAGGGAAAATTGACTTTCATTGTGAGGTCAGATAAAAGGTAGCATTGAATGTAGTTCTCGAATTCAGGAAAGGACAGCTGTGTCTAACTTGGATAAAACACAATTTATCCCCAAAAATCACAGAGAACAGATAAATTGTAAACAATTATTCCTTTCACAGTCAGATTCTTTACTTTCTAAAAGGATTCATCACAGATTTCCTTTAAATGGTCAGCAGCCATATTTATAATATAATTGAACTTATAAAAGGAAATAATAATGCAGAAATCTTTCAGGGACACAGCTGTTCTGTACATAAAATAGGAGTATATTTATAGTTATATGCTTGATCTTTTAAAAAATAACAATAACTTAAGATTTCAGTACACTAGATGTTATTAGGATAGATGCATCTATAGGAAGCATAGTGGGAAAAGTGCTGAATTTTGTCCTGGATTGGACTCCTGGCTCAGACACTTAGCACCTCTGTGACCTTGGGCAATTCTCTAAATATTTCTGGACCTCAGATTCCTTGTCTTCAAAATGAGAAGGGCGAGCCCAGCTCTAAGTTCCTTCTACTTCTAAATCAATGCTCATTCTTGGATTTGTAATGTTATTCCATGGAGTATCTAGGTGTTACAGTAGATAGAGTGCCAGACCTGGAATCAGGAAGACTCATCTTTCTGAGTTCATATCCTGCCTCAGACACTTAGCCACTGTGTGACCTTGAGCAAGTCATTTAACCATGTTTTCCTCAGTTTCCTCATCTGTAAAATAGCTGGAGAAGGAGATGGCAAAACACTCTGGTATCTTTGCCAAGAAATCCCCAAGTAAGGTCATGAAGAGTGGCAGACGTAACAACAATTTTTGCCATCAGGTTCCATATGAAGGACCATAACTAAGATTTATTTTTTACAGACAACAGTTCTCAATTGATTGCCCATTTATCTGATAAGGCATAAGACAAAAAACCTATCTGGCTGGTTTATTTATAAATAGCTAAGTGTGTACTGCAGAAAGAAGCTAGCTCTGGAGTCAGAGAAACTTCAGTTCAAACCCCACCTTGATGGAGTCTTGCGCAGACCCCTTCATCTCCGTGGCTCTTGGTTTCCTAATTAGTGAAATGAAAGGATTGTTCTACAAAGCCTCTGAGGTCACTTTGGCTCTAAATCTAGTCCCAGAACGCTATGGTTTTACCCAATATCTTATAAGTGGCACATATGGCAGAGACAAAATTTGAAAATAGAGCCTCTGATAGCCTGACAAAAGGATCCACTGCATCCATTGGAGAAGGAAATAGCAAACCACTCCAGGATCTTTGCCAAGAAAACCCCATGGACAGCTATGATCCACGGGGTCATGAGCAGTCAGACACCACTGAGCAACCACAACACATATTTTCTTTTGAACCATACTGATCCCAGGATCAGAGGCAGGATTCAAACCCAGATGATTTGGGATCAAGGGCCAGCTCCCACTCTGCTGCTCTACACTGTCTTTCACTGCTCAGCAAATCACCAAATAATAGTTAGAAAAGGTCTCAGAGACCATTTGCACTAAACCTTTCATTTTACAGCTGAGAAAGCTAAGAAGACCCAGGAATGAGAAGTCACTTGCCTAAATTAATACAGAAAGGCAGTGACAGAGCCACGAGGTCTTCAATGTCCCAAACTAGCCATATTTCTGTTCTGCCAGCAGGCTGCCTCCTCAGAGCATTCACGGTTGACCTTTCTTTCTTTCTTTTTTCTTTTTTTCTTTTTTTCTTTTTTTCTTTCTTTCTTTCTTTCTTTCTTTCTTTCTTTCTTTCTTTCTTTCTTTCTTTCTTTCTTTCTTTCTTTCTTTCTTTCTTTCTTTCTTTCTTTCTTTCTTTCTTTCTTTCTTCCTTCCTTCCTTCCTTCCTTCCTTCCTTCCTTCCTTCCTTCCTTCCTTCCTTCTCCTTCCTTCCTTCCTTCCTTCCTTCCTTCCTTCCTTCCTTCCTTCCTTCCTTCCTTCCTTCCTTCCTTCCTTCCTTCCTTCCTTCCTTCCTTCCTTCCTTCCTTCCTTCCTTCCTTCCTTCCTTCCTTCCTTCCTTCCTTCCTTCCTTCCTTTCTTTCTTTCTTTCTTTCTTTCTTTCTTTCTTTCTTTCTTTCTTTCTTTCTTTCTTTCTTTCTTTCTTTCTTTCTTTCTTTCTTTCTTTCTTTCTTTCTTTCTTTCTTTCTTTCTTTCTTTCTTTCTTTCTTTCTTTCTTTCTTTCTTTCTTTCTTCCATAAGCCTCCTTCTGATTCAGGGATTCACAAGCTTGTATGTGTGACACCTTTTTAATTAGAGAAGCAGTTATCATCTATTTATGACTGGAAAAGAGGAGATTTAAGAACCAGAGGAAAAAGCCCCTTTCTTTCCCTTTTCTTGGGAAACTACCCTTAAAGCTGGAGCAGTCACTGAAGAGGACTGGGCAGAGGAGTCATCAGTCCTCCCCAGTAGACCGCCATATATCTTGTAGGTGTCGAGGTTTTGCTAAGAGATGCCATCACATCTCCTGAGATTCCAGGCACACCCCTTGACCCACCGAAGTAAAACACCTTGAATGATGCCTTATCCTTGCGAAGGATGCCAGGAAGCAGGCAGCATTGTCTTGGCTAAGATTTAACTCTCTCTCTTCCTTGGAAGTGATCTTTAATAACAGTCATTTGAGGCAGGGGAAGGAGGGAGGTTCCAAGGGCTGTATGTTTGGGAATCCAAACTTGAATTAAAATGATACCTGATTTACATGGAAATATATTGCAAAATGCAAAACTAATGCAGCAACATAATTTCATGTTCCCCTTGCCTCTGGCTGATTATTGCAAATTAAATTTTGTACTCATCAGCCCAAGCTGTGAGAGTTTATGCCAAATGTTGTAAAGATACATTTGCACAATTTGTGAAATATGTGACTTCTGCGAAGGTGCTCTCTGCTGCAATTTTTGCCGGCTTTACAGTTAGGCTTTCAAGTGTAATTCAGATTGGAAAATGTTCTGTGACAACTGCTCATTTGGACCAAGAGACTTTTCCACCTTCAATTCCCTCTTCTTTGAATGTAGCATTAGTAGGGGATGATTGAACTCGGCGGAGGATACTTTAGGAGCATAGTAAATGCCTACAGAATCAAAGGGAGAAAGCCATGGGGAAGAGACCACCTTTCCCTTTGATGCCAGCCAGGGAGAGTCAGCTGCCTTGGGCGCTTATAGCTATCTCACTCAGAGAAGGGACATAGATTATGATTGGGGTCTTTTTTCCCAAGTGGATGATTTCTTGCTAAGCAGAAACAATGACTGAGAGGTCCACATCCAACATGTTTTCAGGGAGATTAGAGTCTGGAGAAAAGCTGAGCAACCTTAGCTTATAAAAAAGACAAAAGATAATCAATAAGTGCATTGCTATGACCCTGGAAAGGAAAATAGTAATAATGTTAAAATAATAGTAGAAAAAAAGATGGAAGGAAATTAAAAAATGACAATCTATCTTCATTCTTTTTTTTCTGTCTTCATTCTTAATAGTAATAGCATTTATATGGGGTTGTGAGGTGGCTCAGGGGATAGAGCACAGGGTTTGGAATCAGAAAGATTCCTCTTCATCAGATTAAATCTGGTTTCAGATACTTACTAGATGTGAGACCTTGAGCAAGTCACAACCTTATTTGCTTCAGTTCCTCATTTGTTAAATGAGCTGGAGAAGGAAAGGGCAAACCAGCCCATTATCTTTGCCAAGAAAATCCCAAATGCAATCATGAAGAATCAGACACATCTAAAAAATGACTGAACAACAATAATATTATTATCCCCATTTTATGGATTAGGAAATTGAGAATGGGTAAGGTTAAGTGACTTGCTCAAGGTCACATAGCCAGGAGGTATCTGAGACAAGTTTTGAACTCAGGTATTCCTGACTTCAGGCCCAATCCACTGCACTACCTAGTGGTCCTCATATAAATGCTAACCACGATGATTAGAAGATAATAATGAGTAACAAAAGCAAGCATAATAATAATGCTAAAAAATACTCATTATTATTATTTATTTCTCCTCCTACCTGTTAAAATATAGGAATTTGTCAAAGCCTGGGCCCTTGGTCTTCCTGTCTACTCTCATTATACTGTCACTTGTGATGATCTCATTCCCTTGCATGACTTAAAATATCAAACTTTCTGCAGCAGAGAAGAGGGAGCAGCAACTAAGGGCCCAGGATGGCACATCCTCAAAGGGTAGGGCTGATTGAGGGAGACCAGGGACTTGGCAAAAAAAGAAAAAGTAGACAGGTCCCAGGAAAGACAGCAAAGGGAGAAACAAGAGTGGGTACTCTTGCACCTACAAAAAAATGTCAAAGGTTAGTGGAAATTTGCATGGGAAAAGGCAATTGTTTATTTCTGCAAAAACACCCCCATACAAAAAAAAAAAGCCCAACAACCTCAAATATAATAAGAGCTAAGATTTTATAGTATTTCACACAAGTTATCCCATCTGAGCCTCACAATAACCTTTTAAGGCAGATAATTTCATTTTATTGTGTGTTTTTTTTAAACTTGTAATATTAGCAGCTCCTGAAAAAACTCCCTCTGCCCTGCAAGTATTAAAGTCTTAAAATAGACTCTTTCCTTTTTTTGTATCATAGAACTCTAACCATTTCACAAAGCCTACTGATCCCCTTTCAGAATTATGCTTCTAAATGTATAAAATAAAATCCAAAGGATTGCCAAGGAGACCCATAATATAGAAATAAAGATGTATCTTTTTTCCCCATATGAGCTCATAGACCCTCTGAAATCTGTGGATCTCAAGTTCAGAACCCATTATACATTGAGAAGTGACTATTCCAGGGTTATATAATCAATCATTGGTCAAAGGTCTGCTTGACACCTTCATCATTAAACTGACCCCATTGAGTTCTAGTTTCTGATGGTAGGAGGATGGTAGAAGATCCATGGAAGTTCTAAGAGAAGTGATGAGAAGCCAAGAATGCTGTTCAGTAATTTTTCAGTTGTGTCCAATTTTTCATGAGCCTCTTTGGGGTTTTCTTGGCAAAGATATTTTCCAGCTCATTTTACAAATGAAGAAACTGAGCCAAACAGGGTAAAGGGATTTGACCAGAGTTGCATAGCTAATTAGGTGTCAGAGGTCAGATTTGAACTCAGGAAAAGTTTCTGACTCCAAGCCTGGTACTCTGTCCACTGTACCACCTACCTGTCCTTTATGCCAAGAATGTAGCCTCTAATACTCAGAAATACTCTGCCCATACTCTGCTTTAGACTTCTAGCCATGCAGGGTTGCTAGATGTATTATCTACCTCAAATTCATCCCATTTGCCCTCCCCCTAAAAAAATCTACCTGTCCCTAACTTCTTGATTTCTGCTTATGGCACCACAATTGTACCAGTCACCCTGACATAAACATTCAGTCTTCTTTTATTTCCCCTTTCTCTTTATTTCTCCTATCTAAGCAGTTGCAAGCTATTGTCTGTAGAAATTCCCACAAACCCCAAAAACTTTATCTTTTATCTTTCCTCTCCTTTCCATTTAAGTTGTAACACTCTGGTCTCAGCCCTTATTAACTCTTGACCAGACCTAGTTTGGCCCCTTTCCACTGTGGTTCCCAGGCTTCAGATTAATCTTCCTAGTATTCAACTCTGAATATGCCACTACCTTGCAAAAACTTCAGATGTCCCCCAATTGCCAAATAAAACTCCCTTTAGTTTAGTTTTCAAGGCTCTCTATGAGCTAACTAAAATCTTTCTTTCTAGCCTTCTCACACTGTTTTTAAAGCATATTCTATGATCTAACCAAATTGGATTATTCATTGCTACTCCAAAGTCTCTCACTCTTTCCAACCTCAGTACATTCCCAATGTCTTAAATGTCTTCTGTATCTCCTTCACCTCCTCATTCCCATCTGCCTCTTTAAATTCCATTCCTCAATTCAACTGCTTTGTCTTCCACATAATTTACTCCAATTCCCAAATCCCAACCTTTTCCGCCATTTTCTAATTTCTAAAATCTCTCCCAGCAGTTTGCTCTCTCTTAAATTTCTGAGGGAAATGACAGTTTCTAATTCAGCTTTCTCTCCTTAGAGTTTTGTTGAATGCCTTGAACAGTAGGCATTTAACAAATACACTACACTGAATTGAAGACAAGGATGACTGATTTCTGAGTTTGTTGCAAAAAGGGCAGCAGATTTATAATCTAACAATAACCATTTCAACCAAGTCAATTGGAGGGGAATGATAAAAAGGCACAGACAAGTTATTTAAATGAAGGGACTAGGTGGGAAGACAGAGTTAAGAGGTTAAGATTTTGCTCTGTAGCCTAAGGACAAAAATATTAGAAGTACTCACAGCAAAATGAGGCCATAATAATTGAAATATTATTGGGGAGAAGGGTGGAAGAGGCAAAGATGTCATCGAATCTAGTTTTGTGCCTCCCAGTTACAGACCCTGGTCTTTCATGATGAATGTAACATCCATATTACCAATTGCAATCCTCAGGGATTCTCCCTCAAGAATCTGCTCAGTGACTATATCACATTTTCTTTCAATGAAAATGTGAATGTTTATATATCTTTTGTAGCTTGACCCACTCTCATGTCCTTTTGAACATATATATATATATAAGTTTACCAGGAGATTTCATTACTCCAACTCTTGAGGCAGGTTATGCAACATTTATTGTGTAAAATCAGTTACTAATGAAGAGGCATTCTAAAGTAACTTCATGTTATATATATATATATATATATATATACATATATATATATATATATATATATATATATAATCGTAGTAAAGAATCTGAAGGAGCTGCCTGAGATACATAGAAGTAGTAGCTAATCCAAAGCACTATTTATAATATGCATCAAAAGTGGAATTTGTACCCAGGTGGTGTAGTACATGGAGTGTCAACCCTCGAGTCAGGAGGACCTGAATTCAAATCTAGCCTTAGACACTTACTAATTGTGTGATCCTGGGCAAGTCACTTAACCCTGTTTCCACAGCTGTATAATAAAGTGGAGAAGGAAATGACAAGCCTCTCCAGTAAATCTGGCAAGGAAACTCCAAATGGAGTCAGGAAGGGTCTGAAATGACTGAACAACAAACTTCCTGACTCCAAACATCATGCTCTATCCACTGGGTAGCTCCCTCTAATGGGGTTAGAATATCCCTTTGGTAAAGATGAAATAAACTTAGTGACCTACCAGTGTCCTAGAACAGCTAATGATCATCTTCCTAAACACCAGTTTTCTGGCTAAGAGACATCCCTTTCCCCCAGCACCATGATGATGACTTCCCATCTGGCCACATGCCATTATAGATACCATTAAAAGAAATGATTTTAAATAGTGACCATTTGTGTTAAATTGATCCAGACTAAACATTGGAATTCCATACAGAAGTCTGCAGAAAGACATGAATAATGAGTCAGTGATCTGGAAAAATCACTGAGTAAATAAAATGAATTTACATAGCACTTTGTATTTTAAATTTCATTATAACCTTTTTACTGCATTAATTATTCTAAATAACAGTTCATTTCACAATAGGGGAAGACTGTTGAACAGATAGAATCTCATTTGTCTAGGGGCAATTTGCATTTAGTCTCACTGGGTGACAGATGGATTTACTAAATGAGTCACCTAAGTCTTTACTAGCCCTAAGAGTCTATGATGTATATTTTTTAATCCTTCAAATTTTCCTCATTTGGAGCCTGGGACAGACATGATAAAAAAAAAATCCCAGGAGAGTTTTCAGTCCCATATTCTCAAACATTCATTCTGGAATAGAGAAGAATTTTTTTTTTAGAGGTTGAAAGGATAATTCAATATCAAAGAAAGTCTCCTGATTTATGCCTCCCAATTAGGCAATCGCCTAGTGACCACCTCAGGTGTGTTTAATCAATTCTTTTCTTTCCCTTCACATAACCTAACAGTTTATCCATTATCAAGTGAGGGAAGAAGAGGAAGAGAGGGGGAGAGAGGGGAGAGAGAGAGAGAGACAGAGACAGAGACAGAGACAGAGACAGAGACAGAGACAGAGACAGAGACAGAGACAGAGTCAGAGACAGAGAGACAGAGAGAGAGCAGTTTTCTCTATGCCAGTTTCTGACATGAACAGTTTTCAACCTCCTCAAATATGACAGCCAGAAAATGAGATCTCTCTTGTCACTGCTTGTGACATTTAATTGCTGATTTGGTCCACTAACTCTTGGAGACTTTCAATTTTAATGTAGCAGCATAATAATTGTTTGTTTTTCTTCCTCCTGACTATCTCTAATCACTTTATTTCCAACTTGTACAAGGACTGATAAAGGACATGTGCTTCACTAAGAAAATAACAGCTTGTCTTTGAATCATGTTTTGCTAAAGAACAAAAATTCTGTAGAGACAACTTTTCAGTACTGGTTTTTTGGTTTTTGTGTTTGGTTTGGTTTGGTTTGGTTTGGGTTTTTTTAAAGCAGAGGAATGCTTTTATATTTTATTCTTTTATTACTTTTGTTCAATTCTTCTAGATGGAAACTTTTAGTTTTTCATCTCTTAAAATATGAGATATTAAGTTTTAGAAACCTAATCAAACAACAACTTATAATAGGTCTCATTCTATTTATTTACTGTGTTTATATCTAACTATTAATGCTGATGGTTTGGGGACAGTATTGGTGAAACATATATATCTTTGTCTTGAAGATTTTCCTCTCTTCATTTTTTTTACTTTTGACTTTAGTGCAGAATTATAATTTGTAAAAGGTAAAAAGACTTCACTGACAGTCTGGCTAATTATTTTTAACTTGCCAAATGAGAACACTTTTAAGAGTTCTAAATGGGGAACCAATCCACAGAGCCACCAAAGGAATAATTTGGTGTGATTATTTTTCATCTAGTTATTCCTCTGTTTGAAAAACTCCTTTTGAGTATCTAATCAAGTTGCAAGAGGAAAATGATACCGTTATTCCTAATTATAGGGTGTTCATTTCTTTTAATCAGGGTATCAATACCTATGTACTGAAATAGTCAGACAAACTTCTCAATGATGGATCAGCTTACACATTAGAAAAGAGCATCCTTTGGTTTCCAGCTAACTATCTATTTCCTCAGTTATTTCACTTGGTTTCTTTCTATTTTATCTACTTGATGTGAGATAATACTTCTTATGAGTAAATGTTCTAGTATCTGATAAATTGTTCTCCAGTTGTTTCAGCATTCAAAGTTTCCTAGTTATATGATGTTGTCATCATTGAACATAAGTCTGCAATGAATAAATTTTTGAAAATAAATTTATCACTCACATGTAATATCAATTAACTTTTCTAGGATAATAGGAGATTAGGAGACTATTTGTCAGATAAAATTTAATGTCTTTGAAGAGTTAATGGTGAGGACAACTGGGTGACTCAGTGGATTAAGAGCCAGGTCCAGAGACAGGAGATCCTGGGTTCAAACCTGGCCTCAGACACTTCCTAGCTGTGTGACCCTGGGCAAGTCACTTGACCCCCATTGCCTAGCCCTTACCACTCTTCTGTCTGTATGTACATATGTATATTATAGAGATACAAATCATCATGAGGCAAAGGTCTAGAATGTTCAATGACTAAATCTGTAGCTCCTTCAAAACCCAGGTAATGAGTGACATGATGTCTCTGCCATGTGCTTGTGTTCCAGGGGAGCCGTGTCCAGAAAATGGGAGGAGTCCAGGCTCTGTGTCCACCCACCACAGCTCACCCCGGAGTGACTACGCCACCTATACCAATAGCAACCACGCTGCTCCCAGCAGTAACGCTTCTCCCCCTGAAGGCTTTGCATCCCACAGCCTGCAAACCAGTGACGTGGTCATACATCGCAAAGAGAACGAAGGGTTTGGTTTCGTCATCATCAGTTCCTTGAACAGACCTGAGTCCGGATCCACAATAAGTAAGCAACCCATTTGGATGAATGAAACGTTTGTGTGCGTGTTAAGAGATCAGAGGAGGGAGGGAAAGTGTATGTGTGTGTAAAGCAGTCATGTAATTTCTACTTCTTCCATCAAATTTTCCTTAAAAGCCTGTTTTCTGAGGCTAATCAGGCTTATCTTGATGTGTGTCTGTCCAGGAGAGTAGGCTTGAAGCAATCCCAACAGTTGGCCCCCAAAACCAACTGAAAGGGAGGGCAAGGAGAAGAAGAGTGGATCAAGGGATGAGTTAACTCTACAGTGAAAACTACAGAATGCTGCATGAGTCAGTGATAGCAATAGTTAGATATTTGAACAAAGGATTCATAATATTAGAAAGGGTTGAATGGCAAAAAAGAGGGATAGATAAACTGATTCTCTCTTTATACATGGACTAAGAAGTTTGAGGATTCCTAATGCATATGCAGGTGACAAAACAAATGGAACTGATGTGGTCTAACCAAATACTATCTCCACTCTATCCTTACAAATTTACTCTTTGTTTAAGTTAAATGGTGATGACACTCAATGTCCTCATACTCATAACTTTGGAGAGGAAGTAATGGTCAGAGGGCACCAAACCCACCCAGTCTTGAGCAAAAATGAGAACTTGATTATTGTAAAGTTAATGTTATTGGAAAACTACCAGATTTAAATGGAGAGGAGAATTGCCCTGCTGAGCAGCAGCAATGACATATGCATGAATGAAAACCACAGAAGAAGCATTCAACCTCAGCACACAGGGCCAAGGGATGAGTTCCATAAATCTGAGAGTACAATTTCATTTCTCTTCTTCTTCATGATAAACTGTAGAAATAAATCTGATCTTTACATGCAGATTAAAAGCAGGATTTTTGTCAGTATGATAGAATCACCAAGATTAAAGGGACATAAGACTAAAGATTTCCATGAATTATATAAACACCTTACCAATAATTTAGACCTGTCAAGATATTCACAGGAAACTTTAGCAGTCATTTCTTTCAGTTGTTTATTCAGGCAGAGACAGATCTAAATCAGGGAAACAGGATTTAAACCAAGCTAGTGAAGAGCTCTTACCATTTGTGTTCATCAGGGAAAGGTGACAATGACTAATGAAATGAAAGAAGAAAAAGGTTTAAATCCAAAATGGAAAGTGTGTTAGTATCACAAAAAAATGGCACCCAATGGTATATTCTTACCCACCTTGTCATTTGGGTCTATTTCTGAATGCAAGTAATAAACAATGGGAATGAATTCATTCCAAAAGTTTACAATAAAACCTTTCTACTGATTAAACATTCATGGGCTAGTTATGGAAAGTAATAGGTCTGCATTTTAGGACATAGAGGATTTCAGACAGTATAGGACAGTTTCTTTTCAGCATTGTTAGCCAGAACTTGAAAGAACAACTTATACTTCTAAAATGAGCATCATTGTCCATGTCACTCCCAAGAAGGAAATATCCTCTTCTGTGTACCTTTTCCTCCCTGCTTTTTTTCAAGTTTAAAGAATCAGAAATATACATTGCTTTGTGCTCTCCCCCAAAATCAAAGACCATAAGAATAACATTTAGGTTTTGTAGTTTATCATCAGCTGCCTGTCCCTAAATGTTCCAATGACTAATGTCCTTTTGGGGACTGTATTTAACATTGAACCTCTATAATAATTTTGAAGAGCAATGCTAAGTGCTTCATGAATGTTAAAGTATCTATTTGGTGCCATGGAGCCTTCATCAGAAATATGAAGGGTCCTTGTGTTCCACAACAGTATGAAATACAGAAGCTGGCAACTCAAGAATTTCAATCATTTCTCAGGAGGTTCAGCCTCTTTGCTTAACATAGCCCAAGGGACATTAGACATTCAAAGTTATTTTCCTGCCCACAGAGCCCATTTTCTTTCAGGATGACCTAGCAGAGCTTAAAATGTGTCCTTCCAAGGGTTGTAACATTACTTCTAGACCATCCTACCTGTTAAGAATAAGATGAACTTGTGCCCATCCACTCAATCTTTTGTACAGCTCTCGGTACACCATCAGGAGTCAATTAAAACAACCATTTGTCAACATCATCCCCTCTCTCAGGGAAGCTAAACTTGAGATTCTGACAAAGGCCACTGCCTCATCCCTATGTGTCAACCTTCAGAAGAGTTTTTCAACAACAGAAAGTTACCTGCTTCTTTCCCAACTCTCCATTGGTGTCTAGCCTAGAGTGACATCTCCAGTGAGACAGAGGAATCACAGCACTACCTCACCTAACTAACTTCTTCCCACTACTATAGTGTGATATCTTGCTAATACTAGAGTTAGCACTTGAGGTAAAATGCCTAAGAGTTGACCACATGGTGAAATAAAATCATAAAATCTTAAAACTATAAGCTATGTGTGTGACAATTGAAGCATACCTGTGTATACACACGTGGGTGTATATGTATTTGTGTCAGGGAAGAAGAATGAGCTGAAGCTGTATTTAAAATTTCCCATCCAGTCAGCTACAAGGAGAGCGAATCTCTGATATGCCTCATCACTTAAGACCTCAGCTCTACCCAGGGAAATGAGACACAAAAGACTATTGTTAACAGATGAGAACTAGGCTTTCTGGACAACTAAGAAGTTGCACTGTTGTGGCATTTTCTGGAAAACTGCTATAAGAATCATTTACCCACAGAAATTCCTGGGGCAAGAAAAGGGGAGCCAAGTGATTGTCTCCATGGCCACTCTTCTCATACCTCATGTTACCAGTCACACCTGGCATTATGTTCCCAGAAGCCTCTTTCTTCTATCTTTTCAGTTTTATTGGCAGTAAGGAAAGCATTTGAACAGAAATAAAGCAAATCTAATGAAAGAATTTTTAAAAATGAAACAAGATCTACTGACCCTACATTATTTGTCCAAGGTTCTACATGTCTAGTACTAGCACTCAGAAAATCTGGGTTCAGATCCCACAACTGACACTAGCAATAATTTAATCTGTGAGCCTCAGATTTCACATCTTCAAAAGGGGAATAATTATTAATTATACAGGCTGTTTCCTCCTCACCAGGCTGTTGTGAGGCTCACTTTTCAAATCTTAAAGTGCTATCTATCAATATTTTTATTATCATTTGCCCCATTATTGTTGTCATTTTATAAGACTCCAAAATATTGCTTGGTTTTTTTTTTTTAAACCCTTCCTTGCTATCTTAGTAACAACTCTAAGACAGAAGGGCAAGGGTTAGACAAACAGTTAAGTGACTTGCCTGGGTCACATAGCTAGGAAGTATCTCAGGTCAGATTTGAACCTAGGATCTCCAGACTCCAGACCTGGTCCCCTATTTACTGTGTCACCTAGCTGCCTGTATTAAACCACTGCTAAAACTCCTCCCACAGTCTTTGAGCATTTTTATGCTTTAATGGCTTAAAACTACACTACTAATTTTGGGACACCTCACAACGTTCCATATGATTCTCCTTGGCTTTCACAGAGACTCCTGGGGTCCCCACTTATTTCCTTTTTGGGTGGAGTTGGGCAGGAAAAACCAGAGTTACCTATATAACCTGGCCTTCGGCTTGAGACCATACAAGGGCTTATTACTCTTAACACCCTCTGGGGCTTCCTGCAGTGCATTTACACCATCAGTGTGTAGTTTCTATGGTAAGACACTACTGCCGCTTCTTCTGCTTCTTTGTTAGGTCTCCCCAAATTATTGCCTCATCTCAGCCGTCAGCTCAACCCTTAGCAGCAGTTTGTGGGTATTTTTACCCAGCTCAGTCAGTTCCAGTGGTACCCTATTGCCTCAAGGAAAAAATACTAAGTCTTCTTAGTATTTTCTCTTGTAAACATGTAAAGCCCTTCACAGTCTGACCCCTCCTTTCTTTCCCACCTCAATAAATATTTTTACCTTCCTAGATTCTGCAATCTAGCCAGACTGCCCATCTGGCTATTCCTCACTTTGTTATCCCATTTCCTTGCCTTTGCACTGGGCATTCACTCTGGCTCTAGTCTCTGCCTCATAGATGCCTTTGATTCCAGATACAGCCCAAGCACCACCTTCTGTCCACAGCGAAGCTTTCCCGATTCCCCCATCTTCTCTGCCTTCCTGCCTAACTACCTTTTATTTAATGGCTTTATAGTCAGTTATATTTTATATATGTATATGTATATGTATATACACACACAAGCACACACACCCATACAGTATTTGTCGCCATATTTCCCCCGCAATTGTAAGCTCTTTAGCAAAAGGAATTGTTTTATTCATTATATTTGTACCTTTGGTACCCAGCACTGTGCCTGGCACACAGTAGGCACTTAACATTATTATTCAATATTGCTAATATTAATATTATTATATCATATTAGCAGATTCATTAAATCCTCCTCACATATCCCTTCCATCCTTCAGTAGTTTTATTTCAGCAAGTTCCTTTTTGGGTTTAATAATTTGGCCAAAAAGGGAGATTGTTCTTATTGACAAATGTGGCTTTGTTAATAAAAGGTCAAATATGATTCAAAGAAGGTGAAATTAATCAAGAAACCAAAATTCCAGCTTATATCTCACAACCATCAAGAAGGATGGAAACGGTTGAAACATTTGGGTATTCAAATGACTCAACAAGCATTTTATGAATCCCCTATTCCATGAAAGGCGCTAGACTAGGTATTGGGGATACAAAGTCACGTAAGAAAAGAATACTTTTCTTTCTTTGAGGAGCTTAGGTTTTATCAGTAGATACAACATGAATTCAGCTGAATCAATAGAAAATATATAGGAAAAAATACAAAGTAATTTCCAAAAGGAGAGGGAGTAAATTAACTGAAAGTGAGGGGTATCAATAAGAGGAAGTACCACTGGGGCTGTGTGTTGAAGGAATCTCTGATTTCCAAATTGGTCTAGATGAGTACGTCATGTTGAGAGATAGTGTAATATAGTGGAAAGGGCTAGACTTGAGCCCAGGGAGATGACTTCTTCCAACTGCTACCTGTTGAACCACAATTAAAATCTGTAAGGCTCAGTTTCATCATCTGTAAAACAAGGGGCTTAGATTTGATAGCTACTACACATTTCTTCAAGTTTTAAATCTCTGATCCCATGAAGCCCTATTTTGACCTCCAATTCTTTTTTCAAAGTGTTAGTCTACAAGTGTATCATTAGGCACTGTGCTACCAAGATTGCAGAATTAACTGGCAGTTTTCAGCTTCATATTGATTGTTGATAAAAAATCTTATTCCACATTCATGGTTTTCTTAGTATGAACTGGGGCATCACTGTGGCTATTAGCAATCCAAAGTGTGATGCCCTCTGTAAACATGCTCATAATCTTTGGCAGGCTGGGGATGGCTAGCAGAGGGTAAGATTTGGCTATGTACTTCAAGATATGGCTTTCTCAGAAGCTTTTTTTTTCATATTTCTAGTCTTGTTGAGATTCAAGAGTTTCCTGGAAATTAAATGCATCACTTTCAGATGTTTTATGGCATCTTTAAGTGTGGCTGTATAAAATCAACTATAAAACTGGATCATTTCTGAAACAGATTAGTATGATGCCATCAACTCATCTAACAGGCTATTCAGTGATTCAGAAAGTCATCCAACAAATCTTTTTAAAATGCCTACTGTGTTTAGAGCACTATGCTAAGCCCTGGAAGAAATAGGAAGTCTGCATAGAGTGATGAATCATCCTCATGGAGCATATAATGTAGTGAGAGAATAATATGCATATTTGAAAAACTAAATGTGTATATGTACACAAAATGTATTTATAAATATATAATGTTTGTATATATATAATATTAAATATTAACATAATCACATGAAAAACTCATTAAAGAACCATTGTGATATAATGATCAAAGTGATTTTGTTATTAATTTATTCTAAGCATGTCTGACTCTGGAAGTTTTATTGACAAAGAAATTGGATTTGTTTGCTAATCCAGCTCATTTTACAGATGAGGAAAGTGAGGCAAACAGGGTTAAGTGATTTCTCCAGGGTCACATAGCTCATAAGTATCTGAGCCTAGATTTGAACTCATGTCTTTCTGACTCTGTTCCACCCAACTGCCTCCCAAAAAAGTGCTGTGTGGTTTTGGACAAGCTACATAACCTCTCAGAGTCTCCTCATCTGAAAAATGAGGATAGTAATATAGGGCATCCCAAAACTCTTGGTGCTTTTAATAGTTTTATTAAATTAAAATTGCAAAGATTTTAGGAATATACTTAGTATCTACTTCACATGTGAAAAGGTTAAATTGGGGTTTTGACTAAATAAGAGAATTATAAATTCAATGTTGTAGAAGCCGAATTCAAAATATTATCCTCAAGCCAGAAAAAAACTGCTAGCAGCTTTTATTTATAATGAGGAAGAGAATAAGTTGAAGTATGAAATGTAGGAGGGAAAGAGGTAAGGAGTTGCCTAGCCTGCCCTAAGTGCTGATCTGCTGAAATTCAGCTGGCTCCCCGACAAAGTTCTAATCTCCACATGGAAGTTCAAGTCACCAGCAAGCCAATGCAGGATCTAAGGAAAAGAGTTTCTTCACAGAACTCATGATGAAGGGAGTGTCCCACCAAGATGCCAATGAGCAAAGAGGGTCTCCTCACAGAGCCTCCAAGGCAGGAATCTCTCCAAGCCAAAAATCCTGAGAAGTCCAAAGGAGAAGTCCCAAGGATCAGTCCTCCAAAGAAGTCCAAAGGAGAAGAGACAAGGACAGGAAGTTCTGAACTTTTTATAGTCTTTTTTCCAAGTCACTTCCTACCCCTTCTCCTCTTCACAGGAGCCAATCACAGCTTCCAAATTGTCAAGGGGGTAGTGTCTGTGGGATCCACCTCTGCCCTCTCAGGGTATAAACTCTTATCAAAGGATTCACAAGTTTCTGACTGATTGAGTGGTGGAACTCTCTAAGTAAGTGATTTGTGAATTCTCTTACTTGAGGGCTAACAAAGTGTTAAGTAAGGGTTTCTTGGTTGATTAACTCAAAATAAACAAAGAGAAGAGAGAATTCCCTTTCATACAGGGCAGTCATAAACTATGAGGGAAAAGAGATATGAAATGTCCTAGAAATGTTTAAAACACTATAGAAATATTGATTATTTCTAGAATTGCAAAAATTTGCAACCACTAAAAAGACTGTATCTTAGTGCTCTTTTAATGGAAAGTCAGCTTTTTGAACATATATTTAGAAATAGCAGAATTTTCACTGCCACTCACTCCTTTGAAGCCAAGATTTCAGTTCCTCAAGAATCCATAATTGGACTGGAGTGAGCACTTCATCCACCAATACAGATGACAACCCTCCTTACCTTAGGAGGATGATAGAAATATAACTATAGAGTTGGAGGGAAATAATTAGCATTTTTGAGCTCCTCTAGTCACACAGTTTATCAGTGGACAACTCACAGGTAAGGAGCCTATCTGAACAAAATTAGGCTAGACCAAGGGGAAAAAAAGATTATCATTGGGTCCATACTTAAAAACTTTCTACTGTATTACTTAGTCAACAAGTACTTAGTCTGGACAAGGCACTGTACTAACTACTGGAGTCACAAAGAATAGTAAAAATACTATCAAAGAGCTTACATTCTAATATGGGACACTGCATAAAATAACTATACACACACACACACATGGGGGAGGTTAGTGGAGCAGTAGATAGAGCATTGGACTTAGAATCAATAAGACTCATCTTCATGAGTTCAAATGTGACCTTAAACACTTACTAGCTATATGACCCTCAGCAAGTCATTTAACCCTGTTTGCTTCAATTCCTTATCGGCTGGAAGGGAAAATGGCAAACCACTCCAGTATCTCTATCAAGAAAACCCCAAATGGGGTCACAAAGTATCTTATATGATAAAACTTAATGGCAAAATTTTAATATTAATATTGAAATTCTTCAGTTTCCCAAAAGCAATCTATCCCACTCTTTTCCTTATCTTCCAACATAGTTTCATCAAGAATAGGCACACCATGGTGGACCATATGTGCAGAATAAGATATATATTATTTGTCACAAGCAATGTGTGGGTCTGGTTTGCTTAACTATAGTTAGTGGTTCCAGGGGATAATATTTATTTTATTTATGTAGGGAGGGGTGATGCTGCCACAAAGTAAAAACAAAAAATGCTTGTCAACTGATTAATTGATAAATAATAGTGATGCCAAAATAAAAGAAAAGAAAAACATTAATGAAACATTTGTAAAATATATAGAAGAAAGCAGAAGGAAGTTTAGGGGCATAGATGACCAGGAAAACTCCTGTTAAATTTATTATGTACTTTAAAAAACAAGCAGTACATAACTGAGATTAATGGTTTCATGTGTAATTATTCTATTCTTTGTACGTGAAAATGATTGTTGATACCTGTAAAGCTCATTAAAAAAGCAGTAATTTGAGGGAATGTCTTAAACATAGCTACATTTTAGGAAAGCATTTTATAAAGCACCTCATTATTGTGGAAAAGAGAAATCATTACAATAGATGATAAAACAACTAAGTAGATTTGGAATTTAATCAATTAATGATTCAATGACAATTTGGAATGAAGTCTCTAGTGGAATACTCCATAAATCTCTACTTGTTTTCACTTATATCAGTGACTTGGGCAGAGATATATATATATACGTCTTACTAAGGAGTTCAAGGAATAAATATCACAAATACAGGATGGGGAAAACATGGTTAGACAACAGTTATTGTCAAGAAGATTAAGGGATCTTAGAGGACTGCAAATTCAGCACGAGTCAGCAATGTGATATGAAAGCCAAAGAAACTAATATGGGCTTAGATGGTATTAAGAGAAGTATAACAGGAATAGAAAAATGATAATCCTTCCACTCAACCATGGTCAGACCACATATGGTGTTTTTTTTTTTAACCCATACTTACAATATTAGAATTGTGTATTGGTTCCAAGGTAGAAGCGCAGTAAGAGCTAGGAAATGGGGATGAAGTGACTTGCCCAAAGTCACAAAGCTAGGTAGTGTCTGAAAGTGCATTTGAACCCCGGACCCATCTTTAGACCTCATTCTCAATCTACTGAGCTGCCTAGCTGACTCCCACATATGAATTCAAGTTCTGAAGCTCTATAGTTGAAGGAAAATGTAAATAACCTGCAGAGCACTCAGAAGAAAGTACCAGGAACAACTTGGTGGCACAGTAGATAGAGTGCCAGGAATGGAGTCAAAAAAATCTAAGTCCAAATTGAATCTCAAACATACTAACTGTATGACCTTGGACAAGCAATTTAACATTGTCGGCTTCAGTTTCCTCATATGCCAAATGAACTGGAGGAGGAAATGGCAAACCACTCCAGTATCTCTGCCAAGAAAATTCCAAATGGGGTCATGAAAAGTCAGATTTGACTGAACACCATCACTCTGTGAAGAACAACCTGGATGGTGAAGAACTTTGAGGCTTCATTATATGAGAAGTGGCTGAAATAAATATGAATGTTTAACCTGGAGAAGAAAAGACTGAGGGAGAATCTGATAGTGGTATTTAAGTATTTGTAAAGTTGCAAAAAGAGTGATTAGATTTGTTTTTTTGATCCCATAGAGCATAACCAGGAAGAATGGGTACAAGTTGCAGACACAAATTTAGGTGGATGTGAGAACAATTTCCTAGCAATTAGAGCTATCTAAAAGTTAAATGGATTGCCTCAGGAGTTTCCAGGTTCCCCCTCATTGGAAGTATTGAATCAGAGGCTACGTGACCTCTTGTCCAGCATTTTATAGCTGGAATTTCTTTTGTTTATAGGTTATATTTGATGGCTATCAAAGTTCTTCTGGCTCTCAACACCTCATTCCAGTCTCAATTTATGCATCATGTTTTGATGTGTCTTGTTCGAGACATCTATGTTAATGGATGGGTGCTCTCAGTTGTCCATCTGACTGATTTTCATAATCTCAGCAATAGATATTCTTAATCCACTCATTTTGCCCATGTTGATAAGTAGATCAAACTCTGTGGAGTGTTGCTGAGCAACCCTGGGGGGCTCTATAATGTTCCAGGACTTAATGCAATCAGAATGAATTCTTTTATAATCCCAGACTTCTCACAGAAACAACAGGTCATACTTTTATTACCAGTCTACTGCTGGGGGCATTGTAAATCTGAGTCCTAGAACACTATCTCTTCTAATGGACTAAAAATAAATATGCCACCAGCATGAACAGAGGTGCCACCAGGGTGATCAGTATGAGCAAGATGCAATACATTTCAGATATGGAGAGTTGAAGAGTCAGAATGAAGCAGGTCATCCTGAAAGTAAACAACCAAAACCTTAAGGTAAAGGCAAGTGATAAGTGATCGGTAGCCTGTGTGTGTTCATTGGCATCTTGATGATATCAGAAGCAAGTGAGAATTATCTATTCCCCATCTATGGGGCAGACAGACTCATCTAGGGGGAGTCATGGACAAAACCAGAGAAGGAGAAATAGATAAGCTATGATCTACTCATGGAAAGGAACTTTCATTCCAACACTAATAAGATCACAGATTCATTTGAGTAAATTTCAAATGCTATATTTGGACTCAAGAAATCAATTGCACAAGTTCAGGATGAGAGATGAGGCATCTAACCATCAGCTCATCTGAAGCAGATCTTGGAGGGAGAGGGCTATTAATTAACTTAAAACTTAATGAAATAAATGATGTGATGTGGAGGCAAAATAAAAGCTGATGTGACTTCTGTATTCTTTAACAGTATCATAGCCATCATTGAGCCATTTCTGGAATATTGTGTTCTTTTCTGGATGCCACATTTTAGGAAGGGTATTTGCAAGCTGAATGGTGAAAGACCAAGATTAGTTGAAGGAACTGGGGGTTCCTTTAAAATGAAAGAAGACTTTATGTGGGCCATTTTGCATTTCTTAAACATATAAAGAACTGTCAAGTAGAAGCAAGATTATACTAGTTATACATGGACCTAGAAGGCAAAAGTAGGATCAGTATTAGAAATTGCCCTGGCACAGATTTAACTTATACACAAGCAAAAACTTCCCCACAATTGGAGTTGGCTCTAAGCAGAGCAAGTTGTCTCAGCATGTGATGAGTTCCCTAGTACTGTGGGTCTTCAAACAAAGGCTTGATGATCACTTGTTGAGAAAAATATAGATGGAATTTCTCTTTAAGTTTTGGTTGGGAGGGAGAGGGAGAAAAGAAGGCAGGAAATAAGTATTTATTAATATACCTGCTATGTGATGGGTACTGTGCTAAGTACTTTATAAATATCTCATTTTGATTTCACAACAACCTTGGGAGGTAGTTGCTATTATTATCCCCATTTTATAGATGAGGAAAATGAGAAAGATGGGGTTAAATGACTTGCCTAAGATCATTAAGCTATTAAGTGTCTGAGGCTGCATTTGAACTCCATTCTTCCTGACCCCAAGTCAAAGGCTTAATCCACTGTCACCTGGCTGTCTCTAGTTGTATTAGATGTAACATGGATAATCAATTTGGTTTTGTATAACAGAACTTTTTAAAACATGGGCTGCATGGTATATGAAAAAGATCATGGGATAAGGGTGTCAAGAAACACAAGAATCAAGTCTAGAAACACCAATGATAGCTAGGTATGTGTCCTTGAGGAAATCATTTTGCCTATTGAGGACTCAGTTTCCTCACCTGTAAAAAAAAATATGATTAGATTTCCTAGGCTCCAAGAACTCTTCCTATTCTATTTATATATGAGATTCTGTCAGGACTATGTTAGAGCAGTATAGCTGCCCTTGGAATGAGAGTGAACCTAAGTCCTGTCCATGTGACCCTGGGTGGAAAGAATTTCTTCCATATAGCAATTTAAGAATCAAATATTTCTTTGTAAGTCTACACATGTGTATATATATGTATATATATATGTATGTTTATTATAGATAATATACATGATTGTATTATATATTCTAAGTAAATGCAATCTATACATATATATTTTCCCCCAAAAAAAAATCAAGGAAGGAGAATAGAAGAGCTGAAGCTAACCATTTCCATTTTCCCTCACCTATTCACAAAGACAAGCTTATTCCCAAACTCCTTTCTCAGCACTGTAACATAATCCAACAGCATAAAGGAACTCCTGCCTAGAATTTCTCCACTGACAAAGTACATTTACTCATTGCCCAAGTTATACTACAGCACCTCACCTGGGGTTCAGATTGGTCCATATCCCCCACATAGTTTGTATTCGATTGTCCTTTAAAATCAGAAAAAGGGACATACAACCATAAGGAAGCTGATATTAAAATAAATATAAATCACTGAAACTAGAGCAGAGGAAGTGAAGACAACTAAATGTTTTTGATCATTGTCTGTTGGATTACTATGAATACGAGTGAATGGAGGAGGAAATTGTAAAAATAAAAAAAAAAAATAGTTACTACCCAGAGGAGATTCTAGAAATGGTCAAGGGGACCAGAAATGCCAAGTAAAAGCTATAATTTTCCAGCGTATGTGAGCTAAGGCACCTAGCCAAAGTGCCCTGGGCAGCACCAAATAATATTTAACTTTATTAATTATTGTTTCTTAACTATTGCTTCATCACTTCCCCCACCAAAAAAGACAACTTTGATGACTCTATATTGACTACCTAGTAAAATCCAGACTTCTCCCGATGTTGCATGCTCTTCCCTATAGCTTCAACCTCCCTTTCCAGAATGACCTTAACAATATCACATTCCTGAACCTTCTATTCCAGCCAAACTCTGCTCCATATATGCCTTGTACTTCCCTTCCTCTGTGATTTGACTCACACCTTTACATCAAATGGATTCAGTGTTCAGTTCAATTCCCTAAAAATGTTTAAGTGCCTAGAGCTCATTGTTGAGTCAGGGTGTGGTAGAATGGAAGAATTTTAACATAAAAAGATAGGGGGAAGGGAGATGAGAATAAATTTTAGGCATAGGAAACTGCCTAAGGAGACACATAGAGGCAAGGGAGGAGAGGGAGAATAGACCAGTTTGACTAGAACATATGACATGGAGTGGTATGAGCTAAAGCTGAATAGGTAGGTTAGAACTAGTGGATGGTCTGGAATACAAGGTTTGACTTAGTAGGCAAGAGGGAGCCACTGAAGGGTTTTTTATTTTGTGTGTGTGTGTGTAGTAGTAGTATCAGGATAAGACATTAGGGAAAAAGCTGGAGTCATGGTAGAGACATTGATGGATGAGGAAGCTATTGATGGGTGAGGAATTTATTCCAATAAGCAAGAAGCAATGAGGATCTAATAAACTGACATTTCTATTATCACCATGACCTATTATTTAATTTCTGCATTGTTATTTAATTCTTCATATAGCTATATCTTGCCTTTTGTAATTGATGATAAATTCCTCTAGGTCAAGAACAATAGTAATAATAATGAGTATTATTATTATTATTCAGTCATTTTTTAGTCAAGTCCATCTTTTCATGACCCCCTTTTGAGGTTTTCTTGGTAAAGATACTGGAGAGGTTTGCCATTTTCTTCTCCAGCTCATTTCATTTAGATGAAGAACTGAGGCAAAAAGGGCTAAGTGACTTGCCCAGGGTCACTCAACTACAAAATATTAGAGGTCAGATTTGAACTCACAAAAATGATGAGTCTTCCTAACTCCAGGCCTGGTGCTCTATCCACTGAATCAACTGGCTTCCCCAGTTATTCTGATACCTTTTATATATCGCTTTAAGGTTAACAAAGTGATTTATATACATTATCATGCTAGATTTCCCCCAATGACTTTGTATGGGTGGTGCCATTATTATCCCTGTGTTACAGATGAGGAAACTGAGTCTGAAACTTTATAAATTGACTTGTGTCAGGGTCATATATCTAGTAAGTATCAGGTGGAACTCAAACTGATGTCTTCCTACCTGCAAGTCTAATGCTTTATCCACTACGACACCCACTCGCTCTCTACCAGATCCTATACTTGTATCTGTCCTCTACCACCCCCAGGGCAGTACCTTTCACATAGCAGGTGTTCAATAAGTGGTTTTTAGTTTAATCTGATTTGATTCGATTCGATCATGATGATACATCCATCCACAGTGGAAAAAGGAAGTATATCTTGCTTGAGAGTTAGCATCCCTTAAGCCTCCCAGACTTAAATCAGGCTATAGTTCCCAAAAGTCATTCCCCAAAGTCAGCAAGACATATCTGTGAAAATGTACAAAGCAGCAGGTTATTACTTAGGAAGGAGCTGTGTACAAGCTAGTTCTCACACAGCATGAAAAATTGTGCAATAATAAAGTGGAACCAGAGAGATGACTTAGAATACAGATGTCCCTATTGGTTGTCCTCATACTGTGCAAATGATTCAGTAGACAGATGCAGAAGTCTTCAGTAGCAACCTATCCTACATTGCTTTAGGAAACCAGAAGTAGGGATTAAAGACTCTCTAGCTCCTGTGGGTCTCCTGAGTTTCCAGAAAATCTGCCTTAAGCTGCTATCTGAATAAATTCATTCTGGATCTTAGAAAAAAGAATCTATGGAACCATTGGTGGCTTTGCATACCATCCTAGCAATAATTATATCATTCCTAATGAGAATGCTTGGGAAATATACCAAGATTTTTAGAGGGAAAAAAAGAATTATCTGCAATTATTTATTCATTTCAAAATCCACATGAATTAAACATATCCTGTCCACATGCAGGATTTTGATGCCCTATTATAGATAGAAAGATAGATGGACAAATAGGGTGAACATGTATTAATGTGTGCCAGACAATGGGCCAAATACAGTATTTATGTAGTGAATAAATAGTAGCAAGCAAGCCAATCCCTGTCCCCAAGACTCTTTGATTCTAGTCATTCCAATAGGGAAGAACGACAAATAAAAGGTAGTAGGGCTTGAAGGCTGGCAAAGAGGAGCTAGAAAGAAAAAAATACAAGGGATCTTGGCAAATGACAATAGAAGGAGGAGTCTGGTGACAGTACAGATGTGAGTAAGCAACCATTTTTCTTAAAAGAACCATATTTCTTGTCAATGAGAACAAGATAAATAGGAAATACCAAACTCATTTGATTTTCAAACCTTTTACATCATTACCTTTTTTCTCAAGTTCTAAATCAGACAATTTCTACCAGTAAACATGAAAGAAACAGGAAAAAACAAGACGTGTTAAAGACAAGATAGTCTGTTGTCTGAATGCTTGAGTTAGCTAAATTGGGAAAGAGAATGCAGACATTTCCCTTTCTGAGATCTGTAACCCAATCTCAACTAAAAGTCATTAAACTGTAAGAAGGAAGCTCTGTGAAGAGCTCTAGAAGAGAAAACAAAGCAACCTATGAAAAACAGGGGCATCGCAATGATTCACTGGAAGAAAGATTCAGGAAATGCTTTATATACTATTTGAACACAGTATATGAATCATATTTCCCCCACCAGAGAATCACACTGTAGGGAGTTTTTGTTGTTGTTGTTGTTTTGTTTTTTTGCGCTTCTGTTGGGATTTTTAAATCGTTTTAATTCTATTGAGAGAATCTTCAAGCAGTAAAGGAAGGTAGACCTGCAGTTTCATACATTTCAGCCTTTCCACTCTCTTAAAAACTTGTAAATTTTTAAGCAGCAAATCTTTCCTCTGGGCTACAGTCCTGCAATATCTTGTTACTCAAAAAATGGAACAAGTAAAATTGTAGCACAAGTGAGACCTCCTAATCACAGGTATGGCTTTGCCACTCTATCAACAAACTTGCTAACATTGTCCCGATTGGTTAGGAAAAATTCATAGGATAAATTTAACTCCATCCAGAACATACATTTTTTAAGTGTCCATTTATGGTCTTATGTTGAAATACTAAGTTAATAGTTTCCCCCCTTTTAAAACTATTGCATGCAAAAAATTAAAAGAAACCCTAGTGTTCATGATTGTGTTTCTCTAGATAAAAGAGATCCATCTGATAATATGTTCACATAGAGTGAAGACTAAATGCAAGTATCATGTTTTTATATAGTCAGATTTCAGCTCCATCTGCAATATTCAAGAAAAATTTTAAACACTACTATAGACTGGTACTTTTCCAAGTTAAAAATTTATAATAGATTTTTCCTTTTAAAATATTGCATATTATATTTTTTATTTATCATATATTATCTATTTATAATCCATTTTTCCACCAATATTGATTATGATCTTCTGAAGCCTGAAAGCTCTAATATTTTTGAGACTTCTCATATTTTATGAAGTAGTGAGTTTTTTAAATTACCTGGAGTATAATATTAGAAAATATTGGGGATTTAAAAATATATAACCCTTTTAAAAATGGAAACTAAGCTTACTTACAAGTTTACTTGTTTTACTAATACAAAAGACATTACTATGATTCCATTAATAATGTTAGAACATAATGGGTATTGGTTCTAAGGCAAAAGAATGGTAAAGGTTAGGTAATGGGGGTTAAGTGACTTGCCCAGGGTCACCCAGCTAGGAAGTGTCTGATGTCTGATTTGAACCCAGGACCTCCCATCTCTGGGTCTGACTCTCAATCCACTGAGCTACCCAGCTACCCCCTTCCTGCTTTCTTTCTAATGTTGGCTACATTGGTTTTGTTTGTGCAAAACTGTTATAATTTGATATAATCAAAATTCATTGTACAACTTGTAATACTCTATCACTCATTTGTTCATAAATTCTTCCCTTATTAATATATCCAACAAGTAAAATATTCCATGTTCCCTAATTTGTTTATGATGTCATAATTTTTGTCAACATCATGTACCCCTTTTGACCTCATTTTAGTATAAGTTGTGAAATGTTGGTCTATACGTATTTTCTGCCAAAGTGCTTTCTAGTTTTCCCAGCAATTTGTGTCAAATAGTGAGTTCTTGTACTAAAGTCTTGGATATTTGGGTTTGTCAAACACTAGATTACTACGGTCATTTACTACTGTGTATTCTATTTCATTGATCTACTAGTCTTTTTCTTAGTCAATACCATATTGTTTTGATGATTACCATTTTGTCATGTAATTTGAGATCTAGTAGTGCTAAACCACCTTCCTTTACATATGTTTTAATTGATTCCCTTAATATTACTAACCTTTTCTTATTTTTAATAAATAAATAATTTCTTCATTATTTTTATGCCTCTATAAAATACATTTTTGGTAATTTGGTATTATACTAAGTAAATTAATTTAGATAGAATTATTATTTTATTATATTAGCTTAGCCTACCCATGAGCAATTAATATTTCTCCAATTATTTAGATCTTTTGTTTAAAGTGTTTAATAATTGTGTTCATATAGTTCCATAATCTGATTTCATAAGTGATAGCAGATCTCACTGGTTAAACATTTTTAAAGGAAGAGTATCATTACTGGACTTCCAAAAGGTTTTCTCAGTTATTAGAGTGACCAAAGAATAGGTCAGATCCTCAGACTTGTCACTTTATTCAGACACTGGGCATATTATAATTATCTTGGATAAAATGGAGCTGACAACACCAAAAATATCCAAAGGTTGAATCTCTGATAAGTAGCTATCAGAATGAAGATTTCATCTGTTCTTAAACCTCACATTTTACTACATCACATGGTTAGGTGGTTCCATGAGCATCTAAAAGGATTACTTGTAGTAGTATTCATGAAATTCCTACCAATAATTATCTAATATTGTTAATTGCATAAAATATGGTATCTTAGAATCAATTAGGTAAGAACATGGGAGGCTACATGACACAATGGATATGGTGGTGGGCTTGAAGTCACACAGATCTGGCTTCAAATTCTTCTGCCATTTACTGTGTGGCTCTGGACAAGTCATCAGTTGTTCTGAGTCTTGGCTTCCTCCTCTATTAAATAGCTGTAGTATGTAAAGAACTTTCTAAAACTCATTGTTGTTGTTCAGTCATTTCAGTCCTGTCTAACTCTTCAGATCCCTCATTTGGGGTCTTCTTGACAAAGAAACTGGGGTGATTTTCCACTTCCTTCTCCTGCTCATTCTGTAGATGAAAAACTAAGGTAAAAAGGGTGAAGTGACTTGCCCAGGGTCACACATCCACTGTCTGAAGCCAGATTTAAACTCAAGAAGGTGAGTCTTCCTGACTCCAGGACTGGCACTCCATCCATTGCACCACCTTTACCCACAGTGTCACCTTAAAGTGTTATAAAGGTCTGCTGTTTTTAAAAGGCTTTCCTCCTTTATTCTCTGGCATAAATACAATTCATAAAGTGGGGATAAAGTGAGATAAAAAAGGAATATGGCCGCTTTAACCTGCCTTCCCACCCATCTCAATGGAAAATTTTATTTTGCTTTCCAAGTAGATAGCAGGATAAAAAATATCACCCCTTCCTGTGAGCTTTTGATGATGTGAAGCTACTATAAAATACTGCCGCCAAGTTATCTGTTAGTATTTGGAACTCTTGGCTCCAAGTGACAGAAAGGAAAGCTGCCAGGCACAGCTTTCAGTTCCAATTCCTTTGTATAAAGATAAGCTTTGCAAAGGGCCTGAAAATAAAGATCTGGCAGCCACCCAGGTCCACACCCTTGCTGGGAATAGAAGCAGCCACACCTGGCATTCTGGGGCAAATGAATGGTTAAAAAGAACAAGACTTGCTTTCTTCCCAAAGAGAAGATTTGCATTAGACAATTTGGAGAGTTAGTCTGACCCCCTCAGTTTACATGAGGACCCAGAGGCTGAGAAAGGATAAGTAACTTGCTCCAGGTCACATAGCTCCCGGCAGAGGCAGGACCAGAACTGGTATCCCAGCTTTCTAGTCCAAAATACTTTTCTCTCCCCTATGAACCCAGCAAGGGAAGGCTCACCTTTGTAGCCACTCTCAATTGCTACTGTGGCCATGTGGTGGTAACAGTTTGGTCCCCGAGCACCCCCCCCCTTTTCCCATATCTTTATTTTTTTTTAAACCCTTACCTTCTGTCTTAGAATCATTATTGGTTCCAAGGCAGAAGAGTGGTAAGGGCTAGGCAATGGGGATCGTGACTTGCCCAGGGTCACATAGCTAGGAAGTGTCTGAGGTCAAACTTGAACCCAGAACCTCCCATCTTTGAGCCTGGTCTCAAGTCACTGAGCCACCCAGCTGCACCACCACCACCCCCCACCATCCCCCATCTTTAACAAGAGTGGCCAGTATCTATTTGCCAAGGAGACCACCTTTAAGATGTAACAATGTCAGGAGCAAGTTATACCACATAACTAAATCAAATATCCTTCTTTTAATTTTTTCCCCATTATTGCCACATTCATGTCCTTGCCTTCAGTGTATCATATTCTTTTCTCATCATTTCTCATCAGAATATTGTTCTCCAATTTCTTCTTGTAGTTCCTTTCTGCCTCAGCTTCTAATTCTTTGTGTCAGTAGCATCTTCTGAGCATCTCCTGACCATGGAAACCCACAAGGTTACCATAGAGCCCGTGTCAGCATCCATGGTACTAACCTCTTGGCTGTCATGTATATTTCTCCCACATTATCTTTTTTGCATACATTATCTCATTTGACCTTAACAATGTTATCAGGTAGATGCTCTTGTTGTTGAGTTCTTGTTGTTGAGTTTCAGCCGTGTTACCCTTTTTGTGACCCCATCTGGGATTTTCTTGGCAGAGATATTGGAGGAAACTGAAGCAAACTGGGTTAAGTGACTTACCCAGGGTCATATAGCAAGTAAGTGTCTGAGGACACATTTGAACTCAGGATGTTGAGTCTTCCTGACTTAAAGCTGGGTACTCTATCCACTGGGCCACCTAGCTGCCATATGGGAAGACCTTTAAACTAATTACAGATCTAACTCTAACCTTTTTTCATCACTGTCACTGACTTCCCAAACCAAGTCCCCTCTCCCTGGCTATGATGCCTACCTATATATTGACCCCTCTTACCAAGCTCCTTGCGGCTGCCTTGATTTTGCATTTGTACCTGTGGTACTTAGCACTGCTTAATAAATACTTCATCCATTCATTTATTTATCGTCACAAAATGTTTTTTATCCCAGTAAGAGAAGCAACTTTCCAGCCCACTTGAAAGGTACTATGGCATAGTGGGTACAATTCTAGATGATGGCTTAGGAAGCCCTAGATTCAAATACTATCTCAGATATTTATTAGCTTTGTGATCCTGGCCTAGTTATTTAATGTTTCTATGCCTCAGTTTCCTCATCTATAAAACAAGTAGATGGGACTTGAGGGTCTCTAAAATCTCTTCCATATATAAAATCTCTTCCATGATTCTAATTCCTGTGTTTGATTCCCATCTTGGACATTTACTAGTTAATTTTATGATCCTGAGAATATCACTTAAAGTCACTCAGACTCAGTTTCCTTATCTGTAAAATACAGATAATAAGAGTACCAGGGCACTTAGATGACACAGTTGATAAAGCACTGGGTTGGAAATCAGGGAAACTCATCTTCCTGAGTTAAAATCTTTAGATACTAAATAGCTATGCGACCTGGGACAAGTCTCTTAATCCTGTTTACCTTCATTTCCTCACCTATAAAATGAGTGGCAGAAGGAAATGGCAAACTTCTCCAACTTTGCCAAGAAAACCTCAAATAAGATCACAAAGAGTTAGACACCACTAAAAAACAAAACAAAACTAAACTAAGCAACAAATCTATATGATGCTCCTAATTGCTAGATTTTATAATATAATATTATTGGGAAAATATGGTGTATTTGCATTATAAAGATTCTCCCTCTGTGAAATTTGTTTATATTTTCAAATCAATTAATCTGTACAAAGCTTCTATGAGGTCAATAAAACACCAGCATAGGTCATCTAATTTCTCAGCTAAAGAACCTGTGATGTATTCTTTCAGCCAACCAGAGATCACACTATAAATCTGTCCCAGAACATGTCACAGCTACCTCCTCACAGCCTTCCCTTTGGAATTTTTCACATGGAACTTAATCAATAACACAAAATCACTTCACCCCAAATTACGGCCTGATAGGTGCCCTGTTGGTGGAATCAAAAATTTGACTTCTGTGAAGAACAGTAGATTCAATAAATATTCATGTAATCTTCTGGATAACACATTGAAAAGGACAGCTGGCTCAGGAGGGATCATTTGCCTGGTTTAGTATCTGTTTCCATTTACATTAAGAAAATATCGGAAGAAGTTATTATCCACCAGAGGGCTTAGGAGGTACAATGGAAGCTTGATATTGCACCTGATTGCTTTTGACATTTACCTATTGTAAAAGGGAAAATGTGTGAAGATAGCCAAATGACTTTTTACAAAACACAATCTCAGAAGCTATAAAAGAGAAAAGGATATGACAGAGATGGAACACGCTGCATCTGTAAAAATGAGGAACATGACTTGTCAGCAACACCTGCTTGTAACTATCAACCATTTCAACCTGACCTGCTGAGAAATTACTCAGAGCCAACTACGCTGATGGGCCTGAAAACACTCGAGTGTTTAAAAAAATCGAGAAAAAGAGAAAGAAAAAAGAAAATGTAGGTTTTATTGAGTGTTTTTAACCCTCGTAACTGGGGTATTTAACTATGAACTGTATTTTTATCACATTTTCTAGAAAAGTGTAGCTTTGAAAATTCAGCTGTCCTTGATAGTTTTATCTGTCAGGGGCACAGCAGGCAAATATCAATAGAAGCCTTTTTCATAGCTCTTATGTGAGTTATTTGACAATTTTCCCAAAAAATATAGTAAATTTGTCACCTAGGCACTAAAATGGTGATTATTATAAGTAATGTTGCTTTTTTTTTTTAAAGTAAAAAGGAATCTCTAGAAACAAGAAAATACTGTGATGGTACAATGGATGGAGCCAAACTTGGGTTTGGCAGCAGAAGCCATTTGTTCCCATTCTAGCTTGACTACTGACTGGCTATATGATTTAAGGCAAATTAGTTTACCTCTCTGAAATTCAGATTCTTATCTATTAAAAACAAGATGAACAATTCTTGGACTATTCACCTTACATATGACAACTAAATGAGATAACTTAGGGGAAGCGATTTGAAGCCTCAACAATTAAAAATATCATAATGATGCATTTTATAGGGTGCTATAATATTTACAGAATTTTTTGCTTACAACATCCCAGTAAAACAGGTAGTAACCACATTATTATCCCTATTATACAAAAGAGGAAACAGATACTCGGTAAAGTCAATTGTCAAGTATCAAACTATTACTTAACAGTAGAAAGTCTGAACACAATTTTTTCTAGTCCCAAGTCTAGTGTTATGCTTTCTCTCCATCTACATTATTATTATATTTATGCATTGGTATTTTCTGCATTACCACCTTTCACTTAATGGTTTAGAATTCTAACATCTCTAGTTTTCTTCCATTTTTAGGTTTTTTTCATTATTTGCTAACATTGTTTTTTCCACCTCAATTTCTTGATCTATAAAATGGAAATATTAATAATATCTCCCTTCCAGGCTTTGGAAGCCCTAAAATTATATATATAATTGCCTTTATTGTTGTTCAGTTGTTTTTATCTCTTCGTGATCCTTTTCAGGATTCTCCCGGTAAAGATGTTGGATTGAATTCCCATTTCCTTTTCTAGCTTATTTGACAAATGAGGAAACTGAGACAGGCAAGGTTAAGTGACCTTCCCAAGGTCTCACAGCTATTAAATGTCTGAGGCTGTACTTGAATCAGGTCTTGATGCCTCCAGGCACAGTACTTTATCTACTAGCTGTCCCTATAAAAATATTAGCTATTATTATTATTAATGTATTATAAGAGGTTGCTCATAAAATAACAGCAGAAATTAAAACAAAAGGCTTTTAAGTACCTTGGAAGGACATTTAAAGCATGAAGGACTTCAGTAAGAATACACTTTATAAAAACTGCTTATTCTCTCATCTTCAATTTAGTATTCATCCTTACTCGAGGGAACAGAAATGGATAATTGCTGATAAATTGATTCTGGCACCAAAACAAGAAGAGGAAATGCTTTTGTCTTTTGTCTTTCCCCTCCTTTCTTTCTCTTTCAGTTCCTTTTCCTGGGCACTTAGAGCATATTATTTTGTCCATTTTCTACTGCAGACACTGAAAACAAAATGCTTTCCCAAAGTGAAAGCACCCTCAGGCTGAATGTGTATGACCAGTCAAGTCAGTCCAAATAGTCAAATCAGTTTGATCATGTAGACACAACTTAAGAACCCTGCATTACTCAGTGACCTCATTAAAGTGGGTATGTTGGCCCAGAGTGCAGATCACTATCTATTTATACCAGTCTCATCTTGTGCACTTGTTATCTGTCTTCCTGGTGCATCCTTGACAAGAGGATCTGCCTACTGGCCTTCTCCTAGGACTTCAGACATTTCCTGGCTACCAGTGAAACCATCTATCTCTTATTCCTCATTCTTAATACATGACCAGCCCACCTTCTTTTCCAATCATACATTTATAAGATAATGTCTTTTACACCAGCTCTTGAACACAAATGACTGTCGTTAATATATCTCAGCCTGGTAGTTTCTGCTGAAAATGAATTCAAATGATGAGCATCTCTTTCCATTCTCACATTCTATCATATGCTCAGTACACAGCACGCAGTGAAGAATAACTGACCAGTTAAATTTCAGACGAGCAAATCATACCTAAAGAAGAAAAAAAGATTCAATCTTCTAATATAGGGAGAGGGGTTGGACTTGTGATTTTGTTTGTAAAGGGAAACATCCAACCTAAGGAAATATCTCTGCAAATGTTGACATCTTTTCCGTAATTTAAGAGTCTTTGAGAGCTGCCTAGAGTAGTGTGGTGTTAAATGCCTTGTCCATGATCACAAGTTCATTTGTATCAGAACCAGGACTCGAGTCCAGTCTTCCTAGCTTCAAGGCCAGCTGTTTATCCATTTTATGTGCCACCCCTCATAACCATGCAGTCCTCAAAATACCAGCTGCTTTTAAAAAAATCTTATTACTCATTTGGCTACATATTTTAGGGAAGAATTTTTTCTTCCTTTTTTGGCAAACTAAATGTCATCAACTATTAATGAATTTCATTAAGTGAATTTTTTTCATGCTTCAGGGGAGGGGAATTTGCACAATTTTTTTTTTAGCCACAAAATTCTGAAATGAAATGCATGTTTTTCCTACACTATCTTGACCTTAATAACCAAAAATTCTTGCTTAGAATGCCATTCTTCTGATTTAATATGACTTTTCACTTCTGTCTTTGTTTTTCAATCATGTTCAACTCTTCAAGACCCCATTTAGAGTTTTCTTGGCAAAGATACCAGAGTTGTTTGTCATTTTCCTTCTCCAGCTCATTTGACAGATGAGGAAGCAGAGGCCAACAGGGCTAAGTGACTTGTCTAAGATCACACAGTTAGTAAGAGTCTGAGGCCAGATTTGGACTGAGGAAGATTAACCTTCCTGACTCCAGACCCAGTACTCTATCCATTGATCCACCTAATTGTCCAACTTTTCACTTTTTACCTCTCTACCTCTTGATCTCTCTGGCTTCCTTCCAGACTCAGCTCAATATTAATTTCTTCAGAAGACCATTCTCAGTCTCTCACATAACTCTTGTCCCTTATACCAGAATCTTTCCTCTGTGAGTATCTCCAATCCATTCTACATATATATCTTCTGGCTACATAATTGTTTCAGTGCTGTCTCTTCCATTAGAATGAGAGCTCCTTGAAGGTGAGGAACTTTGTAATTGCCTTTCTTAGTATCCCTATCACTTAGCATAGTGCCTGCCTGGTGTGTAATAAATGCTTGTCGATCAAATGATGTGAACTTAAGTTACCATATTAGCCAGAAATATGACCCAAATATAGTGCAATCCCAAGTATTTTTAAAGGTAACTCAGGAAAAAGAAACACCTATTTTATTTTCTTCTTTTAAATTACAACTTACTCTTAACTCATGAATAATTCAGGCACTTTATGTTTGAAGTTTTTTCAAGGTCCTGAAAACAAGTTAAAGAAGTTTTAATGCCAACACTTTTATTAAATATGTATTACTTTTATAGATACTGGTGAGAAACTACCTTCTAATACTTAATCATTTTCTCCTTCCTCTTCTATTTCCTCATCTCCCAAAGTGGAAACATCATTTGAATCATTGCAGTCACTCTCTTCTTCCCACAGAACACCATCTTCACTACCATCCATACTGTTTGATATACAACATTTTTTCAATCCAAACACAATGGACTTGGTAGAGATTTTGTCCCAAGTGGTTTTGATCCAGTTCCCTAATACAGTGACTGATAGCTTCTTTATTTTTACCAATGGAGTAAATCCATGGTTTCTGGTCAACATCCACTCATTATATTCTTTCCTCAAATGATCTTTGAATGAGTTACTAATTACTACATCTAATACTTGTAATTGCAATGTCATTCTTCCCGGAATAACAACTAGGTCCCTGTGCATTTCAGCAATACTCCTCTTCACATTTTCAGTTAGATGACCCTTGAATGGATCAAGTAGCAGCATTCCTCTCTATCACAGTAATGCACCTGGACACCTACCCCAGACCACATTCAACCAATCTAACACAAGTTTTTCATTCATCTATTCCTTTTACTGCATGCAAAAGATCACTCCTGATGGTAACTTTTCCTTAGGTAATGTTTTACATATTAAAACTACATAAGGAGTTGGTTTTCTCTCATTAGCTGTGACTGCAATCATCATGGTCATTCTAGTTTTCTAATTTCTAGTCATTTTAATCAACACTGATTTGGCACCTTTAGTATTAAAGGTGACATTTGACAGAATATCAAAACAAACAGACATTTGATCAGCATTTCCCATATGCCCCAGGAGGTAGCCATGCTTTTATGAGATGCACAGTACATAACTTATGTTTTCAAAGCTGGAAGTGCTCAAATATAGTATGAATGTGACTTTCAAAGGTACATATTGGAGAAAAAAACATCACACAATATTCAGGCTAATATGGTAAATCAGAATAGAATGCACCCCTTCATTCTGTCCATCAAAAAAAGAGGTGAAAAAATCAGTCCACTTTTCATCAACATACTTAACAGCATAGCAATCCATCAGCAAGCACTGAAGTATTTATTATGAATCAGGCACTGTCCTAAGTGCTGAAATTAGAAGTTGACTTCAAAAATGTGTTTTTAAATTGTGCATCTTCATTTGGTTTACCAACAATATTTTCGTAGTGAAATGTTTTAAATTTGTTTTTCACTATCTTTAGTGATTTAGATCCCTCTATAAACCTTCTTCATACAAATCTGAGCTGAACACAAAGGGGTCTCCCAACAGATCTTAGATTGGCCATGTTAATAATAGTGGCAGCAGAAGAGATCCCAGAAAAGCAACCCACCTACCAAAATGTCTGCAGTTATATAAGATGGCTAAAGATGTTTTCTTCCACAAAAGCCCTCCTCTGATGTCACACTATGGCATGGATGTGATGCAAGGCTCTCCAGGGCTATGTCAGGGAGCCAAAGCTTTAGGCAGATCCTTCCAAGCTGGACTCACTTCACATACGATTCCCAAACCCAGTTGTTACTGCTGCCCAAGTACCAACCTGGTAAAGTGCCCTAGAGGGGCTCAGCACCAGAAATCCGGGAATGAATGAATTTTTGTGCCAGGGCAACCCATGAAGTGAATGAAAATACAAAATTCTCCACATTTCCTATGTGGCCCCCTTCCACTTCTGCAGTGATCGCTCTGGAATAGCTGAAAAGGATCTATTGAATCAGCTGGCATGAAAGAGTGGTGATCAATATTGGTGGAAGGAATTCTCACATTTAGTGAGATCCCAGATGTATCAAAAGGTGAAATTAGTTAAATATATGAAATCATCCTTCCTTTTACCTCTTTTCATCTTTCCCAGAGTGAGTGAGTGAGTAAGTATTGTAGCAAACCTCTAATCTGCCTTTTAGTTTTTGTTTTTCTGGTTAAAATATCACTTTGTGTCTAATAATGCATCCACCATTCTTCCTCTTCTTTGGGAAGATGTCCACTTCCCTTATTGGAATCCCAAGCCCCTAGCAAGTTCCTTTTCCAAATCCCCATTGAATTTTCATTTTATACCTCATATTTGGCATTTATAGACTGCCTTTTAGTACTAGTCATAATACTCATGATCATAGTCATAATTGACATCTTGTACCTCTTTTTTTTAACAAAATACTTTATTTCTATTATCCTGTTTGAGCAGCAAGGAGTAATGGCTAACTTACTAGACTGCAAGTCAAGAAGACCAGGGCTCAGCATGCTATCTCCAAAACTTACTGGTTCTGTGACCATGGACAAATATTACTTAATAATAGTAATGATGGGCTCAGTCATTTTAATCATGTCCCACTCTTCATGACCCCACTTGGGATTTTCCTTTTTTTAAAAAATCCTTACCTTCTATCTTAGAATAAATACCAATATCAGTTCCAAAGCAAAAGACTGGTAAAGGCTAGACAACTGGAGTATAATTATTTTCCCAGAATCACACAGCTAGGAAGTATCAGAGGTCAGATTTGAACCCAGGACTTCTGTCTCCAGACTTGGTTCTCTATCCACCAAGCCACCTAACTACTCCCATTTGGGGTTTTCTTAGCAAAAATACTAGAGTGGTTTGCAATTTCCTTCTCTAGCTCATTTGACAGATGAGGAAACTGAGGCCAACATGGTTAAGGATACTATGACACCATAACTCTTAGAGTAACTCTGTGAGGAAGGTAATGTAGCTATTATTATTCTCATTTAATATGTTAGGAAATTAGAGTTTTAAGAGATTCAGTGACTAACCTTTGGCCTTTTAAGTGCCAGAAGTGAGATTCAGAGCCAGGTCTCTTCTATTTTCAAAACCAGTTTGGAATCATGAAACCCTGAGTGCAAATTCAGCATCAGTCACTTGCTCACTGTGTGACCTTGGGCAAGTCATTTGATGATCTTTGTCTGCCTTCGTTTTCTCATCTGCAAAGTTAGAGAAATAATGTCACCTACCTCCCAGGGTTGCTGTGAGGATGAGATACTTGTTAATTACTTTGTAAACCACCACACTGTAAAAATGCTAACTGTCATCATTGCCACCATCGTCATTATTATCATTAGCACAGGGCCACATGCAATCAATGATCACTAAACATGTATTGATTAACCATCAGTTAAATCTTTTGCCATATCCCCATACTCTCAATAGTCAAGTTAAATGATTATTGCAAAGGACCCTTTAATTCCAGATGATCTCCTCTAGGATTTTCTCTAAAAGAAAATAAAAACAACAATCTAAATGAAATCATTTCTCTTTATATCTGTTTGTAAATTTGGGTCCAGACTACATTTCTACTTCACTATAAATTAATGACAAGCTGAGGATAGGGGTTGGAGGAAACTTGCCCAGTGAAAGGAGCTAAGCTAATGAGAATTTATGTAGACGTCCTTAAAACATATTTCATATTTTATTTTGCCATTCTCATTTATGATACTCATCGTTGATTAGTTTGACTATATCTAGTGCTGCATTCAAGCCTCCCTGCTAACACATCCACCCATGTATAAACCCACCTTGTAGACTGTATTAATCCTGAGATAATTAAACTCAAATGTAAGTCATCTAATACAACACTATTTTGTCTCAGAAATGGAACAAAGAATAAGCAGCCCCATAAGAGACATGAAAGAAAGAAGGACTAGAAAATACTTTTTTTTATCAAGTCTCTGCTGGTTGAAGGAGGTCACAAAGAATCAATTCTAGGAATCAATAAAGAGCTCAAGGACCAAGCCCCTGCACTCCATTTCTTTAATGCCCCTCCAAAGGACCAAATACGATGTATTGAACACACAATAGTTATTCAATATATGCTGTTTTTTTGCTAAAGGAACAAATCGAGTTTTTACAGGAAGTCATTGATTCACACTATCCCACTCCATGATATATGCACCAGGGTTATAGCAGCTTTTATGCTTCAAATCAACCACATACCAAGGCCATAGGACAGAAACCCAACAATCAAAAAGAAGGGATATCATTGGTTCTAACAACTGTGGAGTTATAAAATCATAGAATCACAGGATTTGGGTGCAGGTTGATTTTACTAAATGTATCTGGAAAAAGAAGTAGTATATGACTCAGTGTCTAAAAGAACAATTTCATTTACAGAACAATTTAGAATAGCAGTAATAAAATATAAAATACATATATAATATATAATAAAATAAAATAAATAAATAAAATAAAATAAAAATAAAAAATAGTAAAATAGCTCCCAGTGGGAGCTGCTCTACAAAGTATGTTAGATCTGCTTTGCAAAATTTACTACTCCACAAACATATATTAGTGTTTACTCTGTGTCAGTCAATATGTTAAGAACCAGTGAAACAAAAACAAAAATGCAACAGTCCTTGCTTTAAAAATGCTTACATTCTGTCAGAGAAATCAACATTTATAGATATAAAAAGATACAAAATATATGTAACATGTTAAAGAATTAATTTGTTGGAGAAGCTTCAAGTGATATAAAAAAATATAAAAGGTATCATGGTTGAAGGTAGACATTAACTGAAGGAGATTCTAGGACACACAAGTAAGAAGGAAGTGCATTCCAGGCTTGAGGGAAGAGCCAAACTAAAGCCAGAGAAATGGGAAATGGAATAATAGGAGAAATAATATAATATATTATATTATAATATGTTATGTTATGATATGATATGATATAATATAATATAATATAATATAATGTAATATAGATTATAGAATGAACAAAAGGGAACACCGTCATTTTTGGAAAGATGGATTAGAACCTAATTGTGAAGGTCTTTAAATGCCAAATGGAAAAATTGGTACTTGACCTTAGGGGAAACAGGGAGCTTCTAGGACTTCTTAAGCATGGTCAGGCCATGTTCTAGAGAAGTAGAATGGCAAAGAGGGCAGTGGGACCCCTAGGATCTAGGGTAACCTCTGATGTACAGTAGCTATCTGATCCCATTCCAGCCAATTAACTTTTGAGTTCCCCCAAGCCATACTCTATAGTTAACAGATTTGTTTGAACTCAGCTGATTCAGACAACTTATATGTGCTACCACTCTATACCAAAGACAGCTTGGTGGTTTAATACATAGAATTCAGGACCTGGAAGTGGGAAGACCTGAGTTCAAATTTGGCCCCAGATACTATCTGGGTGGCCCTGAGCAAGCCACTTCATCTCTTTTTGCCTTAATCCATTGGAGAAGGAAATGGCAAACCACTCTAGTATCTTTGCCAAAAAAAACCATGGATAGCATTAGTGCCCACAGGATTGTGAAGATTTGGACATGATTAAACAAATGTATTTATGTATGAATTCCAAAGTCATTCGTTACAATTCTTTCCATAAAGTGAAGCAAGATCAAAAATTGTTTGTGGTTTCTTTTAACATTAAGCCACCCTGAGTGTAAGAAAACTCATCACATCAGATTTGGAACCTAAAGTAGCTTCACACACTATCCCATGTTTCTCTGTTTGTTTTCCCCAAGATCTTTGTGTCTGAACCCTTATGTCAAGGTGTCCATTTCCCCCAAATATCCAGGGATCCAGAGCCTCATTAAGTCAGAAATGCCAACACAAAGGCTTAATATATTTTTCTTGCCTGACATTGCAGGTTAAGAGGCATGCAGTATTAGAGCGATGGTGGATTGTTTTTCAACAGTTACCTGAGAACCCTTATTCTCAGAAAACTAATGAGTTGATGCATTTCAGTGAAAGGTTGGAAAGGATGACTAATAGCAACCACAGTTAACACCTCTTGTTGCTTTGAGATTGCATTAGAGATGCACAGGATGCACTTACATCATGACCTTTGAGACCTTCAACACTGGGAAAATGTGACTGTATTGTGTTGAGAAAGTCTATTCTGATCATCTCATTCATTAAGGACTTGCTCTAGACTAGCATCTGGTTTACTTCTGTAAGTGGAGAAGTTGTTAATGCAAAGTAAAATCCTTCAAGAGCAAGACTTTCAAAAATACTGGGCTTTTTAAAATAAATGTCAAATAAGGACGTTACCACATTGTCTCAGTACCTTTCATTTACTGGTTGCATGTTTTTAAAAATAGCCGTGGAATCTTCAACTAATTGTTTACAATAGGTAGTCAATTAATTATTCTAAGTGGCTACCTCCTGATCTTAGTTTCCTTCTATATAAGACATTATATAAATTGAAATTGGCATTATCTCTGAAAGTAATGATCTTAGTAACCTGAATATATAAGACCTCTTAACCAACTCTTTATAGTGATCTCAAAATTGTACTAAGAATACTAAGTTATATCTTTGCAGAAAATCTTTTTTTCTGAGAATTACAATAGGTTGAGAAGATTGTCCAATTAATCTTCCCATGGTTCCAACTTAGGTAGCCCAAATTGTGAGCCTGGAATCAGGGAGATGAATTCAAATTTGATTCCATATACTTACTAGCTATTTGACCCTGGACAAATCACTTAACTGCTTTCTGACTCAGTTTCCTCAACCATTAAAAAAATGGGAATAATAATGGTACCTATCTCAGAAGGTTGTCATAACAATCAAATAGGGCCTAATAAATATAGGTTTCCTCCTCTCTTCCTCTATTTTTATGATAATCTTCCTTGCTTCCCTGAAACAAAAGGGCAAAAAGTAGGGTCCAGAAGCTGATGACTCCAGAGAATGAAGCCAGGTTATTCTTTTATAAAACAAAGAATTGTAGCTGATCTTTAAGTAGACAATCACTAGAAGTTTCCTCTGACCTTTTATTGCCTTCATCCAATGGCCAATCATTATAATCTCAGAGTGTTTCAGAAACCCCTAAATTTACTTGGTATATGTTTATGTATTTTGATCATTTGTATATTTATGCAAAATCACATCAGAGACATAGATAATATATAACAGGAGATTATAGGATTAAGATCTTGGAGACTATGTACCCCAAAGAGATAATGGACACAAAGACTTGTAAAAAAATATTCATAGCTGCGCTCTTTGTGGTGGCCCAAAACTGGAAAACGAGGGGATGTCCATCAATTGGGGAATGGCTGAACAAACTGTGGTATATGTTGGTGATGGAATACTATTGTGCTAAAAGGAATAATAAAGTGGAGAAGTTCCATGGAGACTGGAACAACCTCTAGGAAGTGATGCAGAGCGAGAGGAGCAGAACCAGGAGAACATTGTACACAGAGACTAATACACTGTGGTATAATCGAACGTAATGGACTTCTCCATTAATGGCGGAGTAATGTCCCTGAACAACTTGCAGGGACCCAGGAGAAAAAAACACCATTCATAAGCAAAGGATAAACTATGGGAGTGGAAACACCGAGGAAAAGCAACTGCCTGAATACAGAGGTTGAGGGGACATGACAGAGGAGAGACTCTAAATGAACACTCTAATGCAAATACTATCAACAAAGCAATGGGTTCAAATCAAGAAAACATCTAATGCCCAGTGGACTTACGCGTCGGCTATGGGGGGTGGGGGTGGGGGAGGAAAAGAAAATGATCTATGTCTTTAACGAATAATGCTTGGAAATGATCAAATAAAATATATTTTAAAAAAAAAAGATCTTGGAGACTAATTTGCCTCCCTCATTTTACATATGAGGAATTTAAGACCTTAAGCCCCATGATCTTATGAGAAATAAGTATTCAACCTGGAATCAGAACTCAGGTCCAATGACACCAAAACCAATGTGCTTTCCACTACAGCACACATTTATATTCTATTGATTTTTTTTGCACTTAAACTTGAACTTAGAGAAGTCTAAGATATAGAGAATTAACTATAGACCAAAATAAAAGGTTACACAGTAAAGTGTTGAGTCCCATTTTAGGACATGCTTAGATATTCATCCTCAGATCAACTTCAACTTCAGCTCTTTCCTATCATTCAGACCATTCTGAAAAAAAAAATTAAGCAAAATTCCAGCCTAATGTAGAACTATCTAATTTTCATTCTTCAAACCTTTCCTGACTCCAGGACAGTTGTCTGATATAAAAAGTATTTCCTTGCTTTCTATACAACAAAGGCATAACACTGTTGTTCAGTCGTGTCCAACTCTTCATGACTCTATTTGCCATTTTCTTGTAAAAAATACTAGAACAGTTTGCTATTTTCTTCTCTAGCTCATTTTGCAGATGAGAAAATTGAGGCAAGCAGGGTTAAGTGGCAGGGTCACACCTGGGCACACACACAGTAAGTGAGGCTGGATTTGGACTCGGGAAGATTTCCAGGCCCAGGGGGGTATCTACTGCACTGCCTAGCACCTAGCACTTGATGTCAATAAATCAAATCATTAAGTAGAATATGTTGGCTGGCGATTAAGAGAGGCATTTGAAAAAAAGGTGATTAAGTAGAGATGCTATTAACAAATTTGAAAGTAAGATTTGTTATAGGTTAAACAGTGGATAATTGAGTTTACTATGTGTATATTTTGCTGATTACACACATAAATTTGGAGCTGTAAGCTCCTTCAGGACAGAAGTAATTTTAAAAGAAAAAGAATGCTAATAACTATAGGGAAAGAGGGTAGGGCAGAGAAGGCCTCAGCCAGGAAGTGGTGTCTGAGCTGTGCTGGAAGGAAGTTCAGAGTTGAATAGACTAGAAGGGAACAGAAAAAAAAAAGTTCCAGACAGAAGGAATACTAGGCCAAGATTCAGAGGTGGCAAATGGAAATATTTTGTGCAGAGATTAGTTTTTGTTCCAGTTTCACAGGAACAGATTGCAATATGAAACAAGACAGGAGAGGCAGATGAGATTTTTTTTAATTAAAGAAGGAGGAGGAGGAAGAGGAGGAGGTAGAAGAAGAAGAAGAAAAAGAAGAAGAAGAAGAAGAAGGAGAAGGAGGAGGAGGAGGAGGAGGAGGAAGGAAGAAGGAAGAAGGAAGAATAAGTTGGTAGTACAATGAATATGGTGCTATGCCTGGAGTCAGGAAGACATGAGCTCAAAATAGACCTCAGATCCTAACCAGCTGTGTGACTAGCAAATCACGGAACTTCTCTGTGCCTTGATGACCTCAACTATAAAATGGGAATAATAATAGCACTTACCTCAAAAGGTTGTTGTGAGGATCAAATGAAGTATCATTTGCCAAAAGCACTTAGGACAATACCTGGTACATTGTAGGTACTTCATAGGTTTTTCCTTCCCTACTCTTTAAATTTTCCAGTGTTCATTTACTCATTGTATGAGTAAAGACTAACTCACCTAAGGGTACATAAGTTGGTGAAATGGATAGTCTTCCTTTCAAACTTACATGTGATCAATGAAGTTCATTGGTCTCCCTGTTTCTCCAGCTTCTCCCATTTCTAGTCAATCTTCCCTGCCAGATATCAAATTAATATTCTTCATGGAATAGGTATGTGGCCTACAATACCTAACCCTAAAATCAGATCTGACTGTTTTTCATACATATTAAATCAGATCTGACTGTTTTTCATACATATTTAATATGTATGAAAACAGTCAGATATATATAGATATAGATAGATAGATAGACACATGCCCCCCCCCCCAATATCTTCAATGACTCCCTTGTTTCTCTAGTCCATTAGCCTCAGGCTGGCCTTTGAAACCTTCCCCAATCCAACTCCCACTGACTTCTCCTATCTCATTTTTATACTACTCTCCCATACAGTCAAACTTCCATGAAAGCTAGTCCTTGCATAAAGTATTCCCATTTCCCATTTCTGTGTCTTTTTCCAGGTATTTCCTCTATCTGGATCTTTCTTCTTGTTCACTTCTAGTTTATAGAATTCTGAGTTTTCTTTGAGCAAATCTCAGAACATCACTTCCTCACTGAGGGCTTTCCTGTCCTGCTCACTCTCTCCTTTTGGAAATGATTTTGCCTTTGTAATAAATCCAGCCCAAGTAGAGGGATGAAATGAGAAACAATGGGAACCCACATTCTTCTGACACTACATAAATGAGAGGACCCCATGTGGAGCTTCAGAATGACAGATTGGATGCTGAAGTGCCAGGCAGGGTGTCCCAGTTCCCCTCTGTAAAAAAGAGCTTAGAGCTACATTCTACCAGTTACCATTTGTAGTAGATGCCCATAGTTAAAAGGTAGCTACTAGAATCGGGTAATATATGTAATAAGGTCCTCGGTATAAACAGTCTATAGAAATGCACATTTATTCATCCCACTGGCAAGATCAGGTGAGATCTGGTTTTGAACACTAGAAAATCCTTAAAATTTAAGCTCTGTTCTACCTCAATCTAGGGCTAACATTCATAATCTTTTTGTGTGTTATAGACTCCTTTGGGAGCCTGTGACCTTTCTCAAAATAAGGCTTTATTTTTTGATACCTCAAGAAAAAATATACAGGGGCAGGTAGATAGCACATTAGCTAGAGCATCAAGCACCAAGAAAGACCAAGGTTCAAATCTAGCTTCAGCTGGGTGGCCCTGGACAAGTCTCTTATTTTTAATTGCCTAGCCCTTGATGGTTTTCTATCCTAGAAATGATACTAAGACAGAGGGTAATGGTTTAAAGAGAAAATCTATAGGATTACAAAGGAAATCAAAGGTTTGTAAAAAATAAAGAGGTCATTTTCTTGTATCAAGTTCATAGAGCCAAGTTTAAGAAGCTCTGATCCAGGGATTTTCTAATCTGTTATTTGCTTTCTCCCGCGGGATCCCAAGGAGCTCTTTTTCCCTTGCAAGAACTCCCTATGAAGCCAGAACCATATATCTTTCTCTCCAAGGGCAAAAAGAGCTCTCCCTCCCAGTTTCTGCTCACTCTTGTTGTTCATCACACCAGACAAGAATTTGGCAGGCATCTACTTTTCATTCATTTAAAGGGGAAAACAGATTCATAAGTAATAACAATAATGGTAAGTAACTGAGAAGCAAATCTTTTTTCCTAGACTGCCTATGATTGGTGACAGAAGCAGACAGGGCTGCTTCTCCTAAGTTTTGTTCCTCTCCTGAATGGAGATGGGCATAATAAAGAGAGCATTCACCAGTTTAATGTGAACTTTTGGGGAGGGATACCTTTAATAAGCAACAAGAGAGGCAAAGGGAAGCTCTCCCCCATACCTCTTCACTCCCCATTAGCTCTTGGTTAGTGGAAAGGGTCCACTTTGCAGCTTCCACCTACCATCATCTGCAGTGAGATCTCTAAGAGTCAGGGGACCCTGGCAGAATTGTATGCCTGCCCTTACCCCACTTACGCCCTCTGTTACAAAAAAAAAAAAAAACAACTATACTCCTCATCCTTCTTCCTCCTCCAAATTCTCTCCCACAAACCAGTGAGTTCTGGGGGAAGAACATGCTCAGTTTCGTCTAGCCATGTCTGGAGTCTACTTTGTCTGTGGCGATGTGTTACAAATTGTAGCCAAAACAATGTGCAAGTATGGCACTGATGGATTACATTAATTTATATACATTATTTATTTACATATTTATTTGTAAGAATGTTGTATCCTTCTCCCTCCCAATAGAATGTAAATGTCTTGAAGCCAATGATTCGTTCATTTTTGTCTTCATATTCCTAGCTTTGTGCTTTTTTTTTTCTTTTAAACCTTTACCTCCTGTCTTGAAATCAATACTAAGAATTGGTTCCAATGTATAAAAGAGGAAAGGACTAGGCAATGGGGTGAAGTGACTTGCCCATGGTCACACATTTAGGAAGTGTCTGAGGTCAAAGTTGAACCCAGAAGCTCCCATAGGTCACATTGTACTTTCTAAATATAATTCAATAAAAAAAGAAATAAAAAGAAAGAGAGAGAGAGAGAGAGAGAGAGAGAGAGAGAGAGAGAGAGAGAGAGAGAGAGAGAGAGAGAGAGAGAGAGAGAGAGAGAGAGAGGAGAGAGATAACTCGAGCCCAAAGTCCATTGGTATGTGACTTGTTCCTCACTAGTAGAGATCCACAAGCCAGCCTTCTCTGAAGGATGATTATATTGAATTGGCATGCTCTGAAGCCAAGGAAAAAACAAAAGTAAAAAAAAATTGGCCTCTTGGGATTTTGGACTGTCGTCACCAAAGTACCATCTCAATGACCTAATACAAAGCAGACTTTGGGGGGTACTTTGCTCTGTTTGATCCTACAGCTAACAAGCTGCTCCTTTACTACATAAAGTATTACTTCTTGCTAATCCAGTAACTGTGCTTTTTGGACAGGTTACCACCATAAAAAAGTAACCAGTGAACTTAGCGTAGAAGGGCTTCCTCCCTGTGCATGCACACATTCATCTCCAAATACTGAACTCAGAAGGCAGGAAGGAAATACACGTATTTATGAATAAGGACTGAACACTGGCTAATACCAAATGCCAGCTAATATTTTTAATTCTTATACCAATTAAATGTCCATAGGGAAGAACAATCAGCAAATATATTCAAATCCTCATGGCCCTTCCACTTTGAGAAAAGTTGAATTGTGACATCTTGCATAATTTCTAGCTCTGCTGTTCTATGATTCTATGCTAATAGTGATCTGAAGTAAAATGTTGTTTTTCTTTAATCCATTTGGTCATATCGATAAACTGGAAATGTTCTGATTTCCATAATCATACATAAAATGTATCAGAGTTTCAAGTTGAGTCAATATTTTTGTATTCTAACAATTATCCTACACCATAGAAAAATTAGTCCTGGTTCATGAATTTGCTCTTTTTCCTCCCACTGCAACCTTTTGCCAGCATCAGGATTTTATCTGTCACGTAAGCAATCCACAGAGAGAGAACAACAAACATAGTTATAAAACAAAGCTTATTTCTCGAGATCTTCTCACAGAGGAGATCACTCCCCTGCCCATCCAAAGCATGAATAAACCAATAGCCATCTCTCATTGATTTTCTGAAAGTTCCTTCTTCACTCTTAGTCTTAATGCCTAAGGGAAAGGAAGACAACTGAAGGAAGCAGGGTAGAAAAAAGCACTAAATTTGTTGTGAGAGGGCACAGATTTGAATTGCAGCTTTCCTTACTACTACTGTGACACTGAATAAATGCTTTAACCTTGGTGGACCTTGATATTCCTCTGCTGTAAAATAAAAGTATTTGACTGGATGGTCCTTTACACCTCTCAATTCTATGATCTTGCTTCTTTAATTTATGAGGAAAATTGGGAGCCCTCTGTTTCTCTAAAAGAAAAAAAAATACATGTGTATGTGTGTATGTGTGCAAAGTCCTAACAGAGTGACTGAACTGCTCAGATTAGCTCAGTAAAAATTGATATAGGTAGAGAAACAGCATCCTTTCACCTTTATCTTAGTAGGTGAAATCATAAATTAAATTCCTCATAACTATTTCTCAGCTCACCGGCTAATGACCATTTTAATATCTATTCTGTCTTCTTTACTCCACTCAAGAGGAAATAAATGGAAAGAGGTGAATAACAATCCTGGTATTTGCCGCATTTTATGTATGCATACGTGTTTAGGTGGGTTATCCAGAATACAATCTCCTTGAGAGGAATAAATTCTGCGTTTGAAATTAATAGATTGCTCACCATATGGAATGTAAGGTGTGAAATCTAATTTTAGGACCATTCATTAAATGATACCCAGAAGAGACTGAGATTTCTGTAAACAAATATAACTTCTAAGGAGTGAATACTGAGGGGCAGCTAGTAGCTTAGTGGATAGAGTGCCAACTTGGATTCAAATCAGACTTTAGATACTTCCTCACTGTATGACTCTGGGCAAGTCACTTGTAAAAATTAAAATTAATATACAATAATTTCAAATATTCTATCTTAAAATATTTATTAATAATCACTAGAAGTAACAAAATAAAACCATGGGCCCATGGCTAATCTCCCTGTTCAATCAGTCTACTCCACCACAGTCACTGACAGGAAGCAAAAAGAGTGAGACCAGGAACCTCACCAAATTAATCCTCTTGTCTACATCAGCACATAATGGCAGGAAGGTGGTGGTGGGCTCCTGGGAAATGTAGTACAAAGGCACAAGATTTCCATTTACACACACTTAACCCCAATTGCCTGGCCCTTATTGCTCTTCTGCCCTGGAACAGATGCTAGGTTCAGCTAGGACAGAATTATGGGTTTAAAAAAAAAGAGTAAATACAAATTTACATTCAAAAAAGAGTTTTAGCGCCTTGATGGGATGGGACTTAACACATCCATTTTGTTTTGTTTTTCCAGTATCACTAGTAACAATTGTTTTGGGTTTCTTCTTAGCTGTGCCACATAAAATTGGGCGTATTATTGATGGAAGTCCTGCTGATCGCTGTGCAAAATTGAAAGTTGGAGACCGGATATTAGCTGTGAATGGCCAGTCTATCATCAACATGCCTCACGCAGACATCGTGAAGCTCATTAAAGATGCCGGGCTTAGCGTAACTCTTCGAATCATTCCTCAGGAGGGTAAGTAGCCCTTACCACAATCTCCCGCTGTCATCAGAACCCATCCAGTAGGGGCAGTTGACCCTTACCTGGCCGCCATGATCATGGGCTCTACATAGCTTCTATCAGTAGAGTCTCAGCAAGCTATTGTTATTTCCATTTTTCCTCAACTATTGCTGGATTTCTTATAGATCTTAAACTAATTTCTTTCATGGGACAAGTTAAATGACTTTGTAGTCAAAACATTTTAAATCCAGAGACAATCCGTTATTCAGCTGTTCCTGATAGTATGAATAGGACTGCAATTTCAGAGAAGAGCTATTATGGTTATTGAATGCTGGGGCCCATTTAACATCAATGATAGAGCTACAGATCTGGAAAATGGCTTGGTGTACGTAGCACTCAAAGCTCTGAAGGAGTCTTCTTCTTACTTCAGATCTGGCTCCATCGATTTTTGAAGACCTTGAGGAAACCATATTGGCTCAGAGGAGGCTGGGCATCTCTTTCCTGTAGAGGAAAAATTGCATATGTTGGAGATTTAGAATTTCCACTTGGCTTTTGAAAACTCTTCGTGAAACAATGGCTCCATCCTGAGGCCTGGAGGAGAGAGTCACCATTTTTACAAATCAGGGCAGTTTCTCAACCAAGTCTGGAGTATGAATTCAATATCCCAATACCCAGGGGACTAGCTCCTCCCTAGCTAATGAGATTGTAATTTCATCTCAGTAGCATGGTGTCTGATATAGAAGTTGATGTGATTACTTAGCTCATTGTCATCTGTTTTATTTGGATCTCCCTCTGCTGTCAGTCTAACTCCCTCTGAGTACAGTCTAACACTCACAGCAGTCACTGAAACACTAAATAGTTACCTGGTTTTGCAAATTAATCCAGAAAAAGAATCATAAAAACAAGTGTAATGTATATTATTTTATAAGGAGATGGCAATAGATATTTTCCCTTTATTTATCTACCTATTCAACTTTGAACTAACTGAAAATAATGTCTGAACATATCTTAATATAAATCTATTACCCCCAAACACAATGAGCTTTTCTACATTTTCTACACTGGAAGGGATTTTTTTTTTTGCTACTGAGTCTCAGAGATATTTAACAGCTTTTCCCTAGTCACCCACCTAAAAACATTGTATTTGAGGTAAAATCTGAACCCAAATCATCCTTACTTCAAGCTCAGCATTCTACCCAATATATCTTGTTTTCCAAATATTTAATGGAAATGAAATCCATTTGGGCAAGATTATAGTTATTGAAAATCTGAACTGAGTGGATGTGATCTCGGTGTGAAATATGCCAATTCTTTCTCTTGTCCCAATGCACAAAAGTAATTACAGTTGAGACCATAACAAATCATGAAAACGATTAAAGCTACCAAGTATTTTTTAAAGAAATGGCTCCTGGGATCTTTGTGTGCCCAGATGTTCTTTTGTCTCTATCTGTAGAACTATGGCATCCCAGAGTTAAGAGTTACTGGTCACTGGGCAAAACTAACAACAAAACCATTGAAGTAGGATTTTGGAAAGTATTCATTTGGAACAGGGCTGATTCCAGCATCCTTAACTAAACTTTAAAATGGAAATAGGGTTTGCCACTCCTGCCCAAATGCCAATGGCTGAGACCTCATCCCCATTATGGGTCATCTGACCTGAACTAAAATATGTTACTCCAAATCATTTTTTAAATTGTCAGTGCTCTTAGTTTGTCTTTTTTTTTTAAACATATCATAAAAGACTTTTTGCCATTTATCCTGATGGAATGTAAATGATACTCATGTCAGCTAGAGTTTCTAATTCCAGGGAACAGAGAATGGAAAAAGGCTGACACTCCCTGTTTTAGACATCTGACTAGGAAACCAAAATAACCCAAGCCAGGAGACAAAAAAAAAATCCCCAAGATTGCCTTAACAGAAAATGATCTTCATTATCTCCCTCAGTCTTGTTTTCACATGCTGATGTGACTGTATTTTCCTCTGGCTTTGGTTCTGCAGAGCTGAACAGCCCAGCATCTGCCCCCAGTTCTGAGAAACAGAGTCCTATGGCCCAGCAGCACAGTCCCACAGCTCAGCAGAGTCCATTGGCCCAGCCAAGTCCTGTGGCACCCAACAGCCCAGTCACTCAGCCTCCTCCTCCCCAGCCCCTCCAGCTACAAGGACATGAGAACAGGTAAGCATCGCAGAGTTTCCTTGCTTCCAGGTGGCAGCGGAAAAGAAAGATGAGACAAATTTTGCTAAACTAGGGATTTACAAGTTACAAGATTTGGGTCATTTCCGGTATCTTCCACTAAGAGCTATATTTATCTCCATTGAATTTTTTAACTTCTTGCTCTTATTATTTGTAAAAGCACAGCTCGCTCAGCTTTGGATTCTCAGTGGTCCAGGCTCCTCATTTGTTAGAATGAAAATAGCCATGTCTGCACCTGCTTCATAGAAATCTTGTGATGGAGAAACTTATTTTAAACCCATCCCGGTTTCTTGTGAGATGTGAGACACTGTGTCTACCTTTCACAGGAGCACATCGGACACTGCAAAGCAGCCAGGTCCAAGGCAACCTTTTTTCAACCTTTCCACTCCTTGGACACACTGATGCCATCTAGGGACTCCTTGGAATAAGGTTTTTAAATACATAAAAATTATCTATATGATAACAAAGGAAACCAGTGATATGGAAATAAAGTGAATGACTTTTTTTTTTTTAAGTTCATGGAGCCTAGCTTATAAACCCTTGGCCAAGGGCAATGTTTCCTAAGTGGAATGCTCCAAAACCTCCACTTTATTTTTTTCACTTTGTGCTTAGTTGTTCTTTAGTCTTTTCAGTCATGTCTGACTCCTCATGACACCATTTGGAGTTTCCTTGGCAAAGATATTGGAGTGGTTTGCCACTAAATTCTCTAACTGTAAAAATTAAATTAGTTTCTAGTAATAAAAGTATTATATTTTAAGAGGTTTATTAAAGATTGTTAGAAATCAAGGATACAAAATAATAAACCACCACATCTTACTCACTACATCTTGCCATGTCCGAGTAGAGGAAGAGAGAGAGCCCGAAGTAGATGTTACAGCCAGTTTAAATACAAATTGTGATCTTGCCCAGGTGGGGACTCAGGTGAGATTATAGGGAATTCTGAGAAATAACAAGGACTTCTGGGGATTGGAGTCTGGGGTTCAAATCTCCATTTTACATAACTCACTTTATAAATGAGGAAACTGAATCAACAGAATCAACTTGCCCGCCATTACACAGCCTGTAAGTGTCTGACCCTAAATCGGAACTCAGAAAGATGAGTCTTCCTGACTCCAGACCTGGATCTTGATTCACTGCAATACCCAGCATCCTCTGCTTCTGGATAACTCTAAATTGGAAGGCAGCAAAGATGATCAATGATATGCCTGAATTTATCACCTCTGAGAACAACCCAGTCATGATTTGCAGACATACAAAATGTATCTAGCTGAATTTCTTGGCCTATAAATGAGAGGCTGGAGCCCTTGAACCTTCCATCAAATCCTATGGGCTTTGTAGCTACTTGTGCCATGCTCCAGAAGCACTGGTTAGTCCTTAATTAGGGCATATGCTTTCAATCAAATAATCAAAGCAATAGTTGTCACAAAATAAGTGCTTAATAATTTTAATACATTAATTAAGCATCCTGCCATACTAAATCAGCAAGCATTTATTAAGCTAGAAATTCTGCTGGGTGATGGAAATTCAAAGACAAAGATAAAACAGACCTTGCCCTCAAGGAGCTTGCATTCTATCAAAAGAAATAGCATGTACACTAGAATTATATGTAAACATGTGTGTGTACAAATTTATATATATATAAAGGGAGCATAAGACAATATCCAAGGAAAAGGGAAAGTCACTTCTGAAATCAGGAAGAGTTTCATGTAAAATCAGGAAGAGTGTTCCTCCACATCGAGGAGGAACAGCAAGAAAGTCAATCAAAATATTTCTTTGCAAAAAAGGAAGTTCTTCTTTGAGTGTGAAAAAGGTAAAAGAGGTCACTCTCAGTAGTCTAGAAGCAGAAATCTGGGTGGTGGAAGCATCAGACTAATGAGAATAATGGTGGTCTTATGCAATAGATTGAGGGGTTTAAATTAGATAGTCAGCCTTGTTTGATCCTAGAAAAGGTTGCCAGGGCAATGTGGAAACACATCTCTCTTTGAGCTCCTTGGGAAAAAAAGGAGAGACATTGAATGACAGTCCCTCATCCTATGCACAGTGTAAATAATGGTAATGTGGCTTGTGCTACCCATTGCTTAGAAAGAAAACTTGGGAGGAAGGGTGTGTGTGCCACCTTAAGTTCTAAGGAAAGAGTGATAGCTAAACCTGTGGGCTTTAGAGCATTATTCTATACCCTCCATATAATTAGAAGAAGTGGGTAGGATTTGAGAATAATGTAGATTTTTAAAGGCATTTAAATGGGTTTTTTTCTCCTTTTCACTAAAGGCAAGAAATGGTAAGCTCTAGGAACATATAAAACCTTCAATGATATTTTCCATAATTATAATATTTTCCGAACACCTGCCTTCCATCACTGCCTCCCATATTGAGGATGTTAGAGTGAGAACCTCTTTTCATGATGAGAATTCGCTTGCACTGTTGCAAAGCAAATATTATTCCTCTACCCCAGGTGTTTTTCCAGGTGTTTTATTTTACTCTGATTCCTCCAGTTGACTTCACAGAAAGCAAATGTCTATCAGCCTTAGCTATTTATATGATCTGTTGGGAGGAAGAGGAGAATTCAAAGCCTGGATAGGAAAGTTCAGCCTGTAGAACAAATAATAGATAAGAGTTGAACAAAAGTGTTAAGTACTGTGTTAGTTGCTAGAAATACAAAGAAATCTTTTAAGAAAAATTTGCCTACTCTCCAGGAGCTTACATTCTAATGGGAGAGCAGAGGGCAATTTATAAGGAAATATGTACAATCCATTCTCCATTCAACCACTGAGGGGGTCTGTTCAAGTCACCTCCTCCCTCCTTGTCAGTAAATTCAGCAGCTTCTTTTGCTTCCAAGAGCAACTAACAAAAGTCTCTTCAGACCTACCTTCCACCAGCCTTCTAGCCTTCTTCCACCTTTACTCACCACACTGGCGTCCTGGCTGTCCCAAGATGCTTCATTTCTCTTTCTGGGCATTTTCTCCAGCTGTCCCCCATGCCTAGAATATTCTGATTTCTCTACCCTAATCACTGACATCCCTTGCATCCAACTAAAATCCTACCTTCCATAGGAAGCCTCCCTTAACCCCTCTTTTCCAGAGCTTTTCCTCTTTTAAATATTTCCTATTCATCCTGTATATAGTTTGCTTTCATATGTATTTGTTTGCATGTTCTCTCTTTGTACTCTTCTTGAGAGCAGAATTGTTTTTGCCTCTTTATGTGTCTCCAGCCCTTAGCACACTGCCTAGCTCATACATAGTAGGTTCTTTTTTTTTTAACCCTTAGAATCAATACTATGTATTGGTTCAAAGAGAGAACGATGGTAAGAGATAGACATTGGGGATCAAGTTCCTTATCCAGAAAGTGTCTAATGTCATATTTGAACCCGGCACCTCCCATCTCTAGGCTTGGCACTCTATCTATTGAGCCACCTGACTGCCCCTCAAAATAGGTTCTTTTATAAATGTTTATTGAAGTATTAAAATACCAGCTACATCAAGATGCATATAGAGTAGATGGAAAGTTGGTCATCTTAAAAGGGGAAACTGAGTAATGGTGATAATGGGGGAAAATATAGAGTGGGATCCATAAAGGTAGGAGGAAGACCCAGATGTCTGTTTTTTTTTCCTTTTTTAAAATATTTATTCATTTATTTTAAAGTATTTTCCCATGGTTACATGATTCATGTTCTCTACTTCCCTTCTTCCTTGTCCCCACTCCTAGATCTAACGAGCAATTCCTTGTGTTATACATGCATTATCACTTGATAGCTATTACCATATCATTCATTTTTGTAATAAAATTACCTTTTAAAACTAAAATCCTAAATCATATATCCACATAAACAAGTGACAAATCATGTTTTTCTTCATTTCTACTCCCACAGTTCTTTCTCTTGTTGTGAATAGCATTCTTCCTCTTACATCCCTAAGGATTGTCCTGGATCATTGTGTTACTATTAGTTGCAAAGTTGATTACATTTTATCATCTCAAAGTGTTTCAGTTTCTGTGTACAATGTTATCCTGGTTCTGCTTATTTCACTCCACATCAGTTCATGGAGGTCTTCCCAGTTTTTATAGAAATCAAGCAGTTCATCATTCCTTATAGCAAAATAGTATTTCATCATATCATATACCACAATTTGTTTAGCCATTCTCCAATTGAAGGACATCCCCTCATTTTCCATTTTTTTTTTTTGCCATCACAAAGAGCACAGCCACAAATATTTTTACAAACTTTTTTTTATTATCTCTTTGGTGTATAAACCCAGCAGTGGTATGGCTAGATCAAATGGCAAGCATTCTTTTAAAGCTCTTTGTGCCTAATTCCAAATTGCCTTCCAGAATGGTTGGATCAATTCACAACTCCACCAGCAATGCATTAGTGTCCCAATTTTGCCACATCCCCTCCAGCATTTATTATTTTCCTTTACTGTCATATTGGCCAATCTTCTAGGTGTGAGGTGGTACCTCAGAGTTGTCAACCTCCATTCAGGAAGATGGTTGGTTGTGGCCAGTGTCCCCACCTGGTACAATCTCCTAATAGTCTATTCAATTTTTTTTTGTTTATTTTAAAACAAAACATTTCCTATATACTAGGATTAACAGAGATGCTTTATTTTTATCACATGTGTGTATATACCAGCTTAATAATTTAAGCCTTCATAGCTTAAAACAACACTAAAACCTTTAGAACATTTGTAAATACTTATGTATATGTGGTGATATATTTATACATAAATATACATCTCGATAATTGGATGGAAGGATGAATGGATAGATGAATAGGCAGATGGATAGGTGAATCTCACCTTTTCTTGGCCCTGATTTATTGACTCCAAGCATTACTGGGATTTTAATTGAGAATTGGCCTCACTATTACTGGTAACTGGCATCCTAAAACCTTGCCGATATCCAGACGACTCTTGGATTCAGGACAACTTTTATCCACATGAAAAGGTGGCCCTTCCCTCACTGTTGGATCCTCACCAGCAACTGCAGTGGCATTTTTTCAAGCATCCAAGAAAAAAAAAAAACTTCTGCCTTTTTTTCTGGGTCATTCTGAAGGATTTTCTAAATCAGGTTAGATTCTGTTTCAACAAGCATGCATTGTGACTTTCAATCAATGCATGTGCACATGGTCTGCTGCCCTTTCGGCAAATTAAACCAAGTGTACCCTTAGAATGGAATTCAACAAAATGGTATTACTCAACCACTTGCAAGGGCATTATCTGTTTTGTGGGTTGGCATCCTCCCAGGTATTTCCCTTCTTCCCACACCATCCAGTTAGTATATATTCAAAAAATGAAAAATAATCTTGATGTTGTGAAAAAACAAACTTTATCTAGGGAAATAAATCTGCTGGGAAAAATAAATCAAACCATTATATAATGTACTTTAAAGCCAAATAGAATTCATTTCAAAGCCTCATTTTCCAGCCTTTTGTATTAGCTATGACACTCTCCCTCCATGAGCATAGGCAATTGGTAGTTTACTTTGTTTCTGTTGGTTATACCTAAAAGAGATAATGTAATATAGCAGATGGGGCACTGAAATTGGAGTCAGGAAGACCTGGGTTCAAATGCTGCCTCAAACACTAGCTGTGTGACCCCAGGCAAATCAAAACTTCTTTCATCCTCTGAAAAATGGACAGGGTGTCAGACTCAGCAGCCTTTAAGGTCACCTCCAGCTCTGAATCTGTGATCCTAGGATAAACTATTAAAAGAGACTGGAGGTTGACTTTCTAAATAAACAATACATTCTGTGGGGTATTATGTGAGATAGGTTGCCTTTCCTCCCTAAACTTCAGTTTCCTTGACTGTAAGATGAGACACTTCAACTAGTCAGTCTCTAACTCCCTTCCAGCTCCAACTTCATGATCTTCTTATCTCAAACTTTAAGACTCTTTCGCAAAGATATATGTAGTTATATGCACATACATGTTGTACTATGGGCATACAATTTTTAAAAATGTCTTTTAAGCACTGAAAGCAAAAATTCCCTGTGACATTGTTATCTCCCTTGGCCCCTGTATCATCCATTTGCAAGATAGAAGATTATCAGTTAATACAATGTATTATGGAATGAGAAGGATCAGTCAATTAAACAACAAGCATTTGATTAAGTCCCTACTGCTGAACTTGGGTTGAACTTCTAATTCTCATTATTACTAGCTATGAAATTATAAGTAAGTGATTTAGCCTCAGTTTCTTCCATGTCAGGAATGCATGCCCTCCTCACCTACACCTCCTGACTCTCAGACCTTTATTAGCCCTGGAACCTTTTACAGGATATTTTAACACCTTTCTGCCTTGTTTTCCTCATCTATAAAATGGGCATAATAATAGCACCTAATTTCAAGGGGTTTCATAAGGTTAAAAGTTGAGACAGTATTTTTATTTATGTTTTTTAAACCTTTATCTTTTGTCCTGGAATCAGCACTAAGCATTGGTTTCAAGTGGGGTTAGCCAGCTGGGGTTAAGTGATAAAGAAGTATCTGAGGTCACATTTGAACCCAGGACCTCCCTTCTCTGGGCTTGGCTCTCTATCCATTGATCCATCCAGCTGCCTCAAAATTCAAGATAGTATTTTTAAAGTGTTTTGTAAACCTTAAAGCACCAGGTAAAAGTCATCCATTAAGTTATTCTTAGTTCAAGCTACTATCGTTCAATCTCCCCTCTACTTCAATTCAAAGCTCTCATACAGAAAGCCATCCCTGGCTAGGGGGAAAAAAAATCCCTCTTAAATGTATTTTGTATTGTCTAAATATTTTGTATTTACTTATCTTTGTACCTATTGTGTCCCCTCACTCCCACACCACCAGTGCTGGTCAGGAAGACCCAAGTTCAGATCTTGCTTCAGACACTTACTAATTGTGTGACCCAGGGTCAGTCATTTACCCTGACTCAGCCTGGGTTTCCTCACCTATAAAACAGGGCTAAAAATAAAACCTACCTCATAGGGTTATTGTGAGGACATTATGAGGTAAGCTACATAAAGCTCTCTTCCAACGTTAATGAGCTATATAAATTCTAGCTCTTACGATTATTTAATAAGCCCCTTAAAGCCAGAGCCCATTTAATTCCTGTCTTTGCATTGCATGTAGCAGATTTAAAAAAAAATGTTTATTGATCTAAATGGAAACTGTTAAATGTCAAGCCTTTTTGCCATGCCTCTGGACTCAGTTGGACCAAGAGAATAAAAGCGATTTCACAAAAATAAAATATGAGCAATGGAATTACCATTTTACAGGGTAACTTAAAACCATATAACATCGAAACTGTCAAGAAGACTCTTTCTCAAGAGAAATTTGACACACACCAACAAATGACAGCCAGTTAAATTCCAAGAGTTGAATTCAGGCATTTGCATAACTAAGCATCTTACTCAAAGAGTATTTAAATAATTCTCTTCTCATTGTGCAGGCTCCCAGTAGGTGCCTGGACAGCTTGCTGGGACTCAAAGCAGAGTTTAAATTATGCAACTCACAAAAGGCATTTCTTGCCTCTGTTAGGGTTAAATACCAAAATGGGATCTGTTGAGAAGAGCTAATTTTAAATAATTGTGCATTACAAATACCTTTCAGAGGGACTCAAACAGAGCCATCCACATCTGTTGAGGGCAATTTCAGTGGATATTCCCACCAAATATTGGTTTTTTAGTAAATTAGCATAGATCAGTCTCGGTGAGTTAATAAAACTGAGAAGGCACCCTCTGGCCTAAAAGAAGAAAATCCTGACATGTTTTCCGTTTTGCAACAAATCCCAATTTTTTCTTAGAACTTAATATTTTCTTCCTCCTTGTCTCTGTATCAATATTAGAAATTTAGCTTTTGTTGAGATTATTAAATCCTCATTATACACAATTTTTTTCCTTTTTCTTCCTTTCTCGGTGGCATCAGATGACAGCTCTCTGTACTTAAATCTCTGGGTGACTTATTGTGGATTGTTGCCATGGCAATAAGCAGTGAGCTAGAGAGAGAAGCACACTATATATTCATGGTCACAATATGAGAAAAAGCTCCTTTTTCGTGGTCCTACAATGGTTGGTACCAGGTAGTTCTACTTTGGGGGAAATTAGAAGCTCCCAGTATCTGACATCCTGGCTTCGCAAACCAAAGCAACAGAAAACTTTTGAGTCTTTTGTACACTTGTTTGGGTTTGGGTTTTTTCTTTGCTTTTGCATTTTTGAGATGGTGCCTAAAATACAGATATATACCCAGATAATGAGAGGCTCCCACATTCTAAAGGAAGTGAAATCAGTGAATTAATACTCTTATTCCTCCTTTTTATCATATACTCATCTTTTAAAGCCATTAGCTTTTGTCTTATATCCATTCTAAGACAAGAAGAGCAGCAAGGGCCAGGCAATGGGAGTTAAGTGATTTATCCAGGGTCACACAGCTAGGAAGTATCTCAAGCCAGATTTTAACCGAGGATCTAAATACCTGGCTCTCTTTGTCTACTGAGCCCTGTAGCTGCCCCCCATATACTCGTAACAACATCTTATTTGACATGTACTCAAAAACACAATTCATAGAATAGTTGTAAAAAATGAAAATCATGTAGGAGAGCATAAAGTCTTTGAGAGCAGGGATCATTACTTTTTCCCCCAAAGCCTTACAATTAGTTCTCAAGAAATGGTTTGGTTTGGTTCTTCATTGAATGATATTAAGGAAGAACTGAGGCTATGGAAGGAGGAAAGAGGAACAAGAACGAGACCAATGATTTCACTGGGACAGAGCACTCCTGGAGGTAGAAATCCTCTTTCCCAATTCAAGCTGGCGTCTCATCTGCAAATTATAGTCTTGGACTCTATAGTCTAAGACTTAGAGAAGTCTAGAATAGTGATGTCAAATGCAAATAGATATGTATAAGAATACTAAGTAATCCCAAAAGGCCACATAATGTCTTGATCTTAAAATGTCATGTTCCCTAAGTTTTATGCAATTTTTATTTATTTTGTCAAATATTTCCCAATTACTTTTTTCCCCACTACAGTTTAATCTGACTCAACCTCTATAGTTTTAGACACCTCTAATCTAGAGATTAAGTGACTTCCCCATGGTCTCAGCCAGGATGAAGCAGAGGTAGGATTCGAACCTGTATTTGTCTGGTTCCAAGGCTTTCTCTTTTCCCATTATTCTACCTTATGTTGTGTCCTGCTTCAGACAATAGAAGGTAAGCAGAAAGGAGACACGTATCCTTCCAAATGACAATACAGCATGGCTTAACTATAATAATACATTAATGGCATTATTGGCAGAACAGTGCCATGTGGGACAATATGAAGTGAGATGATGCCTACAGCAAGATCACCTGTGAAGCTGACCTTCTCATGCCTTAGCTACAACCCTGAGAGGATTTCCTCTACTTCCATTTAGCCTCTTTTTTAGATATATAATAAAATATATAGTTACATTTAATTTAAGATACCTGTAGATTCCCTAGGAAATGTCAGATAAAATATATAGTGATCTGTGAGTTTTTTTTTAAACCAATTATCATTTAGTCATGGTGATATCCTTGGCATTTTATACATTTTAATAAAAATTGTAGTATCATTATGAGGACAACTAAGGTTGCCCAATGGTCAGAGTGCTGTGCCTGGGGGTCAAGAAGACCCATCTTCCTGGGTTCAAATCCAGACATTTATTAACTCTGTGACCCTCAGCAAGTCACTTAACCTTCTCTGACTCAGTGCCTAGTCTTTAAAATAAGCTGGAGAAGGAACTGGCCAACAATTCTGATATCTTTGCCAAGAAAACCCCAAATGCAGTCACAAAGAGTGGAGGGCTGCTAAACAGACAACAAAGGGTCATTATGGACGGACAGTCAGCTATTATCTTTGTTCAGATCGTGCTGTCATTTTGACTTTGAAAACTGAAAGCCTTGGGTGAAAATGTATATGACGTCTGCTAACTACAAAATATGCTGCTTATTTTAATTTGGGGGGGAATTGAGAGCTTCCAGATGAGAAAACCCTCTCTTCCACTGTAAGTTGGCACCTGCGCTGTGACTTAAGCATTTTAGTGAATTGCCCAGAGCACTATTTTATTGATTCTATAATCCTGAAATGGCTAGGAAAGCCTTACATTCTTTTATGATTATGTTCAAATTCCATGCCATTCTCTCCCCTAAGATGCAACTAATCAAGGCTCTGATGTATTTAGTTATAGGTCAGAAGTAAAAGCGAGGCAAGACGTGAAACCAGACATCCGACAGCCTCCATTCACAGACTACAGGCAGCCGGCCACAGACTACAGACAGCCCCCACTGGACTACAGGCATCCCCCAGGAGTGGACTATCAGCAACCTCCATCCTTGGACTATAGGCAGCCACCTCTGTTAGATTATAGGCAACATTCTCCAGATACGAGGCAATATCCTCTATCAGATTACAGGCAGCCCCAGGTAATGTACACCTAGTAATCACTTGATAAATACTTAATTGAATTGGATTTAAATGAATAAAGAAAAACAAGTCATTATTTCTATCATTCTGGGCTTCAGTTTATCCACCTATAAAATAAGAGGATTAGACTAAGAGAGCTCTAAGCAACCTCCAGGATCTGAAGTTTTATGATTTCATTATTAGAAATAAATTAGAGATACTGGGCTCAAGGTGCAGAATGAAATATACTTTCTTAGACATAGTATGAGAAATTGTTTTGCTTAACTATATGTATTTGTTATAAGATATTTGGAGTTTCCTGTGATTTTGTTGTTGTTGTTGTTGTTCCAGTGAAGATAGGGTTGTGGAAATGAGAAGCTGGCAGGCAATGGGTTCCCTGCTCCATACCCCCCCCCCAAAAAAAAGAGGGTGATGGAAGCACTTAAAAATGCAGAAAAGGTAACAGGACAGCTTTGAAAGTAACCTGCCAGAGTTACATACTTAAAAATAAAATCAAGCAAGATTTAAGAGAAATTCATGGTTTTGTGGACAATATCCTTCTCTGTATTCAGAGATTTTCATTTTATTTAATGTTTAAGTTCAGAATTTTAAAAAATGTAAATGTTAGAATCCATTTTCCCTACTCTCTAAAGCTCAGTATATAGAAAAAGGAAATTTATGACATTATCAAAATTAGAAACAGAAGGATTATTCATTGCCCTATTTTAGATTACTTTTTGTTGTTCTCAATTTATATACCTTTTCTGTAGCCTCTTTAAATTAGCTAAATTATTTTAAGAATACTAATTATGGTTTTCTATCAGCAAGGACAGTATTCTAGGGGTACACCCTGTGTCCTGTTGGCCTTTACTGTGTGATACTACAAGGTTGGAAACAGGGGAGAAATGGATTAAACTAATCCCTGCTAGTGCACCAGCTAATTCTTAGCTTCCATAATACCTTAACCCAGTTAAAATGCATTTAACTGAGCCCTCAGGGCAGATGATGTAAATTTTTGGCAAAGCAAGAATATAGGAATTCCAGACAAAGCCATTTTCTATGTATACAAAACTGCAATTTTTATAAATATTTATACCTTGGAGATGTGGAGATGGGATGGGGTAGGGGAGAAAAGGACCTTCAGTTGCCTCTTCACTAGGAGCTAATTTAAGCATGTCTTTATTTAGATCAGATTACATTTTTGTCATCTCTGTGGAACCTTACCTTTATCCTAAAAATAAAATTTCTAAAGAAAAAATCAATAAAAAGCAGCTTTATAAAAGGAACTTGCCTGTTACATGGAAGATCAATTATATTTTGTGCTTCGGTTTGATATTCTGTAATCCATGGAAACAGAAAGCTCAAGCAAAGCTCCATTAATTCTCTTTTTACTAATCACTAACCCCTATAATTTTTTAAAATGAGCATATACCTCAACACATTTACAGTGATATGTGGCAGCTGCTAAATCTGTGAACTCGAGTCAAAAGATCATATCAATGGGAACTATGTGTAATAATAACATGTTTACAAGTGAACTGACTCATACTAGAATTAAGGCAGCTAAACTATAGTTCTTTAAAGGACCCAAACAAATATATTTGAATGGACCCAGTCTTTGAAGTTTTGATTTGCATTTTTTTCCCAAAATTAGATGGTATCTCTTTGAACCTATTTGCCATCTAGTGTCAATTAACTGTATTAGCAAAAGAAAGTCACTGTGTCAGAAATCTCTGAGAGCCAAAGATCACCTATTCCATTTTCTGTCCCACCAGGACTTTGATTATTTTACAGTAGACATGGAGAAGGGAGCCAAAGGGTTTGGATTCAGTATCCGTGGAGGAAGAGAATACAAAATGGATCTGTATGTGTTGAGGTTGGCAGAAGATGGGCCAGCAATAAGGAATGGAAGAATGAGAGTAAGTAAGAACTCTTTCCAGAGAATTACTGTGTATATTCAAATTGCTCAACTATATGCAAATAAAGCTGCAGTACCTTAACAAGTAAGAAGTTCCAGTAATCAGGAGATTTTACTAATACCTTGGAACTTTCTTTGTCATCACTCGGTTATCTTTACTTATACCATTAGTTGAATCAGACAAGTCAATTCCATTGCAAACTTTATTATAATTTTACTTTGGCATAAAATTTTCATCCTACTTTTATTTTCTTTGCCTTATGAATTAAAAAAAAAACATGCGTTATATTAATCGATACAACTTGGTCCTTTGAGGTATTCTTAAATTTCAGATCTAGATTTAGGGAAATTCTAGGTAGGAATTACATTTTATTGAATAGCAAACTCTCCCATTTCTTTTCATATACCTTCCTCAGTTTTGTTTGTTGTCTTAAAAGAGCAAATTAACCTAAAAGGACAAAAGAAAAACATTTCAGAAACAGCTTGAAGTGGAAAAGAGGTACATAATTGCTTTTTCGTGGTTGGGTAATTCAGTTGTCATTTAACATTGTCTCATTTGACTTTTTTTTTTTGGCTGACATTAATCAAAAGGTTCTTCACTTACTTGAAAATAATATCACATATTTTCATAGAACTGCAAATACTATGATGTGTTTTTCTTGAAATAACCCTCTAAGATTATGTACATATTTTTCCCATTCTGGTTTTGATTTGTTATTGGTCAGTCATGTTTGACCCTTCATGACTCTATATGAAGTTTTCTTGGCAAAAATACTGGAGTGCTCTACCATTTCCTTCTCCAGCTCATTTTATAGATAAGAAACTGAGGCAAACAGGGTTAAGTGACTTTCCTCAGGTCACACAGCTATTAAGAGTCTGAGAACAAATATGAACTCAGCAAGAAGAGTCTTCCTGACTTCAGAGCCAAAACTCTATCACTAAGTCACCTAGCTGACCCATTCCCATTTTTCCTGTGAAGTAACAGAAGCTGAGAAATAAAGCACATTGTCCAAGGCTGCAGAGATCACATGGCAGAACTAAGTTTTAAATACAGACGTTCTGCCTCCAAGAGAAATATACTTTCTCCCAAATCACACTGCCATTCTCCATTGGTGACAAATTCATGATGGAATTTCTTTAATATAGGCAAACGATCTCTGGGTTTCAGTTGCCTCTTGTCAAATGAGGGAAATAGTTCACTCTGAGATCCCTTCCCATCTTAGACAGTCTATATTTCTGTGCTTTACAGACCCTTCAAGTCTTCTGCTTACAAGGGATACCTTTAAATACTTGAAAATTATTCTAAGTGTATGGTTGTGTGTACCTGTTGGAGTACCTGCCTCAGGGCATATCACCAAATACCACTATTGAACTTGGCCAACAGTAATCTGAAATGACCTTTCCTTGATGAAGCCATTCTGGTTCTTTGAATGAATATCTAGAAAGGAAAGCAGTGATACATTCTTTTTTTTTTTTAGGGTTGATAAAATACTCTTTACAACCGAACAATATGAACTAGAATCTTGCCAAAATATACAAGTCAAGTTCACTGACTTGAAGTTGACAGAATCAACCATGCCTCATTTTAAATTTTGTTTAACTTTATCTCTCTGCAATGATATGGCAGCTCTCTCTCTCTCTCTCTCTCTCTCTCTCTCTCTCTCTCTCTCTCTCTCTCTCTCTCTCTCTCTTTCTCCATCTATCTCTCTTTCTCTCTCTCTCTCTCCCTATCTCTCTCTCTCTCTCTGTCTCTCTGTCTCTCTCTCTCTCTTTCTTTCTCTCTCTCTTTTTCATGATCTGTCTAAAAATCTTTAGCAATGACTCCACAGTGACATGTGTTCATTGTTTTAGTTCTCTGGATGTGGTGCATCAGGAACTAGGTTCAAATCTTGTTTCTGACACCTATAGAACCATCATTTCATATTCCTGGACCCGATCGCTAAAATGGAAAAACTAAGCCAGATGATGTCTGAAATCCCTTTCAACTCTAGGTCTGTGTTGTAGTTGTTGTAATTATTGTCCAGTTGTTCAGTTATCCCTTCTCTTTGTGACCCCAAGAATTGTCTCTCAAGTTCATGTTTGTGGTTGCCATGGCACTATCCATCCATTTCATCCTCATCATTCTCCTTCCCATTTTGCCTTCAATCTTTTCAATGCATCCTGGCCAAAGTACTTTAGCTTCAGGTTCAGTATTTGGCCTTTCGATGAATAGTCTGAATAAATTTCTTTAAATATTCACTGATTTGATATCCTTGTTGTCCAAGGGACTCAGAAGTCTTCTCCAGCACCACAATTCAGAACTGAGAGTCTTGCAGCGCTCAGTTTCCCTTATGGTCCAATTCTCCCACCATGCATTGCTACTGGATAAGCCATAACTTTGGCTCTGTGAATTGGTAAAGGGCATGGCAAGATCTCTGCTTTCTGGGGTAGAGGGATATTTGATACAGATCCCCAGCAGGCCTTCTACTGTACTTTTCTTGAAGAATTGTATTTTGGGTGGTTCTGTAGTGTTGGCCAGTATTAGTATAAATAAGCATCATTTTCTTTCTTACAAGTATTTTCATGTCCAAGAAGGAATTACTATGGAACATATGAACATACTATGGGTCAGTTGACTACAATATACCTGACACTTAATTTTCAGAAAAAGAATATCCACACAACATAATTAAGGGAAGGGGAATGCCCTCAGATATTTCATGGATCAATTTTTATAAGATAATTTTAGAGTTCTGAGTTGATGTTGTTGTTAAGGGACTTTTAATTCATTAATTCAAATGAGTAATCCTTTATTAAATATCTACTGTCTTGGGCACTGTGTTAGGCACAGAGGACACAAAGGGACAAAGGAATCCTATATTCTACTGGGAAAAACAACATATGGCACACACCTAAATATAAATACAAAAACAAAAGTAATTATGAATAATGGTCAGCTAGGTGGCTCAGTGCATACAGTGCTAGGCCTGGAGTTTGGAAGACAAGTTCAAACTAGGTCTCAAGACATTTACTAGCTGTAAGACCCACTTAACCCTGTCTGCCTCAGTTTCTTCATCTATAAAGTGAGCTGAAGAAGCAAAAGCAAAACCACTCCATTATCCATGCCAAGAAAACCCCACATGGGAGCACAAGGATCTGGGCATGACTAAAAAAACAGACAGCAACAAAAAGATATAAATAATTTCTGGGGCAGATCAAAAGAGGTTTCCTGTAGAAGGTGACATCTAAACTGATCTTTGGAGGAAGCTAGAAATTCTTTGGGGAAGATCTCAGAAAGTGAGGCAGCAGCAATAGACTGTGCACAGGTCTAGAGTTGGGTCATGGGATAGCATGTAAAGGAAATAGCAAATGGGTCATTATGGCTGAAATGTTCAGTGTATTAACATATTATTTCACTACTCAACTATCTTTTCCAACTAATTTGTCTTTTTTTTTAAACCACTGAAGCAAGTCAAATGCAAATATGTAGCCTTAAATATGACTCCTAAAGATAGCTAAATGTTATATATGTTTCAGATAAAGGCAAAAGGGGAAACACTAAGGAGAATAGATTATATTTATTATTAATCAAGGTCCCGTTTCCCCTTGAATTGTCATTTGATTCTTTGAACTAAGCTCTTCTGACTTTATTAGAGTGAACAAAAACTCTATTCTGAAATCCCCAAGAATAATTAAATTATAACTCAAAGCAGTAAGCCACTTTAAAGTGTACCAAGCACTCTCCTAACCACAAACCTATGAGGTCAATAATACACTTATTCATATTTCTATTTCATTATTCGGGAAACTAAATTCCAAAGAGGTTAAATGATTTCCCCAGTCATAAAGCTAGGAAGTGTCAAAGCAAGGATTCCAGGTCAGTCTTTCTTAGTGCCTGGAACATGGTAGGTGCTTAATAAATGTATGTGGAACTGAATTGGATTTTTTAATTACTTTTTAAATAAGTTTCTTAATTGTTTTTTTTCCCAGATTACATTTTGGTACAATTTCCTATCATTTTTTTCTGATGTTTTATGATTTATTTTCTCCTTTCCCAGAACTGAATTCTTCTATAACACATCATAGGGACCCAGTATGAATCAACATTATCTACATATCAATTAATTAATTATTATATAATTAATAATCCATTCAAAAATTATTAAGTTACTATTTCATAATAGAATTATAAACAGAAACCTAATTAATTAATAATAATAATAATAAAAATAATTTTTATCCCACTTACAGATTTTTGGCCTGTAGCCATGAGAGAGACAGCTTAGCTATGAAATATATGTAGATAGATTCAGTTGTCATCGTGAATATGTACTTAGTTTGGAATGAGTCATTACCATCCATAGCCATAACCACGGGAGAGAAAGTAAGAAAAGGAGGTTACTCAAAGGAAAAGCATGAGAACTGCTTACCTTGAATTAACCTTCATACCAAAATTAGAAGAGACACCACCACTCGCTGACCTCACAAAGGTGTTATCCTCCCTGCAGTGACTCAGAACTGATGCTTCCCTGGTCTCTCCCACTGACCTACACTGGTGCTCTCCATTTGGCCATTTGCTTCTCTCTGGTTTTGCCTCGGAAGCCTAACTTACTTTATGTGCTCCTTACTTCCCTCCTTACTGCCTATGTCTGCTTCTTCTTGCCACCAAACATCCAGCTCAATAACCTCATCCCGACTCCCTATTAACTCTTTTGAGGCATTGCTGACTCTGGGTCATTACAGAAATGAACTCTATCATGGCGGTTCAGCAGAAAGGGCAAAGTCAATTCCCATCACTTAGAGACTACAGCTGTTAGGCAAGTCTCCTTTTGGTGCTACGGGCACCTAGGAATAATGATGGTTAACTTCCTCCCCCAGGGACTCACTCCTGGGTCCTTTGTTTGACTCTATGAAAGAATACCCATTCAAGTAGTGAGAATTATTGGATTTCTGTAATACTGTCTTAGGTATGATACTTAATATGCCTCAACCCCGTTTGAGAAACTTATAGGCAGGGGACCAGAAAATAGCATCACTTCCCTTCTGTCATTGGGGGATGGGGGGGAGATTATTCCTTTTGAACCTCAAAATCTAGATATAATAGAGAGAAAATAACTTATTCATTGGTAGGTCAGTGCAATAAATCTAAAATAAACAAGGCACTAAGACCCCTGCGTCATAGATACCAAGAGGAGGGAATAATAAAAACCAATCATTAAATTCAAGAGACACAATTTGAAGACCAGAAAATACCAAGTTTGTTGGTTTTTTTCTTAATCCTGTATTGACTAGAAAAGGAAGCAAAAGGCACTTTCGAAATTGGGCAAGGGAGTAGAAAATGGGAGGCTGAATTAGAGGAGCTACTTCAAGAAACTTCAAAGAAGTGAAAGGGAATTTGCATTTAATAAATTCACTTGGGATAAGTGGCATGAACCAGTTATCATAAACTGAGGTCAACTTCATTTAACAAGATATTCAGTAGTTTAGTGGTTAAGGGACTGGGTTGATAGAAAGCTTTAAGTTCAAATCCTACTTTAGGCATTTATTTCTGGAAGTGGTCAAATGAAGAGCACCAGTTCACACAGAGGTAGTTTTTCATTTGTATTGCTATTCCTAAAAGGAGGAAAACAGCTTCCAGAAGAAATGGTCACAATGTGCAACTTAGCATACAGTGGAGGGGAGAGAAGAGGGCTAATCCATTGTTGGTAGAAGGCTAGAGCCTCTCAGGGCTCAAAGATTATTACAGTGTTTTAAGCAAACAGTCAGTATGATACAAATGGCTCACTTCCCTCTTAACTATAGGTTCAGTAAAGTGAGAGTATTTTCTTTATTTTATTTTTTTTTATCAAGAAAATTTTTTCATGGTTACGTGATTCATATTCTTTCTCTCCCCTTCCCCCCTCCTGTAGCCAATGCTCAGTTCCACTTGGTTTTTACATGTGTCATTGATCAAGATCCATTTCCATATTAATGATATTTGAACTAGGGTGATCATTTAGGGTCTACATCCCCAACATATTCCCATCGATCCATGTGATCAAGGAGTTGTTTTTCTTCTGTGTTTCTACTCCCATAGTTCTTTCTCTGAGAGCATTTTTTAAATTGTCTTATAAGGAATAAAAAAAACATGGCCACCTAATTGCAGCAATGCAATAAGATGCTTTAAAGAGGAGGAAATATGATAGTCTCTGAGATTATTAGCTTTAAAATACTTGTCTACTGAAGGACTGGGCATACCAGTCTTATTAACTTCATGTTCTTGTTGTGCAGTCATTTTTCAATTGTGTCTTATTTTTTGTGACCCCATTTGGAGTTTTCTTGGCAAAGACACTGAAATTATTTCCTTCCCCAGCTCATTTTACAAATTGAGGAAACTGAGGTGAACAGGGTTAAGTGACTTGCCCAAAATGGCACAGGTAGTAAGTATCTGAGGTTGAATTTTAACTCAGGTCTTCCTGACTCTAGACCTGACACTACTACTCTAAGACCTTGGTCAAATCACCAAACCTTTGTGGACATCATCTGAGAAATAAAGTTGTTGGACTCAATCGCCTCTTCCAGCTCTAAATCTCTGATGTTATAATTTTATAAGAGATGAAATATAGAACTCTCTTATCATTCCCCCGACCTGAAATAAATTCTGACTTTTTAAATCATAAAAAGAAAGAATTAAAAACCAAAATAGAACCTTTGGGGCAAAAGATATGGGTAAATGAAAATTCATAATCATGATTCTAAATGAAAAGATTTGTAATTTCAGTAGGTTGAGAAAACTATTACAATTAGACTATTAGAGAATATTAATGCATTTGTTCTCATGGAAATGAAGATAATCTAATGGCAAAATTTGCCCCCATCATGACCTCTGGCATCATTACCTCTCCTAGTGGTCAACCATTTCAAGGATGTACCTGTTATCACTTTAGAACTGTAAAATCATATAATCTCAGATTTGGAAGCAAATTTAAAAGTCATCTAGTCCAGTAAATGTATGAACAGGATCCCTTTTCTAACATCTAAGCCTCTATTTAAAGACCTTGACCTAGAGGAAGGAATCTCACTAGCTCCAATTATGAACTGCTTGAATTGTTAGGAAGTTTTTGTATTTGTTTGTTTTTAGAGTCAATTTAAATATACTTCGGATCCTTTAATTTCTACTCATTCATTCTTCCTTTGGATACTTCCCTCTGGGAACAAACTAAATAAGTTTAATATCCTTTCCATGCAAAATCCCTTCAAATGCTTAAAGTCAGCTATCATATTCCCTTTTCTAAATCTTCTCATCTTCAGGCTAAACATGTCTAGTTCTTCCAACTTTTCATCATGTGACATGGTATCAGGTCTTCTCATTGTGTTTTGGACTTAAAATTTCTAATCGATGTTCTTTTGTAAAATGTGCTATCCCTATCTGAAAACAATTATTTCCAATGTAAATAGACCAGAGGAATTAAAAGAGGGATTATAACTCCCTTCCTCTTAAATGCTATGTTCCTGTTCATGCAGTTCAGGGTAATTTTTTTTAATATATCCTATTACAGTGTTTGTCACCATGCTATCACACCTCACTAAGCTCCTCGTTTCTTTTTCACATGAATAGTTGCTAGCTGCCTCTTACCCATTCTGTAGTTAGGCAGTGCATCTTTTTAATCATAAATTGTAGGACTTCATGTTTATTTATTCCCTATTAGATTTTACCTTATTAGATAGATGTGGTCCTTTTGACTTTTTTCCATCTCATTATTCATCCAATCTACTCCACACTCTTCTGAATTCCCCTTACACAATCCTTCCCAATTCTTTCCCACCTAAATCCCCTCTTTCTCTTCTTATTTCTGCTCTCCTGGGTGCTGCTGGAATCTACTGATTTTGTCCAATATAACTTTATGCTTCATAGTTTTAACGAGACCTTCATTGTTGCCTTGGCCCATCCTTTGATCCCTTACTCAATTGTCTGTCATATTCTTTGTCTCACCTATTTTAAAACCTCCTTTTCTTTCCTCAAAACCCCATCACCAACCTAGAGATCTCATCTACTGCTATAGCTTCAGCAGTCAACTCTATGTGAATAGGTCCCAAATCTTTTTCTCTGGCTCTGAACTTTCTTTCATGTTATAGACTCACAGTTTTATTCTGCCTCCTGAATATCTCCATTTTAATCTCCCAACAGTTCCTCACAGTGAAATCTAAAACTAAACTCATCATCTTCCCTCTGAAACCTGACTCTCACTTCCTTATCTTCATCAGTGGCACCACTCTCCTGATCACCCATGACAGTAACCTTCAAGTCATCCTTACTTTTTCTCATCCTACAAGTCCAATAAGTTTTCAAGCCTTATTCTATTACTCCCATCTCTCCCAAATCAGATTCTTTTTTTTTAACATTCCCACCATCACTGCCTTTATTCATTCTTTCATTAATTCTTACTTAAACTATTGCAGTAGCCCAACAGCTGGTGTCACTTGTTCCAGTCTATTTTCACTTTCATCTAATATAATTTTGTCAGCTATCTCTTTTGGACAGCTCTGATTATGTCACTCAAAAACCTTCTTGACTTCCCACCTCCCATTGTTGAAAGTCCAATGCCCTTATCCTGATATTTAAAGTTCTATCTGGCTAGATTATATGCCATTTTAGACAAAATATTCTATTCAGTGAGCCTCACTATATCTAGAATTCTTTCCCCCCATCTCTGCCCTATGAAATCTTATCATAAGGTTCAATTCAGATGTTACCTCTATGAAGTCTTCCCTGATTCCCCTCATCCATAGCCCCCAGGAAGTAATCTCTTCCTCACTGGAACTCAGAATACTTTATTTGTACCCTTTTTGCATGTATCCCATTGTCTTTTGCACTTCATTTATGTATTTTCTCACCCTTTAAGAATAAGAACCATTTTTCTTTATTTTTTTTCCTCTCTTCCAAGACCTGGAACATAGTAAATCCTTAATAAATATAGTTTTTACAAATAAAAGACTTATGTAGTCATTAATGCTTGTAAATATAGCAAAAAGTGATGACTGCTTACCAGAGGAAATTGCAGTCATCATAGAATCATAATTTTTAAGAGCTGAAAGAGACCTTAAAGGTCTTCTAGTCTAGTGCACTTACTTTATTCTTAAGGGAAATAAAACTCAGAAAGGTTTAAAGAAAAAAAATTCACACGATATTGTGAATGACAGAACTGAAATTTGAGCCTAGGGTTCTGCAAATTCCAGTACTCTTTCTGCTCCACCAAAGAGATAAAGTTTTTTTTTGTTATTTTTTTTATCACTTATAAATAAATATAAAGTTAAAAACTCTCAGGAGTATAATCTAATTAAGAATTGAAAGTAAATAGGAAACACAGCCAGAATTGCTTCATGCAAATAATAATGAGCATACTAAGTAATTTATTGATGAAATCCAGTGAAGCAAAGAGAAGGAACGCAACAGACATTTGAAAGGAAGGAAGAATAATTGTAAATGTTTAATTAAACACCTAAAGTATGAGTCAGAAAGAATCAAACAAAAGAGAACTCAAGATTTTTCTTAATAGGTATATATCCCCCATACAATGTCTTCTCTTTTTAAAATAAAACATTTATTTTATTAATTTATATTTATTAATTAAGAGCTTCCTATGATCATATTTGGATACATGGTGATAAAGCACCTTTTCTTTCTCTTATACTCTCTTCTATCACCTTGTTAGACGGAGGAACAGATGAATGAATGAATGAATGAAAGAATAAAGGAATAAATGAATGAATAAAGCTTTAAGCACTTTTTACATAACAAAGTACCAGTCTACATGTCAGGAATACGAATAATTCCTGCTCTCAAATAGCTCATCTTCTAATGGTAGAGACAACACATAACAGAAGGTTTCAACCTCAAGACTGATAGAAAAGTCCCATGATCATTAGGGTACAATGAAAAGCAAAATAAAAATCTGTCTTCTTTAATATGATTTCACTGATAAAATTATCATTTTTGATGTTGAAATTTGACACTGCCAAGGACACTGCCAAGGACACTGCCATAGTAGCAAGGATTTTCTTTTCTGGGTCTATAATAGTGATGGCTATCCCACCTGTGGGAACTGTTCCCAGGATGCATCTGAAGGTACTGAACTGCAAGCATTACTATTCCTGTGGCTCTTGAATTCAGGATCCTAGCCTAGGCTCTCTCCATATGTCCAGATGCTAGTCTAGGTGTGGTGGTGGTTTGACTTGCCTGGCACATGCCTCCTTCTCCCTCTTCCTCGGCTTGTCTGTAATTGAGAGTTTAAAGAAAAAAATTGTACAGCAGAGCTCTGCCAAAGTACTTGCCTTTTAGCTAAAAGAAAGGAAAAGATAACTAAGATCCTCTAGCAGTTACTACATTTGGATTTTTCACCTTTCATTCTAAAGAAGAGAACGATGCCTTGAAATACTTGATAGCAGATACACCTCAGAAATACAGTTTAGAAAAGTCATTGCAAACCAGCTGGTTTGTAACTTCCTCTCTGTACTTGAATCATTCAAGAAATATCATTTTCATAGTCTTCATCACCTGAAATTCTTCATCTGCTTATGTAAATTGTGATATAAAATCTAAAACTCTGAATAACAAATTTTAAATAAAGAGAATGTCTGTACCCTATGAAACAGACTGGAGAAATCCCTACTTTGTCAATGGCTAATGCCATCTTCCATGGGACTATGGCAGAATGTCTGGCCAATAAATATGAGGTCCAAGAAGGCCCTACCCTACAGAGGGCTTATTAAACATATCAGAATGACTGTGCAATTAGTGTACAAAAAGGCTCTGAATATGATCTGCCTTTGCATTTGTTTATAATCTCTAGTTTGGGTGCCACGATGATAAAGTCTAACATTCAACCCAGGGAGGACAATTTCCAGAATTCCCTTGTTATTTTCACCTTAAATACCACCTTCTGTGGGAAGCCTGCCCTGAATACTCTCCCTACACTTGTAAGTGCCCTCTACCCAGCTGAGATGATTTTATTATGTATATATTTATATCTATATTTATTTTTTTATAATTTTCATAATTATTACACATTTTATAAATAAAATACACATCCATACACTCATATTCTCTTACCCGGTAGAATATAAGTTACTTGAGGGCAAAGACTTTCATTTTTGCCACTGTATATCCTCAGCACAGTACCGGCACTTTATAAGGCTTGTTGATTGAAGAAACTAAGGAACACCAATAATTGCAGAACTTGCAAGAAAAAGGTTAAATATAAACCTTCAGAGTGAAGTCTACCTACCCTCTGAACTCAACATTTACCGAGTTTCTCGGTGCCCAGGGCTCCTCTGAGGATCCCCTTTTCATCACATTCATTTTCAAGCTACTAATGTTATTCAGCTTTATTGTTCACCTATCTGATATCACCACCATTTCCTTCCTTACTCTATCAACACTCAAAAACTATCTTAAAGGCTTCCCAAATAATGAAGAGAGAGAATGCTAGAGTGAATTGAACACTGACTCTTGAGTCAGAGAAACTAAATACAAATTCTACATCTGATGCTCATTAGCTGTGGGATCTCGGACAATCAATCCATTCGTATTCATTAAGTATGAGGTCATGCTACAAATCACTTCACTTCCCTGTACCTCAGTTTCCTTTTTTCTCTGTACCCCAGTTTCCCTTTTCCCTGTACCTATTTCCTTTTTTCCCTGTATCTCAGTTTCCTTTCTTCTCTGTACCCCAGGTTCCTTTTATTCTCTGTACTTATTTCCTTTTTCCCTGTACCTCAGTTTCCTTTTCCCCCATATCTCAGTTTCCTTTTTTCCTTGTATTTCAGTCTCCTTCTTTATCTGTACCCCAATTTCCTTTATTCTCTGTACCTTTTTCCTTTTTTCCCTGTACCTTGTTTTCCTTTGTCTCCTGTACCTCATTTTCCTTTTTCCCCTGTACCACAATTTCCCTTTTACCTGTACCTCAGTTTCCTTTTCCCCCTGTAGCAGTTTTCTTTTTCCCCTGTATCTCAGTTTCCTTTATTCTCTGTACCCATTTCCTTTTTCCTATACCTCATTCTCCTTTTTTTCCCTATACCTCAGTTTCCTTTTTTCCCTGTACCACAATTTCCCTTTCCCTGTACCTCAATTTCCTTTTTCCCTGTACCCCGGTTTCCTTTATTCTCTGTACCCCAGTTTCCTTTTTCCCTGTACCTTAGTTTCCTTTTTCCTATACCTCAGTTTCCTCTTTTTTCTCTGTACCTCAGTTTTTGTTTTTGTTTTTTTTGTAAAATAACAGACCATTTTAGATGACCTTTGAGGTCCCTTCTTGCTTTAGCTCTAGTTCCATGATCCTAATAGTATTTTTTCCTCAACATGCTTCTCAAAATTCCTCTGCTCCTCCTATAATCTCTTCCCTCCTCTCTTTTCTCCATTGCCTATAGCACTTTGGAAATACTCAATGCCCAGGACACAGAGGCCCAGAAAGCATTTTTGTTTCTTTTTCTTGATCCATGTGTTTTGGTGCCAAATGGCAGTGGAATTAGGCAGCTGTGACTTCAAAGTATAAAGTAGCTTGACTGTCGGGCTTTTGGGCCCTGCCAGATAAGTGGTTCGGGCCAGCAGCTGAGGTCCCATTGGGAGTAGTCCCTGTCCAGACTGCCTAAATGCCTTCAAAGTCAAGAGTGGCCGCATTAGTCTCCCTCTGCAGTTTGGTGGTGTGGTTTTTGGAGACAAAATAGCAACGCTGACAACGCATACGTGTCCTCCAAGGCTCCCTCGGTACCACAACATCAGAAGCGTGACACGGAGGTCCCATGAATCACTGAGAATGTGTGTCCAATGCCAGAGTTCCAGTGGGCACCTTGTCCTGTCAGGCCTCCGCCGTCCCTACGGCTGCCTTCAGAGCAACGGTGTGGTGGTGGTTCGTTCCTTACAGAACCGTTCGCTCCCTCCTTCAGAGTGCTGTGAATAATTACAGACTGCATAGCTTCGCTAAAACGGTTGTGTGTTTAACATCAAGAAAATGCCTTTCATCTCGGCTTGATGACAGATCAAGCCTTGTTTTTCCCATAACATAAACCTCCAATCGCTGAACGTAGGCGACAAGGTAAAAATGAAAAAAGAAGAAGAGGACGAAGAAGAAGGGGAAGGGGGGAAGCCAGGGAGGCAATACTGAAAGAATTCAAAAGCAAAGGGCGTGCAAAACATGACAGATGAAAAGGCTACAACACACGGTGTGCGGGAGCCAGTTCAGAAACTACTCGAGAGAATAGCTCAGCTGGCTCGGTGGTTGGGAAAGAGGCATTTAGCAGAAATACGAGAGATCTGCACAAGGAGTAGCAACAGCCAGGTCAAAATGGATGAATGAACCGAGAAGGTTCTGTGCCTGGAACTTCTGAAATTAAAAGGCTCGGAAATGGGAAGTCTGACAGGTTCTTATAAAGAGTACAAAAGGAACCCAGCGACAGACCAAACAGTTGTAACAGCCCAGAAAGAAAGTGGTTCAATGTATTCAACAGGTGGAAAATTTCAAGGATCCCATAAGCAAGTGTATTCAACCCAATGTCTCATGGTTTTTATGCACCCAGACTCCTTAAGCCTTAGGATGCTCATTTATGCATAAAGTTTCTGCTTTTACATTTCATTAAAGCTAATTTTATTCAACCACTCTGTTCCCAGCCATGTCTCTGAGTCATCACTCAGACATTTCCTAAATGTGGGATTTTGTTTGATTGTTGTATCTTTTTGGAAGGAAAAGAAAAAAAAAGAAAGAAAGAAAGAAACACTTCCAAGGATCAAATCCATTACAGTGTAGTCAATAAAGTACTTTTAGGAATTATTCAGTGTTCCCACTGATTAAAGAATAGAAGTTTGGGAATAAGAATTATATCATTTGGCTCTCTGTAGTCACTTCTTAATTATCAAGGCATTACTTAGTCCTCTTAGGACAGATTATTAAAGACCTTGCTTGGGTTCCATTATCAAATGTATGTCTGACTTTATACCCTTTCAATGATTATTTTCTCCATGAAGTTTTAGAGAAAACTAGGAAGACTTGTCCAAACTGATGCTGAAGGAAGTGAGTAGAATAATAATAATAATAAACATTATTATTATTAGAATGGAAATAATAATCATAGAATAATTTATACACTGACAACATCATAAAGACAAACAACTTTGAAAGGTTTAAGTACTCTAATCAGTGTAATGACCAACTATGATTCCAGAGAGCCAAAAATAAACCCTCCTTTTACCCAAGAGGAGAAGGATTCAGGGTGCAAACTGAGACATATTTCAAAAATAATCAATGGAAAAATTAGGTTTGCTTAATTATGCATATTTATTATAAGGTTGTTTCTTTCCCCTCTCCCCTCTCCCCTCTCCCCAAGGAAATGAGAAATAGAAAGGAAAGAAATAATTATTTTTAATTTTAAAAAATTAACTTAGTTTTTAAAGCCAAATTTATCATTTAAGTATCAATATTTTTCTACTGAAACTATATAGTTACTAATCATTACATTCTAAATTCTACTTTCTGTAAAGAATTAAAATTCACAATTAACCAGAAAGCAACAGAAAGACCTAGAGTGGGTGTATGTATATATATATATATATATATATATATATATATATATATATATATGCAGGATTCAACACATATGCAATGAAAAACTGTGCTCAAGACCTAATACACAAGACATAATTAAAATTTATAGTGAAAAGAGGAAGTAAGCTAATTAATACTGCAGCAAAGATGAAAGAATATATTAACAATCTAAATGTTGTGCTGGTAACCAGAGAGTGTATAAAGGCTGACTTAAAATCATACTTAAAGATATCTTATGTCAGGATGGAACTTAGCACCTTTCAAGGCAATTTATTCCACTTTTGAACAACTCTGATTACTGTAAGGAAGTTTTTCCTGACATTAAGCCTAAATTTGCTTCTTTATTTTCCCCATCCTTTTGCTCCAGATTCTGCTCTCTAGGGACAAACTGAAATATATAATCCCTCGCCTACCATAGCTCTGCAGACACAGACACTCAATTCACTGGTGGCTCCAGACCTAAAACCTTTAACAATTTTGTAGGATCTTTTGAAGCTTGTGCTTCATTGTCAAAGCCTTTGTAAATCTAAGGTCATTTACAAGTCATGATGAATCACCAGAAGAGTTCTTTAGCAAATGGTTATTCTTCTTCTTTATCTTTTTTTTTTTTTACCAATTAAGCATCTTTGAATGTTTATGACAAACTCATGCTTAGAAAGTGGAACAAGAATTAGAGCCAATAGACCGACAATAAGATTGTTATGTTGGAATCCCCAGTAGGACCTCAGTTATATGCAAACTCAATACATACAAATTTGGGTATCCATGATTGACAAAAGAAAAAATAATGGCAGAAAATCCATAAAATTAAAAATTTTAATTATGCACTAAATTCATGCCTCCTACCACTTTGCCCAATCGCATTCATTCTCACTGTGAGTGTGAGCCATTGCATTGTTTTGCACCAAAAGTGAACTCCTATATCAGTCTTTGTCCAGAGTTCTCATTTTTAACAACAGGGATCCATACGGGAGCAGAGCTTCTCATTGTTTCATGAACACTATTTAGTTGTTAATAATGACCCCAAAGGACAAGAGTAGCTGGGAGTATGCTGTTAGCCCGATAAGCCTAAAAAATGTTGTAAGGTGCCAAAATGTGTTCGTGTAAGAAATATTTACTAAATAATGGACTTTGCTATTATGTGTAATTTTCAACTTAGCGAAGAGTCTTGAAACATATTGATTGTGTAAAACAAGGTATTACTATCATTAGAGAATTAAGGACTATTTGGGATTTATGGAAAGTCCTTGACAAAACTCAGGGGGCAGCTAGTTGGTTCAGTGGATTGAGAGATGGGCGGTCTTGTGTTCAAATCTGATCTCAGACTCTTCCTAGCTGTGTGACTCTGGCCAAGTCGCTTAATCCTGGGCCGAATCCTTACCGCTCTTCCACCTTGGAACCAATACACAGAATTGATTCTAAGACGGAAGGTAAAGGTTTAAAAAAAAAAGTAATTGAGAAAAGTCACCCAAGAGGGTCCATGCCAGCCAGTAAAGCCAGCCAGCGTTCTTGGTTAGCATTCATTATTCACAGCTTTGAGCTATTTGTGACATTTAATCTTGAAAACTTTATACTCTGCAACCACAAATAGCCAGGATCATAGATGGTCTTATGGACCACATACTGAAAGGATTAGCCAGTCATTTGTGAAGCATAAGCAAATGAAGGCAGGTACGAACATGACATTCATTTTTGAAGCAGCTTTATATCTGTTCTCCCCCAGGAGACTGAACTTGATGCCAGGAGAACTTGACCCCAAATCCTGCCTCAGACACTTACTAAACATGTAACCTTGGGAAAGTCATCTAACCTCTTTTTGCCCCCATTTTCTTCATCTTTAAAATGGGGGTTATCTCAATGACACATGTAAAACCCAGTAGAATTGAGATTTGGCTACAAGTAGGGGGTGGGAGGAAGGGAGGGAAAGAACATGAATCATGGAAACATGGAAAATTTTTCTTTTTTTTTTTAATTTTAAACATTATTTTATTTGGTCATTTCCAAACATTATTCACTGGAAACAAAGATCATTTTCTTTTCCTCCCCGCCCCGCCCCCCCCCCCCCACCTTTCCCTCTCCCATAGCCGACGCACGATTCCACTGGTTATCACATGTGTTCTTGACTCGAACCCATTTCACTGTTGTTGGTATTTGCACTAGAGTGTTCATTTAGAGTCTCTCCTCAGTCTTATCCCCTCAACCCCTGTAGTCAAGCACTTGCTTTTCATCGGTGTTTTTACTCCCACAGTTTATCCTCTGCTTGTGGATAGTATTTTTTAGATCCCTGCATATTGTTTAGGGACATTGCATTGCCACTAATGGAGAAGTCCATCACCTTCAATTGTACCACAATGTATCAGTCTCTGTGTACAATGTTTTCCTGGTTCTGCTCCTTTCGCTCTGCATCACTTCCTGGAGGTTGTTCCAGTCTCCATGGAATTCTTCCACTTTATTATTCCTTTTAGCACAATAGTAGTATTCCATCACCAACATATACCACAATTTGTTCAGCCATTCCCCAATTGAAGGGCATCCCCTCATTTTCCAATTTTTTGCCACCACAAAGAGCACAACTGTGAATATTCTTTCACAAGTCTTTTACCTTATTATCTCTTTGGGGTACAAACCCAGCAGTGCTATAGCTGGATCAAAGGGCAGACAGTCTTTTATCACTCTTTGGGCATAGTTCCAAATTGCCCTCCAGAATGGCTGGATCAATTCACAACTCAACCAGCAATGAATTAGTGTCCCCACTTTGCCACATCCCATCCAGCAGTCATTACTTTCCATAGCTGTCATGTTAGCCAATCTGCTAGGTGTGAGGTGATACCTCAGAGTTGTTTTGATTTGCATCTCTGATTATAAGAGATGTAGAACACTTTTTCATGTGCTTATTAATACTTTTAATTTCTTTGACTGAGAACTGCCTGTTCATGTCCCTTGCCCATTTGTCAATTGGAGAATGGCTTGATTTTTTGTACAATTGATTTAGTTCTTTGTAAATTTGAGTAATTAAACCTTTGTCAGAGGTTTTTAGGAAGATTGTTTCCCAATTTGTTGCTACCCTTCTAATTTTGGTTACATTGGTTTTGTTTGTACAAAAACTTTTTAATTTGATGCATTCCAGATTATTTATTTTGCATTTTGTAACTCTTTCTAAGTCTTGCTTGGTTTTGAAGTCTTTCCCTTCCCAAAGGTCTGACATGTATGCTATTCTGTGTTTGCCTAATTTTCTTATAATTTCCTTCTTTATGTTCAAGTCATTCACCCATTTTGAATTTATCTTGGCGTAGGGTGTGAGGTGTTGATCTAAACCTAATCTTTCCCACACTGTCCTCCAATTTTCCCAGCAGTTTTTATGAAATAGTGGATTTTTGTCCCAAAAGCTGGGATCTTTGGGTTTGTCATATACTGTCTTGCTGAGGTCGCTTGCCCCCAGTCTATTCCATTGATCCTCCTTTCTGTCTCTTAGCCAGTACCAAATTGTTTTGATGACCACTGCTTTATAATATAGTCTGAGATCTGGGACTGCAAGGCCCCCTTCCTTTGTATTTTTTTTTCATTATTTCCCTGGATATCCTTGATCTTTTGTTCTTCCAAATGAACTTTGTTATGTTTTTTTCTAAATCAGTAAAAAAATTTTTTGGAAGTTCTATGGGTATGGCACTAAATAGATAGATGAGTTTGGGTAGGATGGTCATTTTTATTTTATTGGCTCGTCCTACCCATGAGCAGTTAATGGTTTTCCAATTGTTCAAGTCTAGTTTTAGTTGTGTGGAAAGTGTTTTGTAGTTGTGTTCATATAGTTCCTATGTTTGTCTCGGGAGATAGATTTCTAAGTATTTTATTTTGTCTAAGGTAATTTGGAATGGGATTTCTCTTTCTAGTTCTTGCTGCTGAGCTGTGTTGGAATTATATAGAAATGCTGATGACTTATGTGGGTTTATTTTGTATCCTGCAACTTTGCTAAAGTTGTTGATTATTTCGATTAGCTTTCTGGTTGAATCTCTAGGATTCTTTAAGTAGACCATCATGTCATCTGCAAAGAGCGATAATTTGGTCTCCTCCTTGCCTATTTTAATGCCTTCAATTTCTTTTTCTTCTCTAATTGCTACTGCTAGTGTTTCTAATACAATGTCAAATAATAGAGGTGATAATGTGCATCCTTGTTTCACTCCTGATCTTAATGGGAATGGATTTAGTTTATCCCCATTGCAGATGATATTAGTTGATGGTTTTAGATATATACAGTTTATTATTTTTAGGAACGACCCTTCTATTCCTATGCTTTCTAGTGTTTTTAGTAGGAATGGGTGTTGTATTTTATCAAAGGCTTTTTCTGCATCTATTGAGATAATCATGTGGTTCTTGTTGGTTTGCTTGTTGATGTGGTCAATTATGTGGATAGTTTTCCTAATATTGAACCAACCCTGCATCCCTGGTATAAATCCTACTTGATCATGGTGGATGACCCTTCTGATCACTTGCTGGAGTCTTTTTGCGAGTATCCTATTTAAGATTTTTGCATCTATATTCATTAGGGAGATTGGTCTATAATTTTCTTTCTCTGTTTTTGTCCTGCCTGGCTTTGGAAGTAGTACCATGTTTGTGTCATGAAAGGAGTTCGGTAGAACTCCCTCTTTGCTTATTATGTCAAATAGTTTGTATAGTATTGGAATTAGCTGTTCTTTGAATGTTTGATAGAATTCACTGGTGAATCTCCGTCAGGCCCTGGGGATTTTTTCTTAGGAAGTACTTTGATGGCCTGTTAGATTTCTTTTTCTGATATAGGATTATTTAAGAAATCTATTTCTTCTTCTGTTAGTCGAGGCAATTTGTATTTTTGTAAATATTCATCCATATCACCTAGGTTGATATATTTATTGCCATATAGTTGGGCAAACTAGTTTTTAATGATTGCCTTAATTTCCTCTTCATTGGAGGTGATATTCCCCCTTTTCATCCTTGATGCTGTTAATTTGCCTTTCTTCTTTCCTTTTTTTAATTAGATTGACCAGTACTTTGTCTATTTTGTCTGTTTTTTCAAAGCACCAGCTTCTAGTCTTGTTTATTAGCTCAATAGTTCTGTCACTTTCGATTTTATTAATTTCTCCCTTAATTTTTAGGATCTCTAGTTTGGTTTTCTTCTGGGGTTTTTAATTTGTTCGTTCTCAAGTTTTTTGATTTGCATTTCCAATTCCTTGATCTCTGTCCTCCCTAATTTGTTAATATATGCACTCAGGGATATGAATTTCCCTCTAAGTACTGCCTTGGCTGCATCCCATAAAGTTTGAAAGGATGTCTCGCCATTGTCATTTTCCTCAATGAAATTATTAATTGTTTCTATGATTACTTCTCTAACTATAAGATTTTGGAGTATCATATTATTTAATTTCCAATTAATTTTTGATTTGGCTCTCCATGTACCCTTACCGATCAATATTTTTATTGCCTTGTGATCTGAAAAGGCTGCATTTATTATTTCTACTTTTCTGCATTTGAGTGCCATGTTTCTGTGACCTAGTGTATGATCTATTTTTGTGAATGTGCCATGTGGTGCTGAAAAGAAGGTGTATTCCTTTTTGTCCCTATTTATTTTTCTCCATATGTCTATTAACTCTAATTTTTCTAAGATTTCATTCACCTCTTTTACCTCTTTCTTGTTTATTTTTTGGTTTGATTTATCTAAATTTGATAGTGGTTGCTTCAAGTCTCCCACTAATATGGTTTTACTGTCTATTTCCTCCTTCAATTCTCTTAGTTTCTCCATTAAAAATTTGGATGCTATACCATTTGGTGCATACATGTTGATTAGTGATATTTCCTCATTGTCTATACTCCCTTTTAACAGAATATATTTACCTTCCCTATCCCTTTTGATCAGGTCTATTTTTGCTTTGGCTTTGTCAGATATCATGATTGCAACTCCTGCCTTCTTTCTATCAGTTGAGGCCCAGAAGGTCTTACTCCATCCTTTAATTCTAACCTTGTGAGTGTCAACCTGCCTCATATGTGTTTCTTAAAGACAACAAATGGTAGGGTTTGGGGTTCTAATCCAATCTGCTATTTGTCTACGTTTTATGGGTGAGTTCATCCCATTCACGTTCAAAGTTATGATTGTCATTTGTGGATTCGCTGGCATTTTGATATATTCCCTTAGTTCTGACCTTTCTTCTTTAGCTATCTCCTTTTGAACCAGTGATTTACTTTAGGTCAGTCCCCCTAATCCCCTCCCTTGAATGAAATGCTTCCCTTTCTAGCCCCTCCCTTTTTATGCTCCCTTCCCCTCCCCCCTCACCTTCCCTCCCTTTTTATACTCTCTCCTCCCTTCCCCTCCTTAATTTTCCTTTCTTTCTTGCCCTAATGGATAAATAGAATTCAGGATTCCACTGGATCTAGATGTTCTTCCCTCTCAGATTTGATTTCACTGAGAGTAAGGTTTAAGTAATTCCACTTCACGCTCTCTTCCTTTCCTTCTCATATGAGAGTTCTTCCCCTCCCCTTCCCATGTGTATCTTCATATGGGAAAGATTATTCTATTAAGTCCCCCCGCCCATTTCTTGAAGTAAATCTTAGTGTTATCGATGGTTCCTCCCTCCCTTTTCATTTCTTTGCCCCCACTTTCCCCAAATCTTCTTAATGCCCCAATCTTTCCCTATGCATGTTTCTTCTAACTACTCTTATGATGCATACAATTTTTGAGAGTTACACAAAACATTTTCCCCACATTAATATATATAATTTGATGTAAATGTAGTCCTTATAGAAGAGAGTTTGACTTAAAGAAAAAGATAAGATTTATCTCCTTTTCCCTTTCTTTCATATTTACCTTTTCATGTTTCTCTTGCTTTCTGTGGTTGGATATCAAACTTTCCACAGAGCTCTGGTCTTTTCTTAGCAAATGCTTGGAAATCTTCTATTTTGTTGAATGCCCATACTTTCCCCTGGAAGTATATAGTCAGTTTTGCTGGGTAGTTGATTCTTGTTTGGAGTCCCAGCTCTCTTGCCTTTCTAAATATCATGTTCCATGCTTTGCGGTATTTTAGTGTGTCAGCCGCTAAGTCGTGTGTGATCCTTATGGGAGCCCCCTTATATCTGAAGCTCCTCTTCTTGGCTTCTTGTCGGATTTTCTCCTTTTCTTGGAAGCTCTTGCATTTGGCAATTACATTCCTAGGGGTTGTCTTTTGGGGATTTAGTATAGAGGGTGTTCTATGAACCCTTTCTATTTCTATTTTGCCCCCTTGCTCCACAACGTGGGGGCAATTGTCTTTTATAATCTCCTGTTGAATAATATCGAGTTTATTGTTTATCTCTGGTTTTTCTGGGAGACTGATAATTCGGAGATTTTCTCTTCTCCCTCTGTTTTCCAAATCTGTGACCTTCTCAGTGAGATATTTTATGTTTTCTTCTAATTCATTAATTTTTTGGGTTTGCTTCATTGATTCTTGCTGTTTTATGATCTCACTTTCTTTGAGTTGCTTAATTCTGGTCGTTAGGGACTGGTTTTGCTTTTCAGCTTTGTCTGCCCTTCTATTGGATGGTTCGAGCTCTTTTTCCAATTGAGCAGTCTTATCTCTCCGACTGCTGATCTCTTTCTCCCATTTTTCTTTCCAGGTTTCCATCTTTTGGATAAGTTCCAGTTTGAGATCTTCCAGAGCTTGTTGATAGTTTCCATTTTGGGAGGCATGTTCTGATTTTTTTGGGATTTCCTCCTCATTCTCTTCTTTTCCTTGGGTACTTCCACCATAAAAGTTTTCAATAGTCACCTTTTTCCCTTTCTTCCTGGAGGCTTGATTTTGGGCCATGTGAGCCATTCCTTTGGTGGTTTTATTCCCCATTCCTTTTTGGTCTGGGGTCTGGGTGATATGGGCGGGTTTTCTGTGAATTTAGGTTGCCTCAGACTAGTTCTTCCCAGCCTCTAAGGTTTCTTAGAGCGCTGGGCTCCTGATCACACCCAAACTGCCCAGGTGTTCAGGTCTGCCCCGATAATCAGCATGTGGTCCGCCCCTGGTGTTTAGCTCCATCCAGTTGCTCAGTGCAACCGCCCCGAGTACGGCTCCCTGGGCCCCCTTTGATCAGCACAGGATTCTCCCGTGAAACCACCCTGAGACTTTTTTTTCTGCCAGTCCCCAGATCCCAAGGACCCTGGAGTGCTCCCCCCCCCAGACAGAGACGTTCCCCACTCACTCGCTGTCCCAGTGAGAGCTCCGGTAGCTCACTCTGCTTTGGTGGGGGAAATTGGGGGGGGGGGGTGAAGGGCGGCTCAGTTCACATTTTTTGCAAGCTTTTCCTCCTTCTTATTATAGTGTGGAAATGTTCAAACCCCACGTACCTTCGCCTCTGTGGAGTACTGGGGAGGACTGGGAAGTCCTTCTGTTCCTCCAAAGGTGATTTTTATGTTCCTTTGATGTAGTCTATTTCATTCGGTGCCGGGGAGAGGAAGAGTATGGCGTCTAGATTGCAGCCATGATTACCAGGAAGTCTGAAAATTTTTTCTTAATTAACCAATTAAATAAAATTTAAAAATTAAATTAAATAAACAAATAAATGAATGAATGAATGAACAAATGAATGAATGAATAGATTAATGAAAAAACAAATAGTCCTCAGTAAGTCCCATATAAGACCTCTCTCAGCCTCTGTTTCTTCCTCTGTAAAGTGGGGATAATAATAGCATCCACTTTTCAGAGTTGTTTTTGGAATCCAATGGATAATACATATGTAAAGAATTTTGCAAGCCTGAAGGTGCTACGTAAATGCTAGCTGTTATTTTGTTTTGTTCAGTCATTTTTCAGTCGCATCTGACTCTCTTTAACCCCATTTGGGGTTTTCTTGGCAAAGATACTGGAGAGATTTGCCATTTCCTTTTCCAGTTCATTTTACAGAGGTGGAAACTGAGACAAAAAGGGTGAAGTTGCTCAGGGTCACCCAGCTAATATGTTTGAGGCCAGATTTGAACTCAGGAAAATGAGTTTGCCAAACTCTAGGCTCTGTACTCTATCCATTGCACCATCTTTTATTACCATGCAAAAGGAAGAAAGATAGATTCTGGGAATAAAGAAATAAAGAACATAGTCATTTCTCTGAAAAAGCATATATAATAATAATCGGCATTTATATAGGGGAAACTAGGTGGCATAGTGGTTAGATAACTGAGCTTGGAGTCAAGAAGACATCTTCCTGCATTCAGATCCAGTCCCAGCATTTCCTAGCCTCAGATTTATAATAGTGAAGTGACCCTGGGCAAGTCACTTAACCCTGCTGGCCTCAGTTTTCTCATATGTAAAATCAGAAGGAAATGGCAAATCACTCTAATATCTTTTCCAAGAAAACCCCAAGTGGGGTCATGAAGAATTGGATATGATGGAAAATTGCTAAACAACAACACAATGAAATGTAATAGAGATTCTAAGACTCTTCTTTTCCCCTTCTCGGGGGCCCTTTGTCAAAAGTGCTTCTACTAAGAGGTCCCCATCCCCATTCTCCTTCCATTCTAGAAAGGATTAGAAGCCACCATACAGTCATTCACATAACCCAGCCCTCCTGCTCTGAAGAAATATTGACACCCAAAAGACAAGTGAAAAGACTTCAGTTGTATCTGCTTAGTGAAAAATGTGCCTGAATGGGAGAGAAACCATCTAGGCACCAGAGGGGTCTAGAGAAAAACAGCATCACCCACTCAGGTGGAAAAGGACTATTGATTGGAGCATCCAAGAAATATGGGCTCCCGGAGCCTCATGAGAAGCCCCTTTCCATGGAGGCTGGGGCTGTCATCCCTCAGTGTGGAACAATAAAAGAGCTAAATGGCTTTATTAGGACCTGCCTACCATCCAGCCTGAGCTCTGCTGTGTCTGAGCTGGCACGGTTATCTCAGAGAGAGCCATACAGCTGGGAGCAGTGAAGCAACACGGAGGACAGCTGGAGTGAGAAAGCCCCATGACTCCTGCCAAGGAGAGGGGATAAAGCAGCAGTCCAGCCCTGATGGGAGAAAGGCCAGAAAGGGGAGGAAAAAAAAAGGAACATGGAAAGTATGTGGTGGGTGAAATCTGAAATAACTGAGGGAACAAAGGTTCAAGCTCCCAAGCATAGCCATTTATTAAGCAGTTCCATGCCCATTGCATAACAAATCGGGACCAAGCTTCCTCAGCTTGGCACTGGACCCTGAACACAGAAGGAGACAGATTTTTATGTATTAAAAGAAAACAATTAACAAGGTATCAACCAGGATACAAGATTTGGCATCTGATTTCTAATTGAAGGAAAGATTAGGAGCTTTCTGAGTTGGGAAGGAGATGGAATGAATTTTAAGAATTGGGAATGGGGGAGTGAGCAGATGCAATTCCTTGAAATCTGGGGAAAAAAGGAGTCATGCCACTCTCTACCAAGTATTTATATTCAATGAAAGGAATAAGGAAACGGTAACTGATTGACCAGTACAGGAACAGTTTTCAGATAATACATATGGGTTTCTTGAGAAAATTCCTTGCATCAGTCCTTGGATATTACTTGGTTTTCACTCACCATAATCTAGGTCTTTAGTTAAGAATCTCTAAACAACAGGTGGTCCAATGTCCCAGCCACATAGGGCTAGGTTCAAACAAGGCAATCACTTTTTTCCCCACAATTCCCATAATTAAAGTTTGTCCATAAGGCAGAAACTGGACTAGACCCATAATTGAATAAAAGAAAACTGAATTAGATCCAGAATTGAATCACAGGATGGAGTCAATGTGGGTCACTCAATTCCTACAACATGGACAAACAAACAAAAGAGCACTACAATAAGGAGCCAGAGAGGATCTGATGGTTGAGGAGCAATGTGGCATAAAAGGGGAACAGAATATGAGAGTTTGGGGCAAAACAAGCAAGCAAAATAACAGTAGTGTGCTGACTAAAAAAAAACAAATCTTAAATCCCATTTAGGATAGTATTGCAAGTTCCTAGGGCTGTAATAATCCCAGGTTGGAGAGTGTTAGACCACTCCAAAAGGCAACCAATCTTCTTGCAAAAAAAGGTAGAGTTTTTCAACTCATCTTTCTTCGTTTTTCTTAACCATTAGGTTATGAGTGCTTTGAGAGCAGGGACTATCTTTTGCTTCTTTTTCTATCCCCAATGCTTAGCAACAAGAACAGCGCAGGTGCTTAATAAATGTTGCTTGATTGATGGATGGACCTAAGGAGAATGATCTCTGGCCTGGAATGGACAGAGCAAAGGTAAATGTTAAAGAAGTGAAATCCATATTTATATAGGGAGCTAATAAGAGGATACTTTCTGAGTTCAAATCACCAAGTACTAAAGAATGAAATCAGATGCTAAAGGAATAGAGGAATTAAATAAAGGAATATATCAGTAGATGTAATTGCTGAGTCAGTGTCTGTGATCTTTGAAAAGTCATGTAGGAACCAGAAAGATACTACAGGATTAGAGAAGGGGAAATGTGATACCAGTTTTTCAAAAAATGATGAGAATGAAACTATAAGCTATAGGTTGATCTTGAGCTTATCTATTATTATGGAAATTTTTTCTAATATATTATTGAAAGAAGAGCAACTAGTTGGCATGAGGGATAACATACTATGCCAGGAGTCAGGAAGATTCACATTTCATGAATTCCAATCTGGCCTCAGACACTTAGTGGCTGTGTAACCCTGGGAAAGGAACTTAACCCTGTTTCCCTCAGTTTCTTCATCTGGAAAATAATCTGGAGAAGGAAATGACAAGCCATTCTAGTATCTTTGCCAAGAAAACCCCAAATGGGGTCATAAAAAGTTGGATACAACTGAAAGAAGTGAATAACGACAAAATTAATAAGAGAGTGTTTCGTGTTTTTTGAAAAGAAGTAGTGATCTCAGAGAAAACCTGGCTTCATGGAGAACAGTACAGCATATGATAGGTTAACCTCATTTCATTTCTTTAAAATGCTCATTAGTCTCAAGGGCTTAAAGCTTGGTTAGACAACAAATAAGCATCCAGGATCATCCACTAAATCCTGAACATTACTGACTTCTGTCACACCACTGGACTTCCATGACTGAAAGAGAGAGTGAAGTTCACAACTTTATACAACTCTACCTCACTTAAATCCAATTTATGAAAAAAAATTTTAATAAAAAAAATTTCATCCAATTTATGCTAGAGTCAAAAGGAATCACCAGTGATGTCATTTTGGTCTTCAAGTATAAAGAACAACCAGTATCAAGAGAATGCTACAGAGAGAAGTTACCTTGATTTTAGGGAAGTATTTGATCACATCTTTCATTTCAGTTCCTATGGGGGTAGAAAAGAAAAGGGTAAGATAAGGTCTAAGACTAAAGATCATCTAGATGGCTTTGGAAGTGATTTAGCATAACCTAGTTATTAATGTTTCAAAATCAACTTGGAAGAAAGCCTCCAGCTGAGTGCCTCAGGGATATGTTCTTAACCTAGTACTAATTAATTAACATTTTTGTCCATAACTAGGGATCAGGCATAAATAGTATGAATGAAGTCTGCTGGTGATAGATGTTAAGTCTCACAAAAATCAGTTCCTAAAATCAATGCCTAAAGTGCAAAATGGAACAGAATCAGCTAGAGGCTAGTTGCCCTCTGAAGAAAAGGGGGTAATGGAGAGTGGGAAGGTGCTCTACAAGTTCATTATGATTAAGTAGCAGTCAAATTAACAACAGTATGTTAATGTACCCAGATTTATGGGTGAATAAAGCACCAATGATGTAAATATTCTACCTTTTTAGACTGCATAACAGAAGCTATTTCTAGGTAAAGTATTTGAATTTGAAAGTGAAAAATAATTCTTTGAGAGGATATATCTGAGGGGGTGAGGAGAGAGGAATTAACCATAATAACCCCGGTTGCTTCAATACTGTCTGCCACCCTGTAAATCCAAGCCCTCATCCTTTATTCTATTGAAAGAAAACTGTTGCTGATCCAATTAAAAAAATCCTAGTATCTGTAGAAATGTGCCAACATATGGATATGTGCCTTGCTAAGGCAGATGTAGCCAAAGAGAACACATTACTGCAATGTCAGCCATAACACTGTGATTTTCATTCATTTTAATGATGAAGAAAAATCTTTCCCTGCCTTCTCCCTATAAATTCTTGGTCTTCTGGAAATGCTAAATGCCAAGTCCCTATGTGATGCATAACTGGGTTAACTCTGTGGCTGAGGTAATGATGTGGGAAAGTGAATTATGGGATACCAGGACTGTTCATATGAATGTCAACAATGAGCCACATTTCTGTGCTAGCAGAAATAGCAACACCTTGAGAGGATGATGTAGGTAGTTGGGCATTAAGCTAAATACCACTATAAAATAGAAAGCAGAGACCCACAAATTAAGCATCTTTCATCATAAAGAATGTACAAAATTTTAAAATCACAAGCAAACTAACCAAAAGTGTTCTGTTAAATGGCAACTCACACAAAAGACAGATCAATTCTATAGGACCTAATTATCTCTTAAATATTTCATTAAGAAAAGGATAGGAATGACTGCTACTTACTTAGTTCTGATTTATTTAATTGCCTTGAGGAGAAAAACTCTGATGCTTTAAAGATCCCTATATAACTATGGCTCAAAAAAAAGTCCATAAACCATAAAGAAAATATTAGAGTTGATACATTTCACGATACTTCACAAATTAAGGGCACATTTTAATAACTCTGGGGGAATAGTTGTAAGTTTCAAAGAATGTTACCCACTCCTGAAAAACAAATTGTAGACTCAATATGCACAGTGAGACATACATTATTGGATATAGCCAATGATGGCTATTTGTTTTGCTTGACTACATTGATACAACAATTTTGTTTTTGTTTTTTTTTCCTAGTAGGGTGGAAGAGATAGGAGGAAGAGAAAATAAATGCTTGTTAATTGAAAATAAATGTAATTTTAAAAATAAGATCATAGATGGAGCTATATATTCTATAGGAAAAGCTAAAATGTTGGCATTACTTTAATATGTACCTTGCATACAAACCTAAATATTTTAGGAAATCTAATTAAATAAGATTTAATGAGTCAAAACATTAAATATCTTGTATTCTAAACTCTTTTGGACTAAAGGTAGAACCACAATCATTAAATTAGAGACCTGGGAATAGTCTTTAAGAGGTCAGCCAGATCTGTGATCTACCTACCAACAAATGGAAATTCTGAGATAACCAAGGCAACAAAGATGAGGCTTTTCTAGTTCCAAAGTTTCAGGGTAGAGATCTTCAAGTTTCAGGACTTAGTTTGTTCTGTCCTTCCAGCCCCAATGTTTATCCAAACTTTGGATCCCACCACCTCCCTTCCCAGGCCTGGTGATTTGAAGAAGAAAGGAGAAAAGAGAAAGAAGAAGAAGCAGATGGAGTAGGAGGAGAAGAGAAGGAGGAGGGGTAAGAGGAGAGAGAGAAAAAAGGATAAAGGAAGGAAGGCCAGCATTGGTAAAAAACATTTCATTTGATTAACATAATAACCCTAGGAGATAGATACTCCTGTTACCTTCATTTTACATAAGGAAACTGAGGCAGCCAGCAGTTAAGTGACTTACCCACAGTCATATAGCTAGTAAGCATCTAAGACTGGATTTCAACTTGGGTATTCCTGATTCCTGATCCAGTACTCTATATGTCAGTACCACCACACTTCCATGGCCCATCTAGGGATTGATTCACTTAGTTCCATGATGATTAATAAATTTAAATTGTCTTATTTCCTAATAAACAAAAAGTAAAGCAAGGGATAGGATAGTTGAATGGACAATAGACTGATGTTTAATTCCCAGATTCAACCCTTATCAACTCGTTTCAAGTTAAGTCACTTGGTTCTACCATTGGCCCAAAGATGGATCTGGTGGTGGAGCAGCTCATCAAGGGCTGTAATTAATCAGGGTCCTTAAATTAATGCAATCCTCGGTGGGAGACAGAGGACACAGAGAAGTTCAGCCAGGAAATAGTCCCTACACAGATCGGTGCTAGAATTTCAAGGAAAACAAATCAAGGGCAAGAATTAGGTACATGAATCATAGAGCTGAAGGGACCAGAGGCAGTGAATGACTTAGAACTGGGATGACCTAGGTTCATATTCTGCCTCGGGCACTTGCAAAGTGACCATAAGCAATTCATTTAACCTCTCAGCCTCAATCTTCTCTTCTGTAAAATAGAGATTGTTGCCAGGCTTAAATGGGATAATGTATAAAAAGTGCTATGAAGAATTTAGAGCGTCCTATAAATATCACTTATTATTATGACTGGCAGTTTTATTATTTTAAGGCTGGTTTAGCTTTCTCCCCTGATTCATTCGCCCCCATCCCCAGCATAGAAATGTCTTTACAAAAGATTAAATGAGTTTTCAGCCTTAAACATACCTCGATTATACCATTCCATTTGCGGTCCTTTCAAAGAGCCCCCTACTATTTATAGTCTAATCCTAATAGCCTCTGGTAAGAATCCATCTCCACATGGTAGAATCTTTCTAGAGGGTTCCTGAAGCTTTATCTTTATTTTAAATGAGAATTATACATGAAATTGGGGGGGGGGGGAAGTATGACCATCTCTCAAACATGCTAGAAAGCTCAAACTAGGTTAGTAGTCTAAGGCAGTCCAATCGCAATATTTTTCCCATCCAGTGGTACCTATTTGACTGTACTTTTGTAAGGATCAAAGCTTAAAGGAATTAATAACCTATAAATGCAAATTGATTGTTATCAATTACCTTTTAGGCATCTGAGAGCTAGTAATAAATATACATCCAAGGATTACTGATGCACACCCATACATAGTATTGTAAAAATTAAATTATATATCTAATAATAAAAATATTATATTTTATGAGGTTTATTAAGGATCATTAGAAAATCAAGGAATAAAGAAGATACAAGATAAAAACTACATGCCCATGGCTGATTAGCCCATTTAAAATCCCCATACTTAGCTTATGACTATACTTGCTATAGCATTGCAAAAGGAAGAGAGCATGGGAGACTTTACTGCAAGTTAAATATCAATTGTGATCTCACCAACGTGGAGACTCAGGTGAGATTATAAGGAATTCTGGGAAATGCCAAGGACTTCTGGGGATTGAAATATAGAGTTCAAATCTCCATTTATACAGTATAAAATGTGTCACTGAAGTAATGTTATGAGAAGGAAGAAAAAAAAAGTGAGCCTAAATTGAGGATGCAACCTATGTGTTCTCTTGGTACCCTTGAGATATTAATGGATAGCAGAAAAGGTCCCCAGCCTGTTGGATAACCCCCTGGACTTAAGGGAGAACACGGACAAAGGTCACACAAGATAGGCAACAATGCAAGGGCTGTCATCTCCATCACTGCAAACAATGAAAAGATTGGTGAGATCGCAGGTCTACTGGAATATCTGAGAATCAAGATGAGCGTATACAGGATAGTCTGGATTTTATTTCTGGTTCAAAGCATTATGAATCTAGAAATGGAAGGGATTTACGACTCCTTCATTTTATAAACGAGGAAAGCCAAGGCCCAGAGACTCACTTAAAATCATAGCTAGTAAGCATTGGCGGGTAAGCCTTGCTTGAACTCATTTCTTAGGAATCCAGAGCTAGTCCTATTTCTGCTGTCCTGAACTTCCTGTCGTTTTCAAGTTTTTGTTTTTGTTTTTTCAAAATAGCAATTTTTGAGATGACTTGAATGGCAGGAAGCAGGACTCTGGTCACTGAATCTAGACGGTCTGCATTTTAAGATTTTAATGATTTGTAAAGTACTTCATACAATGCCTGGCCCGTGTTGTTCATTCATTTTAGTCCTATCTAATTCTTTGTGACCCCATTTGGGGTTTTCTTGGCAAAGACACTGGAATGGCTTGCTCTTTCCTTCTCCAGCTCATTTTACAGATGAGGAAATGGAGATAAACAGAGCAAAGTGATTTAATGCCCAGGTTCTCAAAGCTAGTAGGTGTCTGAGGTCATATTAGAACTCAAGCCTTCCTGATCCTTTGTGCCACCTGGCACAAAGTAGCCACTTAATAAATGTTTATTCCTTCCCTTTGTAAGATTAAAATTAATATCCAACACTCTAAGAATTATTTTATGCTTTATTAATAATCACTTTCCCTTATTAACTTATATTAGTTAATAATTACTTTTTATTAATTTAATTTTTAGTTTTTAATTAACAAATTAGCTTTAGTTAATAATCACTTTTACAAGCACATCAAAGTCAATGCCTATTCAGCATCCAATAATTGATGTATATAAATGAGTTTTGTTTGTCTGAGGTCTAGTCCTCATATCTTAACAGTGCCATGAGCTTTTATGGAAGCTCCTTCCAGTGATGCACATCGACTGATGATTCACTGAATGAAGACTTGCTTCAGTGACCTTACCACAGCCACACATCCTAATATGTGTCAAAGACCAGATTTGAATCTAGTTCTTTGGACCCCAAGCCTGGTCCTCTATCCATTATACAACACAGCCTTTTATATACCAGTGATAAATCATTCCTTTAAGGCATGAGAGGACCAAAAATCAAGGTCAAAATAGGCAGAGAAATGTGGAAAATCCTCCTCTTAGCAAGGAGCCTGGTACGGCATGGAATAAACATGGAATTTTTGGAGCTCATTATATTAATCCACTATTAACTTAAATATAAAATGGGGATACCTCAAAAAAAACCATCATAAGGTCTCATAAACCAGAAGCTCTTTATTCTAATGATATAAGAAAGCTTTACATCTTTTATTTCTAATTAACCTATCAATAGTGTGATGTCATTTAAATACTCCCAAGGAATATTATCTTCTCATTATTGCCCGAAAAACATGCGGCCCAATTTCATAGCTCAGCTGTTCTCATGCATGGATGAACAATCTGAATTAACTGAAATGGAAACAAGAATTGTTCTTAACCCTGCCCCCTCCACAAACACATCCCTAAACGCAAAATGTAAGAAATCAATGTATAACCTAAAACTGTATACAAAATTGACTGGATAAGGTTTATTCTGGGCTTCTGTGGCTCTCTGGTTCTTCTCTTTGAGCTCGTTGGTGGAAAAAATGACTATACCTTCTACATATTCAACGTCGGTGCCACTGAATATTAGGCCATGGGCACAGGGCCCCTAGAGAGCTATTTTCCAATGAAGCTGATACCAAGATTACATTTTTAGTATTTCTAAGTGAAGAGATTAGAATCCGATTGATTTCTTCCACATCGTGCCCTCCCTGCACATGCAAGAATTGGAAATTGTGTACCCAAATCATGCATTCCTCTGCTTGTTGGAAATTTTGACACATGAAATGTTTTCGTATCAGTTGCAGTGGCCTAACGATTAGATTGTACCTCGAAGCATAAAATCTGTTCGGGGAGAAGAATGCTTAGGAAAATGAGTCTGAAAGTTCAGACCAATAATAAAACCTTAGCCAAACTGTTTTCCACAGATATGTAAAAAATAAAAAAAATGAAATTGTTATAACCATCATTGGATGAACTTTGTTTTCCCGTCACACTCATTCTTACGAATGGTCTTAGATTTTAAAGCTTTTTGGAACTATAATGATAATGTGCATTTTTTTAATATTCTAGAATTTTAAAATAGTTTGTAGAAAATCCAGCCAGCTTCATGGCAGTACAGTAGGGAATTTTAACTCTCTTCCTCTAAATGGAGCAAGGAGCCTGTGTTATTCATTGCCCACCATCTCCTAACGTTACTAGCAGCTGCCATGGTTATTCATCATCACCTTCTTATTTACTCCTCCCTAAAAGAACAGAAATAAATCTATCAACAAGAATTTATAGAGCACCTACTATGTTCATAGCTCTGTGCAATGCTCTGTAGAGAGTGCAATAAAAAATGTTGTAGTGGATAGAGAATTGGACTTGTAGTCAGGAAGACCTGGTTCTAAATCTTACCTCAGATAGTTAATAGCTTTGTGACCCTGAGCAATTCATTTCATCTCTCTCAACCTCAGTTTCTTCATCTGAAAAATGGTGATAATGATAAAAATGTAGTACTTACTGGTTGTTCGGAGGATGAAATGAGATGATGTATATAAAGTGATTCGTAAATCTTAAGGGGACATAAAAAGATTATTGTTGTTGTGATTCTATAAACAGCATCCTTGCCCTTGCTGGGAAAGCAAGCCAGAAGAGTCATGTGCTGTATGAGAATAAGAGTCATTAAGTGTTCATTTAAGTGAGGTAGTCAGTGGGTCCTCTAGGGTCATATGCACTGCTAATGAGGTGCAGGTTATAAAGATAGGAAAAAAGAGTGTTTGCACTTAACACATGACCCAGTGAAAGTAAAAAATTAATTTTTCTGTATCAGTTATACAGCAGAGTATAAAGATGCTAAGAAAAGCTGCCCCCAGTCATTTTGCTGTTGAGTAGTTTTCATTGTTTTTATTCTTCATGCCCCCCTTTTTTGGTGGGAGATTAGAGGTTCTTGGCAAAGATACTGGAGTGGTCTGCTATTTCCTTGTCCAGTTCACTTTACAATTGAGGAAACTGAGGCAAACAGGGTTAAACGTCTTGGTCAGAGTTCTACTGCTAGTAGAAACTGAGGCCAGCTTTGAACTCAGAAAGATGAGTCTTCCTGACTTTAGGCCAGGCACTCTTTACACTGCACCATCTAGCTACCCCAAAGAAGTCCCTATTCAGAATCAAAGCCTGGGTGCCAGAGAGGTTGAACTCTCTTTCCTCAGCTATGTAATAAGGGCCTTAGAAGAGATGATCCCCAAAGTGCAATTCAGAGTCCTAAAGACTCCATAGATGGAATTTGATGTGAGAAATGGCAACAAAGCACAAAAAGGTATCTGGAAAGGGTTCTGCCTCATGGGGGATCATGCAATGAGGGCGGCATGAGACTGGGCACTGAAAGCAGCAAAAGAGCATACAAAGAGAAAAGGAAGATTTGTTTAAAAAAGCAAACAAACAAACAAGCAAATTTTGCCTCCTTCATAGTTTTGGTTAGAGGTAACCCTGATGAAATGCATATCTAAGAAGAAAAGATGCCTATGAGCATTATAATAAAAAGCAACTTTTCCTAACAATAAGAACAACAACAAAAAAAGCCTTTCCCAAGGTGGAAGGGTATTTGGGAAAGCATGTGAACCCCAAGACTCATTACATTATAGATTTAAACAGCAGCTGGTGGTGTTTGGAAACTGAAGACAAGGTTGATTTAAGTGGCATCAAGATAGGTCCAGCTAGCATTCCATTCTGAATAAATAAATAAACAAACAAACAAACAAACAAACAAACAAACAAATAAATAAATAAATAAATAAATAAATAAATAAATAAATAAATAAATAAATAAATAAATAAATAAATAAATACTCTTTCCAGGTGAGGAAATGGAGATTACATTTGTGAAGCTCTTTATAAACCTGAAAGCACTATAAAAAGGTTATCTCTTTATAGTATTCACTCCTATTTTCATTCGATCTTTCCAACTATCTTGGAAAGATCAATCCAAGGAGAAGTTCAATTTCAACTCAATTCAATAGGCATTTATTTAGTGACTGCCTTATTAAGTGGCTTTAAGAAACCATTTGCTAACAGGTAGAAAGGACCTTGCAAATGTAAGCTATTATGAGCTGTAGTCCTTTCAAAATGTTGGTGAACTTTGAATACTCCACAGCTTTTCCAAGTTGTTTGTTTGGGGCACCCAGATCTAGCCTAGTGCAGTGTTCCAAAAGTATTTAGATCAAAACAGAGTTATCATAGTAGTTGATCACCTCCTTAATCCTATTTTTAAAAAATCTTCAGGAACTCCTTATTCTCTATGGGATAAAATGCAAAATCTCCAATCTGACATTTAATGCCTTCCACAATCTGGCACTCAGATACTTTTCCATATACTATATTACTGTCCTTGTTGTTCTCTCTCTGTTCTCACCAAACTGGTCTACCAGCTGTTTCTTAAACTCAGCATCCTATCTCCTAAACCACTATCCATGCCTGGAATGCATTCCTTCAGTCTACCCCCCTTTGAATACTCCCCTTCCTTCAAGATAGAGTTCAGGAGCTGCCTCCTTTGGGAAGCTTTTCCTAAATTCTACAGTTATTTCCCCTCAAATTATCCTGCACTTTTTCTGTGTGCACCTTGTAGCTTCCTTACAAAATGCAAAGTCCATCAGGGCTAGACTTCTAACATTCTTTTTATTATGTTTCCAGTTTTTATTATAGTGATCCGCACATAGTAGGTGCACAATAAATGTTTGTTGAGTTACAATGAATTTCCATTCCAGAAGAACAAAAAGAAACAAAATTACAGAGGCCAGAAAGCCTAAAAAGTAAGGGATACTGTGTCGTTGGTCGATAGAGGTATAGATAGGAGTTCAATGGGCAATAAAACTAGAAAAGAAGGTTGATATACTTTTTTGGAGGGCCATGAAGGCCAGTCTTTTGGACTTTATTGGGGGATCAAAAAACAAAAGCAGTCAAGATTGTTGAAGCAGAGGAGTGATATGATCAGAGCTGTGTTTTTGGTGATCTGGTCATGATATTTAAGTTGGAGTGGAGGAGAGAGTCTAGAGATGCAAAGAATAGTTCAGAGACGATTGGCATAAGGAGGCAGCTAGGTAGCTCAGTGGATAGAGAGGTCCTGGGTTCAAATTTGACCTCAGACACTTCCTAGTTGTGTGACCATGGTCAAGTCAAGTCAGTTAAGCCCAATTGCCCAGTCTTTACGCTCTTCTGCCTTGGAAGCAATTCTCTAAGACAGAAGGTAAAGGGTTTGGTTTTGTTTTCTAAGACTATTGGCATAAAGAGAGAGTTTGACCATGGGGACATGTACAAACAGGTGTATTCCAAAGACATAGCAAAGGTAATATTGAGGAGAAGTGGCGATTCTGGCGGATGTGTGAGGCAAGGAAAAAGTGGGAGTAAAAGAGAGGCACTAAAGTTTCAAAACCTGGACAATAGTTGGTCCGATTGGGGCAGATAGGGAGATGCACAAAAACTTTGGAGAATTAATAAGAGGTGATTTCAGAGAGAGTCATGCCCAGGAGTCCTTTTTCACTTGTTTATCTCCCCATAATATTTCATTCTCAAGAGTCTATCTCAGTGGCCAAGAAGAAAATAACTAGAGAAATGCAATGGGGTAGATGAAAGCCATCATGCAGAAATAAGCACTCACATAAAGCTTTTAAATTGGTACCAAAGGGGGAATCTAACAGTATAGCCCCGGGAAGAGGTACAGAATAACTCTGTGATATGATTTTGTGGGAGACATTTAATCCTGGCTGAATTTTATTTATTGCTCTCGGTCTGATTCTTAATGCGTCTTATATGGATGCATTCTTTGAAAATTAGTTTTTCCCCATTTGTTGTACCAAATCACAGTCTAATTTGCATGACCTTGGCTAAATCATTTAGCCTTTCTGAGCCTCAGCCTCTCTTCTGTGAAGGGAATGGGTGGAACTAGATGGTTTCTTTAAGGCTTCTTGTGCTGTTAAAATTCTATGATATTATGATTCTAAGACTCCATTTAAGAGTCATATCTCTAACAATACCTAAATGATAATGTGATATATAGGACTTTTGGTTTAAGGAAAACAAGAGATCATTATCCTATGCCAGTGCAACTACCTCTGCAAAAAACCAAGCCCTTCTCTCTGGAAAATGAGTATGTCTGGTGAGGCAAATACGTACAATAATAATCTTTCTTTTTCTCCCAATTATATTCAAGAAGGATAAATAATATTATAGCTAGCATCCACAATAAGTGAGTTTCCTTTTCTATATTTCCATGATGATGTAAAATTGGTCTGATTATTGAAAGATGAAAATAGTTTGATAATGCTACACGGTCATGTAGCTTTTTTATTTACGGTTAAAATATATGAATTCTGGAACATCTGTCTGGAAAGGGAGTCTAAGTATAGACCATCACTAAGTGTTGTTATTGAGTTGTGTCCAACTCTTCATGATCCCATTTGGGGTTTTCCTGGCAAAGACACTGGCATGGTTTGCCATTTCCTTCTCCAGGTCATTTGACAGATGAGGAAACTGAGGCAAAGGGGATTAAGGAACAAGACACATAAGTGTTTGAGGTCAGATTTGAATTCAAGATGATGAGACTTCCCAGCTTCAGGCCCTGCCATCTCACTGCCCCACAGTGAACAAGAAAGACTGAGAAAGAGTTTCTAGTGCCTACTGTGGCTCCAGAGAGTATTTGTCAACCCTCAAGTTTATCAGATAAGTAGGAAATGGGGTGAAAATCAAGGAAAGGCACAAGCTTAAAGAGAGCAGTTTAGTCTGGAAAGAAATACCCAGTTGTGTGAACCATAAATGGGAAGCTGGAACAGCAGGGCCTGGGGGAACAGGTCACAGGAAGACCTCAATAGTAGAAGTTGCATTAGAAGAGAAGGTGAGGTGAGAAAAATAATTCATAAGTAAAATGGGGACAAAAGGAGGGAAACTTGAAGGTGAAAAATCACCAAAGCTGAGAGTTGAAAGCTAACTCTGTGACCATCTACTCCAACCCATATATAAAAAAAGTTCCAATTCTAACCCATCAGATAACTGGTCACTCAGTCTCTGCTTAAAGACTTCCAAGAAAGGGAAATTTAATTGCATCTTCCTAGAGTTATGCTTTGGGGTTTATAAAGTGTTTTCTTCCCAGCAACCCTACAAAAACACACTGAGCTGATGTTATTTCAGTTTTACAGACAGAAAATCGAGGCTCAACGAGTTTGAATGACTTACTAATGTACAGTTTGTGCTCCCACCTTCTCCCTGTAGCTCTCAGAGCTGAGCCATCACTGGGCTGGAGGGTTCTCTGTGCCAAGGGGGTCAGGTAGTTCTGGTATCATGGCCTTCCTCACCCTTCACTATGGCTTGCTCCTAATATGCATTAAATCTGAGAAACAAACAAACAAAAAGTTAGTCAGGACTTAAACTCCTGTCTTCTGATTATAAAATAAATGCACTTCAAAAATTGCATATTTAGAAGACATGCACATTTTTAGATCAACTTTAGTGAAATAAGCAACATTTAGCCAGGATTAAATGTTCACCACAAAATTATATTTTAAAGACTCAGTTTAAGGAAAATGAGAGTTAGTTATTATTGTATGGCAGTGTGACATTTTCCTGCAAAAAATTCAAGCCTTTTTGTTTAGAAAACAAAATTCTCTGGTTAGGCAAGTATATGTTCAAAGGTTTCATTTTCTCCCAATTTCTTTCAAGATTAGAAGCAGATTTTTTGTACTGCTTAGATATCTCCTTACAGAAGAGAATTTTTCCAAATCCCAGTTAGCATTTAAAGTAAAGAATCCCTTACAGGAATCAGAATGGGATAACCAAAAGAGAGAGGATTGGCCAAACCTTGAACTCTGTGTATAACCATCTGAAAGCTAAAGAAGCCACACCCACATCCACTGAGTTAGCAGCATCCAGGCCAGGACCCACAGTCCCTAAGAAGAATAGGCTCCGCATCCTGTTGTTGGTGCTAGAGATCAGCATTCCTCTTAGAAATTAGAAATTCCTATTTAAAAAATTGGACATTGCAAACCTTTATCCTATTTCTCTGTTCTTGAATGTGTTCAGTCCTCATCCTCACTCCTAACTCTACCTGCTTTCCCTGTATCCATTGGTGTAAGCCTCAGAATACCAGAAAAGGAGGTCAACAATTATCAGAGAGAAAAAAAAGGAAAAAAAGGAGGGAGGGGAAGAAAAGTCTTTGCAAGTAAGGATAAACCTGGTAAATAGACATTCATGGCAGCCTAAGTCCCATAGATTGCACTAATAGGAGGAGCCATGGACTGAATAGTACAAAAAGGACAATACAAAAATATACCAGAATAAGTCTCTGCTAAAATCCAAAACCTTGTGTTTGTAAAAACATCTGGGTAGACAAATACGTACAATACTCTTTCGTTTTCTTAGTTACTTCCAAGATTAGAAGCAAGAGGCACTATTTTTTTTTAAACCCTTACTTGACATTTTGAAAGCAATACCACAGACTTGTTTCAAGGCAGAAGAGAAATAAGGGCCAGGCAATGGGGATTAAGTGATTTGCTCAGGGTCATACAGCTAGGAAGTGTCTGACATCAGATCTGAACCCAGGACCTCCTATATCTAGGACTGGTCTCAATCCACTGAACCACTGGCTGCCTGATGCACTACTTTAGTCATCACTTAGGGAAGAGTTTTTCTCCAGCTTTCTGAGTTAGCATGCCTAAGGTAAAGAATCCTTTACACAAACTAAAATGAAGAGAAGAAGCCTCAGAAATGCAGCATTGCCACCCTCTTCAATTCCCCATATCCACCTGGGGTTTTATCCGGGGGGGGGGGGGATTTTCTCCAATCAGCCAAGAAAACATGATGCAAAATAAGTCAATTCTGGATATTTGCATCTTTACACATCAAATCATGTTGTTTCTTTTCATTTCAAGTTCTTGGCTCAGATATAGAATTTTTAGAGTTTATTCTGCTCTTTTATTCAGGATTAGATATCCAAATTAAAATCTTTAAAAGATTTGAAGGTTTGCTTTGTTATTTTTAATTTCTTGTAACAAAAAATAAAACCTTACTTTAGTCAGTTATCCTTTGAAATCACTCTCCATTCATTCGTGTCTATCATTTCACTTGTAGTTATCCCCTCTTTGTTAGCTTTGGATTCAGATCATTTATCCAACATTTATAGAATCACAGATTTAGAACTGGAAGTGACTTTAAAGGTCACAAGTCCATCCCTTCATTTTATTAATGAGATAACTGGTGCCCAGAAAAGTTAAGTGAACAGCAGCAAAAACAGGATTCAATTGTTATTTTTCATTTTCATTTACATGTTTTATCTACAATTTTGTAATCAGAAACATTATTAAAACTGTTCCCACGGTGTTGGAATGTGCAGTTTAATTTTTTAACCTGTGGCAATGATATTTCCTTAAGACACTTTCCTATATATTTCCATTAAATGAGTTAATCTGGTTCCATTCTTAATTTGTTGTGTTCTACTTGGGATAATGCATTAAGAAGATTATTTTAGCAGCTGTGTGAAAGAAGAATTAGAGGAGGTAGAAATTGGAGACAAAAAGATTAGCTAAAACACTGGCCAAAAATCCTACGTGAATAGTGGTAAGAGCTTAAATTCAAGAAGCAACAGGTATGAGAATCATTGTTGAAAAATAATTTCCAAGATTTGGTAACTTGATGGAATTTCAGGAGTAGGGAACACAGAAGAGCCAAAGATGATTCCTTGCTTTCAATTTTGGGTGAATAATAGAGTAATGAAGTCATCAAAAGAAGGAAATTGGGAAGAGACAGATTTAGTAGGGAAGATAATGGGTTCAGTTTGGAATGTGTTGAGTTTGACATTCTGGTGAGACATTAAAGTAGAAGGTAGCCAAAAATGTGATACTTGATCTCAGTGGAGAAAGCAAAGCTAAATATTTAGATTTGGGAGCACTGCGGTAGTCATTGTAGCGATGGGAGTAAAGTACTCAAATATATGTCATCTAATAAATTTGGATGGTTCCTCGAACAATGCTAATCACAACCCAACCAGTGTTGACTATTTGCTAATCACAACCCAACCAGTGTTGACTATTCTGTGCAGCTCGTCATCAACCCACAATACTTAGCACATGAGATATGTACCCAGAGTATCTGCCATCCCTCATCCTAGCCATGAGACTAATCTACCTTTCCTAATACAGCTTTGTGATGACATTCTTCACAGCTCTTATTCTTTGAAATTCTTCAGTGATTATGTGTTACAACCAGCTCCTACCTCATTACCCTCTAAAAGTCCCTTGTTTTCAATTTGTTTGTTTATTTTAGCTTTATTGTGTTCTATCTTTCACAGCCCTATGACACTGATAGAATTTTGTTTTCAAAAAGATGGTGCTTATTTCCGGCAAAATAGAGAGGAGCCAATCAGAGGGTTGTTAATCAAGATTATTTGTGTTATTATATCTATCAAGAAATCTCGAATGATTTTTATGAATGGATGGAACACAAGACAAGTAGAGATCCTTTTAGGCAGTACTTTGCTCTATCAAGTCAAGTGCTTTTTCATAATCAACAAACATTAAGCACAGTGCGATATTGTATTCTCTGCATCTTTTAGTCAATTGTGTGATGGTTAAAATGTGGTCCATTGTGTAATATTACTTATGAAAGACTTCCATTCCCTGTTAAGAACTGTACTATGAATGTCCTCAATTTACATTTAGTGAAGATTCAGAAAAGTTGTGTGGAAATAGAAAAGTAGATATTTTGTTGGGCAGTTGATGTCTGTCACTTTTTTCATTATTAATGATACCTAAGATACCCCAACCAAAAAAAACCCACTGGGAATGGAATATCATATATAAATTACTTCAGCCAGTTCTTAAGCTGTCAATAAGTGAGACAGATCCAGCAAAGACCTGGGTTCAAGGATTTACAGGAATCTGGTACTCATGTAGCTAGTTCAAGCATGAACTTTATTATTAAGTGGCATAGCAAGAAAACAAACCAAAAAAAAAAAATCACACACACTACATAGTTATAAAGAGAGACAAAGGCTCTACTCATTCAAGAAAAGGACACATGGAGGGTGGCAAAGATTTCGGTGGAGTTCCACAAGAAAATTTTATACCTTAAAAATGAGCCTAACTGAAAATGGGCAATCAGTGCCAAATGGGAGAGAGAGCATTCCTCATTAGACTAGATGTGGTGGGGAAATGCTCTGGGTTATTTGTCAGTACCAGACTAGGGGGAAGGAGTTTCCTAATTAGGTAGGAAATCAGGTTAGGGTTTTAGTTAGTATCTGGGGACCCAGGATTAGGTGTCGGTGTGCAACCTCTGCAATTGGCAGGAATCCTCATCCAAGCAAGAGCCATGGTCATTTACACATTTGAAACAAGGTCAAAATGTGTCTGATAGTGGAAGCCTATAGGCTTTTGGTTCCTTCTCATATGTTCATGATCATTAGAACCATTTAGTTTGGACTCCATAGTGGAGTCCTATCATTTATAATTACAGCATCAAACAACTTATTTTTATAAGAAATCAGAATTCCCACAATTATTTTATAAAGAATAAATTGAATATTTATCTCCAAAAGTAAGAAGAATTCCCAAGAGAGTATAGGTTCTTAACCTGGAATCAATAGATCCAAAGAGTGTTTGGGAATAAATCTTAAGAGGTTCACAAACTTGGATGGAAAAAAAATGCATCTTTGTTTTTACTAACTTTAATGGAAATTGAGCATTTCTTTCAATTATGGATTCTTAAAAATTATTCTGAAAAAGCATTCATAGGGTAACATGTTGGATTGGGGCTCTCATAATGTTAAGAGACTTGGAAAAAGTTTCTTCATCCCCACTAAAAAAACATTGGGTCTACTCCCTGGGGAAGATTTTTGGCAGGACATAGACAACAGGTCTCTATCCACCCCACCACTACACTTGGAAACTTTATGGTTGTAAATCTGAGTTATCTTGAGTAGAAAATTCCATCTTGATCTTAAATAGAACATGCACTATGCAATTTGGATCATATAACGGAAGAATTACTATCACCTAGAGTAATATACCTAAACTTAAGAGATAATTTTTTTTTAAAGAACAAAAAAAGTTTATTGTAGAGATTGATTCAGAGAACCTAAGAGAGGGAGGGCTCTGGCTTCTGCTGATACCAGTTAGAAATTCTAAGCCCCAGCCAGGAGGAAGGAGTCTCAAGACAATGGACCTTTCCTGTAGGCTTCAGGCCTCCAGAAAGGTGGGGTCACTAAGTCAGCCTTTCACTCACCAAAGTTGACCTTTTAAAAAGAAAGCAGTCTAAGGTCTCTTGCATGAGTTCCTCCAGGGTCAAGTTCCTCTTCCAGTCTTTCCTCAAGTGTCTGTCCTCAAGTCTACTCTGAGTTTATTCCAACTCGAATCTCGAATCGAATTGAATTGAATATCCTCTTCTGGCCTCTGGTCCTCTTTTTTTTTAAAAAATATATTTGATTTGATCATTTCCAAGCATTATTCGTTAAAGACATAGATCATTTTCTTTTCCTCCCCCCCACCCTCATAGCCGACGCGTAAGTCCACTGGGCATTAGATGTTTTCTTGATTTGAACCCATTGCTTTGTTGATAGTATTTGCATTAGAGTGTTCATTTAGAGTCTATCCTCTGTCATGTCCCCTCAACCTCTGTATTCAGGCAGTTGCTTTTTCTCGGTGTTTCCACTCCCATAGTTTATCCTTTGCTTATGAATGGTGTTTTTTTCTCCTGGATCCCTGCAAGTTGTTCAGGGACATTACACCGCCACTAACGTTCGATTATACCACAATGTATTAGTCTCTGTGTACAATGTTCTCCTGGTTCTGCTCCTCTCGCTCTGCATCACTTCCTAGAGGTTGTTCCAGTCTCCATGGAACTTCTCCACTTTATTATTCCTTTTAGCACAATAGTACTCCATCACCAACATATACCACAGTTTGTTCAGCCATTCCCCAATTGATGGGCATCCCCTCGTTTTCCAGTTTTGGGCCACCACAAAGAGCGCAGCTATGAATATTTTTGTACAAGTCTTTGTGTCCATTATCTCTTTGGGGTACAGACCCAGCAGTGCTATGGCTGGGTCAAAGGGTAGATATTCTTTTGTCGCCCTTTGGGCATAGTTCCAAATTGCCCTCTCTGGTCCTCTTTTTAAAGATCTTTTTCTCTTGTGTCACCTCCCCTAAATTTCATGTCTACCAATCACAGCAGATGCTCTGCTCTAGGACTGCCCAGAAGGCAATTAGTCGATTCTAATTCGTTACCCACTATCACACATGTGGGTCACAGACCTTCCACCTCATGATGAAGTGGGAGATTTACACCCTTGATGATCAGATCTAACATGGGAAGATCTTCCCACTCAACTGCAAGTATTGTGCTTACATTTCTGGGGATTATATAAACAAATAGAGGATTACAATTCAATATTCACAATCAAGGAAAAGCTAAGTGCCTTCATTGTTACAATCAGGGAAGAGCTAAATTCAATCTTCACAGTATGTATACAGGATAAATAGGAAAAAACTAACAGATGGAATGCACCAGAATTAAAGACTTCCTGTAGAAAATGGGATTTTAGTTGAGACTTGAAGGAAGCCAGAGAAGCCCATAGGTAGAGATGAGGAGGAAAAACATTCCAGGCACTGGGGATAACCAGAGAAAATGCCCAGAGTCAAGAGGATTCCCCCTGCAGTGGAACAAAAAGAGGTCTAGGGTTGCTAGATTGTAAAGTACTTGGAGGAGATTAAGTGTAAGAAGACTGGAAAGGTTTGGCATGGGAGAGGGAGAGACTTATAAAGGGTTTTGAAGTCCAACAGAGGGTCTTTTATATTAAATTTAATTGTAGTTGGATTGAATTGTTAAATTTGGTGGTCACCAGGGATTTAATGCCTAAATCCCAAATGAATTTCTAAAGTAGAACGGAATTTATAGTAGTTTATTTTTACAATAGAGTCTAAGATATTAAGGAAGTGAGAAAAGGGGAGAGGGAGAGAGAGAGAGAGAAAATTCTGGCTTCCTCTGAGCCAGGTAGAAATTCTAAGGCCCTAATCAGGGAAAGGAATCTCAAGACATGGGCCTTTCTCAGAGGTTCACACCTCCAGAAAGGAAGGAAATTAAGTCAGCTTTTCACCTACCACAGTGACCATGTAAAAGGAAAGCAATCTGAGGTCTCCTGCATGAGCTCCTCCAGGGTGGAGTTCCACAGCCAAGTCTGAGTGTCTGTCTTCCAGTCTCTCCTCAAGTGTCTGTCTTCCAGTCCAACTCTGAGTGACTCTTCCAATCTCTCCTCAGAGTGACTCTTCTTCACTCCATTTCAACTCTGAGTCAGAGGATTCTCCGATCTATCTATATCTTCTGGCCTCTTTGGTCCTCTATTTAAAGATCTTTTTCTCATGTGTCACCTCCCCTAAATTTCATGTCTACCAATCACAGTAGATGATTCTCTCCAGGATTGTCCACTCTTTAGTTCACACCTTTTTTGGTTAAATTATACTTTTTTTGATTATATCACATCTTTTGTAGTTAGTTTGCACCTTTAGTGGTTAGTTACTTTTTTGTAGATTAAAATGGGAAGATCTACTTCAAATACTGAATTAACACTTTTTGGGGGATTTAAATCTAAAAATAGATAGGGGATTACAATTCAATCTTCCCAATAAAGTATGAGCTAAGTACCTTCATTGTTACAATCAGGAGATTACAATTTAATCTTCACATGTATTTGATTCTGGAGGCAGTTGGGAGTTCCTAGAGTTAAATATTGAGTAGAGAGGTAACAAATTTGGACATGTGCCTTAGGAAAATTACTGAATAAAGGATGGTTTGGAGTGGGAAGAGATTAGGGGCAGGGAGCCATTAGAAGGCTCCTGGCATAGTCCCTATAGAAGTGATAACCTCAGAAGAGAAGGGGGTGTATTTAAGAGATGTTGCAAATGTCAAATCAATAGACCTTGACTACAGATTGGATATGGTGAGAAGAAGTAAGAGATAGTGAGAAGTTGAAAATAACAGTTAGTTTGAGAAGCTATGGGACAGTCCAGATGATGCTGTCCTTAACAGAAATTGAGAAGTCATGGGAAGACAATTTAGGAGGAAAATAATGAGTTAAAGATAAAGAGATCTATCTGCTGGACATCCCTTTGGAGATTTCTAAAAGGCAGTTGGAGAGGTGAGACTGGAGATTCACAGAGAGTTTGGAGTAGAATAATTAATAATAACAATCAACATGGAGTAATTAAATCTGTGGGAGCTGATGAGATCACCAAATGAAGTGGCATAAAGGAAGAAAAGGAAAGACCCTAGCAGAGAACCCTGTAAGACACCTGAAGTTAGAGCATGTGATCTGGATGAGGATCCAGAAAAGTGACTAAGGAGTATTCAGATAGAAAGAAAGAAAGCCAGGAGAGAGAGGTGTTCTGAAAACATAGAGAAGCTCTAGAGCAGTGGTTCTCAACCTTTCTAATGCAGTGACCCCGCAATACAGTTCCTCATGTTGCAGTGACCCCAAACCAAAAAATTGTTTTGATGGCTACTTCAAAACTGTAATTTTTCTAGTTATGATTCGGAATGTAAATACCTGATATGCATTATGTATTCTCATTGCTACAAATTGAGAGGTTGAGAACCGTTGCTCTAGACTATCAAGGAAAAGAAAGTGATCAATAGGGTCAAAAGCCTCCCAGAGGTGAAGGATGATGAGAATTGAGAAAAAGTACTTGGATTTGTTTCCCAAAGGGAGCATGGATAACTTTGGCTAGAGCAGTTTGAAATGAATGAAAAGGTCAGAGCTTGCTGTAAAAGCTACAACTGGCCAGAAACAGACTGTAAGGAGGGAAAGAGGGAGAGAAGAGGAAGCTTAGGCATTCCTTTTAGGTGGCCTCTTCGAGGAGCTTAAACCACAAAGGGCAGGAAAGATGGGGCAATTAGAGGACCTATTGATCAAGTGAAGATTTTTTCAGGAAAAAGGAAACATGGATATGTTTGGTACACAGTTGAAAATGAACCACTTGTCTTCTGTCATTAGCAGGTGAGCTCCTTGAGGGCAGAAACTGTCTTTATCTTTGTTTTTATCCCCTGCCTTGAGTAGCATGTCCAGTAAGGAGACAGCACTCAGTGTATGCCTGTTGTGTGCTTCACTGACCCCCTGATTAATAGGACTATTAAAAAATTAACCAAAGCCACACTGGGAGAGTAATTTACTATTGCTCTATCTATTAAATAGTATCCACCAAAGGCTAGTCCTGAGAATAGCCATTAAATTTTAAAGGTTATGCCCATCAAATGGAAAAGAAAAAAAAATACCACCCACCCGCCCACAGCCACCCCCACCCTGACCTTTGTTCAAGGAATCAGTCCGTGATGGGTTCCCAATATCCTGCGCTAACACACTGCCATAAAAGACCTGTCCCGGCAATATTTCTCGCTCGGCCAATTTCCACTTACACGCCACTCCCCTCCTGCCCACCCCCACTTGTAGCTACTTCCACAGCATTGATTTCACACAATTTTCCCTATCATTGACCAGCTGTATCATCCACTGCCACTGAAACCTTGTTGAGCCTCGGCTAAGTGTTATTGAAATCATTATGGTTTCAGTGGAAGTGCTTAAGACAGTATTTCAAGAAAGCTTTAAGGTCTGCCGAGGCGCACTAAAGCTTAGCCTGCCTTGACACCTCTTAACAAGAATCGCTCTTGTTGGAAAGGCAAACCCTCTCCAAGGCGATTATTGACCCCAAAGCCTTAGCAACAGAAATGGTTTGCATTCAAGTCCATTGAGTTAGCACAGAGAAGGGACTTAGCGACAATCTATTAATCAATGCAGTCAAAGATCCATACTCATTAAAGAATTTGAGTCTGTGATGGGCTCATTCAGGGCAGTTAGGATGCTCAGCAGATAGAGTGTCAGTTCTGGAGTCAGGAAGATTCATCTCTGTGAGTTCAAATCTGCCCTCAGATACATACTAGCTACATGACTCTGGGCAAGTCACTTAACTCTGTTTGCCTCCATTTCCTTATCTGTAAAATGAACTGGAGAAGGGATGACAAACCACTCCAATATCTTTGACAAAAACAAAAACAAATAGGGTCACAAAGAATGAGATATGATTGAAATGACAAATCAACAACAAAAATAGGTTCATTCTCATCATCCTTATACTTTGAATGGATAGAAGCTCTTTATGATATAAAAAGCATTACAGATAGATGTTTTTTCATTTGATGGTCATTCCCACCCTAAGAACAACAAGAGAGGGTATTATTATACACATTTCACAGATGAAGAAATTCAGACAGAAAAAAGTTAAGTGACTTGTCCAAGGTCACACACTTAGTAAATCTCTGAGGTAGGATTCAAATTCAGAGCTTCTTGACTCAGAGTCCAATACTCTAACTATCGTGCCAGCTCTCAGTAAATAAAATACTATTTATATCCCTGTCATCTTCCATTAAGTAGTAAATTGGCAAAAAAAAAGGCAGATATTTTTTTTCAAAGATATCAATACAGCAGACAACTCTATAATCTAGACTCATTTTCTGTATCTCAAGACAGAATTTAATCCATATTTTTATTTAAACCTAAGCAAGAATATACTGAATTAAGCCTCTAGCTTAATATTAGCAAGCAGCTAGGTCCCAGAATCAAAAAGACCTGAGTTCAAATTCAGCCTCAGATACTTAGTAGTTTTGCAACCCTTGGCAAGTCACTAAATTTTGGTCTCCCTCAATTTCCTCAACTGTAAAATGGGGATAATTATTAATAATAATTATTAAATTATTTCCTATTTATTCTGCAAGTGGTTTTCTATTTTTATTTACATGTTGTCTTGCCCATGCCCATTAGATTGCAAGCTCCTTGAAGGCAGGAATTATCTTTAATTTTTTGCCTCTTTTTGTATCCCCAGAGCTTAACACAGTGGCCAGCACATAATAGGCACTAACTAAATCTTGATTAAGTTGAAGACCAAATGAGAGAATCTCCCCCAGTATCTGACTTGTAGCAGATGTTAGATAAATACTCATTTCCTTCCTCTCCCCCCTACAACTTGACTACAAAAGTAGACACAAGCCCCAAACCTTTTTTTTTTCCACCCATTTTTGAAGCATTTATCATCCTAAGGAATCCTGACATCCTGGCACAGGGATATCAGCAAATATCCCTTGATTTCAAATACAACGGACCACAGATTCAGAGCCAAAAAGAGATCCTGCAAGCCAACTAATCAAACTCTCCATTCTACAGATGAGGAAATGGGATGACACGAAGAAATTAAATTACTTCTTTATGGCCACATAGATAGTAAGTAGCAGGGCTAGGATCTGGACCCAAGTCCCCTAACTTCCAGTCCAGCAGTGTGTACTGCTCTGCCTCCCAGATACAATGAATTCAGATACTTTTATCTTCAGTTAAGACAAGAAAAACCATTAAACCCAGAGGCCCAAGGTAACTCAGGCATTAAGTGATGGTTTTATAAAGAAGCTGCCTCCCTGGATAAGCCTGGTAGAAATCCCCAGCTTCCTAACCTATGCTAAAAGATAGTGATTTTATCTTCTGTGTCCTACTTGTACTCAAGTCACTAGAGGACATAAGATTGTTAGTTTTCCCAGAGTGACCAAGAATTAATGGATTTATATACCAGAGGAAAAGGTAATCAAATCTCCTTGCAACATTTACTCTGCCTTCCTTAACCCTAGATCCCTAAATTGGCATTTCTTTCCTCTTAAGCAATAAAGAAGCATATTTGAGCTGCTTACCACAAAGTTATTTGCCCTATAAGTCTACCTAGCAAAACATCTCCTCCTTTTCCTTAATCTCAATTTAACCTTTTAACATATATAATATATATACATACACACACACACACATATATATATATATATATATACCCGAAAGAATGGGACAGTTATTTAAAGTTTAATTTTAGTAAACGAGTTTTAGATGAAAGAGAATTGAGGATGAGGGGACACAGAGTGGAAAGGAAAAGGAAGAGCCCGTTTTGGGTCTCACAGGTATATTTTTTCCTTCACTCTTTGAGAAAGCTTCTAATTGACAGTGGCTTTCATCAAATCCTTTCCCTGACTTGCTTAACCTGTGAGATGGGAGAGTCAAGTTCATCAAATAATGGGAAACTGGGCACCTTGCCTACAGAGGATCTCAGATGAAATTAGATGCTTTGGTTTGGTAGGGAGGTGAAAATGTTTTTCTTCATAGACCTGTTGTTCTCTCTGCCTTTATGTATCAAGATAGTAAGCAAGGTAAAAATGAACTCCTTCTTCCAGGGTTTTCTCAATAGTGAAATACAATTAGAATGTGTACACATGGTTGGTATAGAGATGGAAGAGAAAAGAGGCTCAAAGGTTTTCCAGCCTTATGTTCATGTGTTTTTATGGAGAATAAGGAGAGGGAGAAGAAAGCATAAGCCTCTGGCCCCACTGAAATTATGATCGTTAAATTTATGTATTGTTGATTTTTTTTAGATCTGGATGTATCCACAAGGTTCTTGTCCATTGGACTAGAACAACTATGACCTCCTCATTTCTGTAATTTCCAGATTTATAGACCAAACCCCAATCTTCCATTCAAGCCAGTGTTACTAGAAGTCAGAACATGACTGTATGTTAGAGAGTGAGGGAAAGGGTAGAGATCAGAAGAGATTAAAATGACCAAGACAATCATCTGGGGACTACTAAGATGCCAGAAACTCAGAGCTAGAGCATTTACCCTGTGGGACTGATGTTTGAGAAACCATAACTAAAAGAGAAGGAACAAGAGTAGCTCACAGGAATTACAGTCATAAACAACCAGAGTTTATGGATCTTCCTTCACAAAAGCATGGAGAAAAGGGATAATTTTGTATTGATCTACATAGAGTATAAAATATTGTAATGTTGCTCTGTGATTCTTATCTATATTCAAAGTCCTTTCAAGTAGAAGAAAAGGTTTTTTAAAAAGACCTTCTCTTTTGTTGTTATTCAGTCATTTTCAATTGTCTGGTTCTTCATGACCCCATTAAGGGTTTTCTTGGCAAAGATACTGGAATGGTTTAACATTCCATATATGAGTAACTGAGGCAAACACAGCTAAATGACCTGCCCACAGTCACACAGCTAGTAAATGTCTGAAGCCAAATTAGTCTCCAGCTTATCAGACAGAATAAAGTATCCAGCAGATACAAGGCTCTTCCCCATGTAGAGAGAGCTATACCTTCTGAGGAGAAAGCTTCTGCTTGTCCACCAAAAAACTGTGGTGTGGATAAACATATACCATTAGGTGAAAAAATATTCTCTAAGAGGAGGAGAAAGAAAAGATGAGTGTGTGATTGGTGATCCAAAAATAAAGAATATCAAGATATTGAGGCTGTTCTTTATTGATGTGACAAGAGCCCCACTTTCCTAGGGCATATATCCAAGATAGGACCCCTCCAATAACCCCCAACTCCCACCCCCACATTAACTACTACTGTACATCTCCAGTGATTGCAATAGGGCATAAATGATATGGTCAAAAGGAAGGGAGGGAGGGAAAGAGAGAGCGATGCGGAGGCAAGGAGAAAGGAAGAGAGAAAGAGATGAGAGAGAGACAGAAGGAGGGAAGGAGGAAGAAGAGGGAGAGAAAGAGAGGAAGAGCAGGGAGACAAAAAAAGAGAAAGAGAAAGGGAGAGGGAGGGAAGCTTTTCTATAATTCTTATAACCAATTAAAGGAATGTCTTTTCCTGGCTCAATGACCAATCATCTTCAACACAGGCTCCTGTCATGTACACCAAGGAGATGTATTGCATATGCCCTTTAAGCAAGGGGACTGAGCACATACCCAGCTCCATGGCTCCACTTCATCCTTGCTGTGCCTTATCTAAAATAAATAAGTTAGGTTCACAGGCTAATTGTGGTGAAGAATTTGGGGGGGTTGGAGGGAGTAACAATGTATATTAAGGAAATAAATTCATCTAAGAATTAGAGATGGCCGCGAATGGAACAGTGTGTGGGTAAGAAAAATAGAGGCAGAAACAAAAGAAATAGTGTTATTGGAATATACTGCAGATTAACTGGACAGGAAAGAAATAAATGGGAGTTCAAGAAACAGATTTCAAGGCTAGTGCAAGGCATGTTGTAGTAGAGATTGGGGATTTCAATTCTCTGGACTTCTATTGAGCTCTTCTGCTCAAAATAAAGTAGTTAACAATTTTTAGCTTGTCTTAATGATAATTCTATCCCTGAAAAGTTAGAAGAAGCAGTAAATTAATCTGCTCTCATGGATTTGATTCTCACCAAAGAAGAACTTGAAATGTTGAGAACTTTTAATGGAAGGGACCAATTTGTCTTATCATTTGTGATAGAAAAGGGAGCAGAATCAGGAATTCAATTCAATTCAGTTCATTCTAAAATTCATGACACCAAAAGAGGAAGTTGGACATAGTCTGATATGTACTCTATATTTTTGGAGAACAGATTTCACTTGGTTGAGAAGAAAAAAAAAAGATAGGCAGAATCCCAAGGACTATATTTTTAGAAGATGTCAGCCTACGGGAATGTTTAAGAATGAAATTCTAAAGAAACAAAGAGATGTAATTCCAGTGAAAAAGAAAAGAGCAGGTTGTCTAAAGAGGCTGATGTGACTGCATATCAAACAATGTAGATTTAAAAGAGAGAGATAGGGAAGATGGAAGCAAGGACAGATAACTGAGAATGAATAAATATGTATGACAAAGTTCTATAAAGAATAGTGTCAGGGACAGAAAAGCTTAGAAGGCATAAGGCTGCTGAGGAAAGCAAAAGACCACCCCTAAAAAGGCTGTAAGTATTAGGGAAAAGAAGGGTATGAAAGAAGGACTAAAACCAAGAAAGCATTATATATATATATATATATATATATATATATATATATATATATATATATATATATATATATGTATATGTATGTATGTATGTCAAGAAATACTATACAATGATAAATGTGAAGGACTAAACTATTATCAACAATGCAAGGGCCCAAGTGCTATTCACAGCCATAGCAAGAATTGTCAGTGTATGAATGCAGATGGAAACTGCCATTTCTTGCCTTATTTCCTTTCTGAGTTTTTTCTTACATGCATGATATGTCTTCTGTCATAACATGAGGAATAGGGAAATTTGTATTGCATGTCATCACAGGAATAACCTATATTAGATTTTTTGCCACCTCTAGAGGGAAGGGAGAGAATCTGGAACGTGAAAGGTCAGAAAGCAATTATTAAATTGTTTCTATGTGTAGTTGAAAAAATAATAAAAGGAATGAGTTAGTTAAAAAGGGGGAGGGCTAAAACTGCTACTTGGATGGGGGAAAAAAAGGTAAAGGAGGAAAAGGAAGCCAGGAATACTTGACACTGATATTTGGACTGAAAAGAACAGAACCAAAATGGCTAATAGAGGTAAATCAGTAGGTAGGAAGAGAGTTCATGTTACCAGACTCTCATGAATTATATCACAGGATGCTGAAAGAAGTGGCAGCTAAGATTTTTGAGCAGCTAACACTGATCTTTGAAAAGATTGAAGCAAGTGGGACAAGTGATGCAGGTAGATCTGCAGAAAGACAAATGTTATTCTGATTTTCAAAGAAGGAAAGAGAGTGGAATGACAATGAGGATAATGGGCTTGGCTTTTTTGCTTAGAAGAATCCTCATTATTATCACTGAAGGGACAATAAAGAAACATCTTGTAGGGGAAGCCCCAATCACAAAGAGCCCAGCCAGCCTCAGTGTATCATGAGCATGTCCCAGAAGGTAATCAGGTGGCTCAGTAAATTGAGACCAGGTCTAAAGATGAGAAGTCCTGGGTTCAAATCTGACCTCTCCCACTTCTTAGCTATGTGACCCTGGGCAAGTCACTTGACCCCATTGCCTAGCCCTTATCACTTTTTTGCCTTGGAATCAATAAACAGTATTGATTGTAAGATGAGGGTTTTTTTTTTTATTTTAAACATTATTTTATTTGGTCATTTCCAAACATTATTCACTGGAAACAAAGATCATTTTCTTTTCCTCCCCTCTCCCCCTCCCACCACCTTTCCCTCTCCCATAGCCAATGCACGATTCCACTGGTTATCACATGTGTTCTTGACTCAAACCCATTTCCCTGTTGTTGGTATTTGCATTAGAGTGTTCATTTAGAGTCTCTCCTTAGTCACATCCCCTCCACCCCTGTAGTCAAGCAGTTGCTTTTCATCCATGTTTTTACTCCCACAGTTTATCCTCTGCTTGTGGATAGTATTTTTTAGATCCCTGCAGATTGTTCAGGGACATTGCATTGCCACTAATGGAGAAGTCCATCACCTTCAATTGTACCACAATGTATCAGTCTCTGTGTACAATGTTTTCCTGGTTCTGCTCCTTTCGCTCTGCATCACTTCCTGGAGGTTGTTCCAGTCTCCATGGAATTCCTCTACTTTATTATTCCTTTTAGCACAATAGTATTCCATCACCAACATATACCACAATTTGATCAGCCATTCCCCAATTGATGGGCATACCCTTGTTTTCCAATTTTTGGCCACCACAAAGAGTGCAGCTATGAATATTCTTGTACAAGTCTTTTTCCTTATTATCTCTTTGGGGTACAAACCCAGCAGTGCTATAGCTGGATCAAAGGGCAGACAGTCTTTTATCACCCTTTGGTCATGGTTCCAAATTGCCCTCCAGAATGGTTGGATCAGTTCACAACCCCACCAGTAGTGGATTAGTGTCCCTACTTTGCCACATCCCCTCCAGCATTCATTACTTTCCATAGCTGTCATGTTAGCCAATCTGCTAGGTGTGAGGTGATACCTCAGAGTTGTTTTGATTTGCATCTCTCTGATTATAAGAGATGTAGAGCACTTTTTCAAGTGCTTATTAATAGTTTTGATTTCTTTGACTGAGAACTGCCTGTTCATGTCCCTTGCCCATTTGTCAATTGGAGAATGGCTTGATTTTTTGTACAATTGATTTAGTTCTTTGTAAATTTGAGTAATTAAACCTTTGTCAGAGGTTTTTATGAAGATTGTTTCCCAATTTGTTGCTACCCTTCTGATTTTGGTTACATTGGTTTTGTTTGTACAAAAACTTTTTAATTTGATGTATTCCAGATTATTTATTTTGCATTTTGTAACTCTTTCTAAGTCTTGCTTGGTTTTGAAGTCTTTCCCTTCCCAAAGGTCTGACATGAATGCTATTCTGTGTTCGCCTAATTTTCTTATAATTTCCTTCTTTATGTTCAAGTCATTCACCCATTTTGAATTTATCTTGGTGTAGGGTGTGAGGTGTTGATCTAAACCTATTCTTTCCCACACTGTCCTTCAATTTTCCCAGCAGTTTTTATGAAATAGTGGATTTTTGTCCCAAAAGCTGGGATCTTTGGGTTTGTCATATACTGTCTTGCTGAGGTCGCTTGCCCCCAGTCTATTCCATTGATCCTCCTTTCTGTCTCTTAGCCAGTACCAAATTGTTTTGATGACCACTGCTTTATAATATAGTCTGAGATCTGGGACTGCAAGGCCCCCTTCCTTTGTATTTTTTTTTCATTATTTCCCTGGATATCCTTGATCTTTTGTTCTTCCAAATGAACTTTGTTATGTTTTTTTCTAAATCAGTAAAAAAATTTTTTGGAAGTTCCATGGGTATGACACTAAATAGATAGATGAGTTTGGGTAGGATGGTCATTTTTATAATATTGACTCGTCCTACCCATGAGCAGTTAATGATTTTCCAATTGTTCAAGTCTAGTTTTAGTTGTGTGGAAAGTGTTTTGTAGTTGTGTTCATATAGTTCCTATGTTTGTCTCGGGAGATAGATTTCTAAGTATTTTATTTTGTCTAAGGTAATTTTGACTGGGATTTCTCTTTCTAGTTCTTGCTGCTGAGCTGTGTTGGAATTATATAGAAATGCTGATGACTTATGTGGGTTTATTTTGTATCCTGCAACTTTGCTAAAGTTGTTGATGATTTCGATTAGCTTTTTGGTTGAATCTCTAGGATTCTTTAAGTAGACCATCATGTCATCTGCAAAGAGCGATAATTTGGTCTCCTCCTTGCCTATTTTAATACCTTCAATTTCTTTTTCTTCTCTAATTGATACTGCTAGTGTTTCTAATACAATGTCAAATAATAGAGGTGATAATGTGCATCCTTGTTTCACTCCTGATCTTAATGGGAATGGATTTAGTTTATCCCCATTGCAGATGATATTAGCTGATGGTTTTAGATATATACTGTTTATTATTTTTAGGAACGACCCTTCTATTCCTATGCTTTCTAGTGTTTTTAATAGGAATGGGTGTTGTATTTTATCAAAGGCTTTTTCTGCATCTATTGAGATAATCATGTGGTTCTTGCTAGTTTGCTTGTTGATGTGGTCAATTATGTGGATGGTTTTCCTAATGTTGAACCAGCCCTGCATGCCTGGTATGAATCCTACTTGATCATGGCGAATGATCCTTCTGATCACTTGCTGGAGTCTTTTTGCTAGTATCCTATTTAAGATTTTTGCATCTATATTCATTAGGGAGATTGGTCTATAATTTTCTTTCTCTGTTTTTGTCCTGCCTGGCTTTGGAATTAGTACCATGTTTGTGTCATAAAAGGAGTTTGGTAGAACTCCCTCTTTGCTTATTATGTCAAATAGTTTGTATAGTATTGGAGTTAGCTGTTCTTTGAGTGTTTGATAGAATTCACTGGTGAATCTGTCAGGCCCTGGGGATTTTTTCTTAGGAAGTTCTTTGATGGCCTGTTGGATTTCTTTTTCTGATATAGGATAATTTAAGAAATCTATTTCTTCTTCTGTTAGTCTAAGCAATTTATATTTTTGTAAATATTCATCCATATCACCTAGGTTGGTATATTTATTGCCATATAGTTGGGCAAAGTAGTTTTTAATGATTGCCTTAATTTCCTCTTCATTGGAGGTGATGTGACAAGGAAATCATTTTAAAAGACTGATATATATTAATTTAAGGTCACCAAGGAATTCAGCTATGTAATTCCTAAATGAAAACTGAAGTCAGCCGTCGTCAGCCTTTTATAGAGTTTAATTACAAACAGGAGGAAGAAAGGAATTAGAGAGAGAGAGAGAGAGAGAGAGAGAGAGAGAGAGAGAGAGAGAGAGAGAGAGAAAGGGGAGAGAAGGGAATAGGGCTTAAATACCCCCTCTGGTTAGGCTGGGCCAAAAGGCCCAAGCCCTTAGATAGCTGGGGCAAAGAAAGGAGATCAATCCCTATTACTCATGTGACCAAAATGGAGAAACAGTCTCCGGGGCCTCCACCTCCAGCTTCCTTCAGAGCAAGCTTCTCAGAGCACCTCTCCAACCACTCAGAGCCAAAACTCTCCCACACACCACCCTTCAGTCCTCAGACCCCTCTATCTTTAAGGAACCATTCAAGTTCCCTCCCCTCAGTTCTCACATCTACCAATCACTGTCCATCATTTTCCCTGTGCCAATGGTGGCTCTAGCTTAACCCAGGACCGCCCAGAGGTCGGTGGCTTTGCACATGTCTGTTGAAGGTCATATTCTCAAATAATTAAATCTTGATCTTTTGCTACAGCCCTTCCTAAATCCTGTTACCCTGAGTAGGGTAGAGATTGGAATAATTAAATTTTGATCTATGCTGCAGCCCTTCCTAAATCCTGTTAGGACCGAGTGGGGTGGAAATTGTATTTTCCAAGACCTGGTTCTGTCATTCCAAGTATCTCTATTGTATCAATTCTAAAATCAATCATGACTCAAAGAAATTCCTGTTCTGTGCTTAAGCATAGGTCAAAGCCCTTTCCATTGTTCAGCAAAATGTTTCTGTCCTAAAATAATCTTAAGAAGGGAGGAGGAGGAACCTCCCTTGTCAATTGGGTTCACATTCCAATAGACTATCACGAAGAAATTTTCCAAGTATGAAATTTCCCAATGGTGAAATTTCCAACATTTATAAGTCTAAGAAATTTTAAGGTTTACAGTGAGATCCCCCTTTTCATCCTTGATGCTGTTAATTTGCCTTTCTTCTTTCCTTTTTTAAATTAGATTAACCAGTACTTTGTCTATTTTGTCTGTTTTTTCAAAGTACCAGCTTCTAGTCTTGTTTATTAGCTCAATAGTTCTGTCACTTTCGATTTTATTAATTTCTCCCTTAATTTTTAGGATCTCTAGTTTGGTTTTCTTCTGGGGGGTTTTAATTTGTTCGTTCTCAAGTTTTTTGATTTGCATTTCCAATTCCTTGATCTCTGTCCTCCCTAATTTGTTAATATATGCACTCAGGAATATGAATTTTCCTCTAAGTACTGCCTTGGCTGCATCCCATAAGGTTTGAAAGGATGTCTTGCCCTTGTCATTTTCCTCAACAAAATTATTAATTGTTTCTATGATTTCTTCTCTAACTATCCAATTTTGGAGTATCATATTATTTAATTTCCAATTAATTTTTGATTTTGCTCTCCATGTACCCTTACCGATCAATATTTTTATTGCCTTGTGATATGAAAAGGCTACACTTATTAATTCTGCTTTTCTGCATTTGAGTGCCATGTTTCTGTGACCTAGTGTATGATCTATTTTTGTGAATGTGCCATGTGGTGCTGAAAAGAAGGTGTATTCCATTTTGTCCCTATTTATTTTTCTCCATATGTCTATTAACTCTAATTTTTCTAAGATTTCATTCACCTCTTTTACCTCTTTCTTGTTTATTTTTTGGTTCGATTTATCTAAATTTGATAGTGGTTGCTTCAAGTCTCCCACTAATATGGTTTTACTGTCTATTTACTCCTTCAATTCTCCTAGTTTCTCCATTAAAAATTTGGATGCTATACCATTTGGTGCATACATGTTGATTAGTGATATTTCCTCATTGTCTATACTCCCTTTTAACAGAATATATTTACATTCCCTATCCCTTTTGATCAGGTCTATTTTTGCTTTGGCTTTGTCAGATATCATGATTGCAACTCCTGCCTTCTTTCTATCAGTTGAGGCCCAAAAGGTCTTACTCCAACCTTTAATCCTAACCTTGTGAGTGTCAATCCACCTCATATGTGTTTCTTGAAGACAACAAATGGTAGGGTTTTGGGTTCTAACCCAATCTGCTATTTGTCTACGTTTTATAGGTGAGTTCATCCCATTCACGTTCAAAGTTATGATTGTCATTTGTGGATTCGCTGGCATTTTGATATCTTCCCCTAGTTCTGACCTTTCTTCTTTAGCTATCTCCTTTTGAACCAGTGATTTACTTTAGGTCAGTCCCCCTAGTCCCCTCCCTTGAGATGCTTCCCTTTCTAGCCCCTCCCTTTTTATGCTCCCTTCCCCTCCCCCCTCTCCTTCCCTCCCTTTTTATATTCCCTCCCCCCTTCCTCTCCTTAATTTTCCTTTCTTTCTTGCCCTAATGCATAAGATAGAATTCAGGATCCCACTGGATCTAGATGTTCTTCCCTCTCGGATTTGATTTCACAGAGAGTAAGGTTTAAGAAATTCCACTTCACGCTCTCTTCCTCTCCTTCTCATATGAGAGTTCTTCCCCTCCCCTTCCCATGTGTATCTTTGTATGGGAAAGATTATTCTATTAAGTCCCCCCCCCCATTTCTTGAAGTAAATCTTAGTGTTATCGATGGTTCCCCCCTCCCTTTTCATTTCTTTGCCCCCACTTTCCCCAAATCTTCCTAATGCCCCAATCTTGCCCTATGCATGTTTCTTCTAACTACTCTTAGGATGGTACAATTTTTGAGACTTACACAAAACATTTTCCCCACATATTGGTATATATAATTTGATGTAAATGTAGTCCTTATAGAAGAGAGTTTGACTTAAAGAAAAAGATAAGATTTATCTCCTTTACCCTTTCTTTCATATTTACCTTTTCATGTTTCTCTTGCTTTCTGTGCTTGGATATCAAATTTTTCCACTAAGTTCTGGTCTTTTCTTAGCAAATGCTTGGAAATCTTCTATTTTGTTGAATGCCCATACTTTCCCCTGTAAGTATATAGTCAGTTTTGCTGGGTAGTTGATTCTTGGTTGGAGTCCCAGCTCTCTTGCCTTTCTAAATATCATGTTCCATGCTTTGCGGTATTTTAGTGTGTTAGCCGCTAAGTCGTGTGTGATCCTTATGGGAGCCCCCTTATATCTGAAGCTCTTCTTCTTGGCTTCTTGTCGGATTTTCTCCTTTTCTTGGAAGCTCTTGCATTTGGCAATTACATTCCTAGGGGTTGTCTTTTGGGGATTTAGTATAGAGGGTGTTCTATGAACCCTTTCTATTTCTCTTTTTCCCCCTTGCTCCACAACGTGGGGGCAATTGTCTTTTATAATCTCCTGTTGAATAATATCGAGTTTATTGTTTATCTCTGGTTTTTCTGGGAGACCGATAATTCGGAGATTTTCTCTTCTCCCTCTGTTTTCCAAATCTGTGACCTTCTCAGTGAGATATTTTATGTTTTCTTCTAATTCATTAATTTTTTGGGTTTGCTTCATTGATTCTTGCTGTTTTATGATCTCACTTTCTTTGAGTTGCTTAATTCTGGTCGTTAGGGACTGGTTTTGCTTTTCAGCTTTGTCTTCCCTTCTATTGGATGGTTCGAGCTCTTTTTCCAATTGAGCAGTCTTATCTCTCCGACTGCTGATCTCTTTCTCCCATTTTTCTTTCCAGGTTTCCATCTTTTGGATAAGTTCCAGTTTGAGATCTTCCAGAGCTTGTTGATAGTTTCCATTTTGGGAGGCATGTTCTGATTTTTTTTGGATTTCCTCCTCATTCTCTTCTTTTCCTTGGGTACTTCCACCATAAAAGTTTTCAATAGTCACCTTTTTCCCTTTCTTCCTGGAGGCTTGATTTTGGGCCATGTGAGCCATTCCCTTTGGTGGTTTTATTCCCCTTTCCTTTTTGGTCTGGGGTCTGGGTGATATGGGCAGGTTTTCTATGAATTTAGGTTGCCTCAGACTAGTTCTTCCCAGCCTCTGAGGTTTCTTAGAGTGCTGGGTCCCTGATCACAGCCACACTGCCCAGGTGTTCAGCTCTGCCCAGATAATCAGCAAGTGGTCCCCCCCTGGTGTTTAGCTCCGCCCAGATGTTTAGCGCAACTGCCCCAAGTATAGCTCCGCGGACCTCCTGTGATCAGTGCCGGGTTCTCCCATGAAACAGCCCTGAGATGTTTTTTCCTGGCAGTCCCCAGATCCCAAGGACCCTGGAGTGCCCCCCCCCCCAGACAGAGACGTTCCCCACTCACTCGCTGTCCCAGTGAGAGCTCAGGTAGCTCACTCTGGTTTGGTGGGGGAGGTGGGGTGGGGGAAGGGCGGCTCAGTTCACGTTTCTGTGCAAGCTTTAACTCCTTCTCATTATAGTGTGGAAATGTTCAAGCCCCACGTAGCTTCGCCTTTGTGTGGTACTAGGGAGTACTGGGGAGCCCTTCTGTTCCTCTAAAGGTGATTTTTATACTCCTTTGATGTAGTCTATTTCGTTCAGTGCCGGGGAGAGGAAGTGTGTGGTGTCTAGATTGCAGCCATGATTCTAAGATGAGGGTTTTAATTTTTTTAAAGCACATCCCATAGGAGAATCACCTTATTTTCTCCTTTGACAAGATTACTAAACTGGATTGTTTTTAAACAAGGCTTCTGATTTCATAGGTGTTGGGAACTCCCAGTAAGGCAACTCCCTCTACTAACATAGACAACAATTCCTTAGCAACCATACTTTTAGATTAGGGAAATATTGAAAATATAATTTAATCCATATTTTAGTAATACATTTGACAGTATCTCTGATGTTATTTTTGTGATCAAGATGGATAAATGTGTGCCAGACAACAGGTAAATCTGAAGCTGGTTAAATAGCTGACACCAAAGTTTAGTGCATATAATGATTCAGTGTCAACTCAAATGAGGAATTTATAATTGAGCTACCCAGGGATCTGTCCTTGGCCTTGTACCATGTAACATTTTTCTTAACAAGTTGGATAAAGGCAATAGATGTCATGCTTATCAAATTTGTAGATAAGAAAAAGGTAGGAGGAACAGCTAATGTGTTAGATGACAGTCAGGATACAAAAAGATCTTGACAGGCTAAATTGTTGGACTGAATCAAATAAGATTACATTTAATAGGCATAAATAAAGAAGCTCACATTTTGGTTTTGATCACCAGCTTCACAAGGCAAGATGGGCTCGACAGCAGTTCATCTAAAAAGGTCTGGGGATATTAAATGGATGATATGAATCTTTGGGGTGAAATAGTAGCCAAAAAGTTAAATTAAGGCACTGATGCTATATCAAGTAAAGCATGTTGTCAGGCACTAAGAAGACATTCGCCTCTGGCCTGGGCAAAATGTAACTGACATGACCTTTCCATTTGGAGAATGTCACATTTTAGGAAGGAAATTGAGAAAAGGTCTGCTGAAGGGCCTTAAAATCATGCCCTATGAAGATTATTGGAAGGAACTGGGGGTCGCAGTCTGGAAGTCTTTGAAGGGCCAGCATGGAAAAATGAGATTTGACTTGCTCTTCTTGGACCGAGTAGCACTAGAAGAAATGAGTAGAAATTGCAAAAGGAGATTTAGCTTTGATACAAGGAAAATCTTTTGAACAAGTATTGTTCAGGCATTGCAATCATATCCAACTCTTCATGATCCCATTTGGGGTTTTCTTGGCAAAAATACTGGAATGATTTGTCATTTCCTTCTCCAGCTCACTTAACTGCCTATATATGTATATACCTATGTGTGTACCTATATATACCCACATAACATACCTATTGGCCAGCTAAGCATCGTTCTAGGCTCTGGCTGACCCTTGAATCCTTTCTTGCTCCAACATCACTTTGCTTATGCAGCCAATAACTTCTCCATCTTCTAGTCTTCTATTTTCCTATGCTAATACTTTGTCATTTAACCCCTACAAATCTTCTAAGGAAATAAAAGATAGAAAAAATAACAACAAAACTAATAAAAATGTGGAATTCTTTAAAGGATTTTAAAGTAACACAAAAACTTTAACCCAAAACAAAATATTGCAAAAGAAAAATCTGCCTCCAGAGTTTAGCACAGTATCTAGCATACAAATAGGTACTTGTTGACTTGATTTAACCCTTAATGCTTTTAATTCTTCTGCTTTATCTATATTAGCACAGTGGATAGAATGCTGAATATGAAAGAAGAACATATAGGTTCAAATCCTACCTCTGACATTTATTAGTTTTATGACCCTAGGGAAGTCATGTAAACTTTTTCTATCTCAGTCCCCTTGGGGGAAGAAGTTGGTGGCCCTTGAGATCATTTTCAGGTCTAAATCTATATCTGATGGTTATTGTGAACATGTATATCTTAGGCTGCATGTCATCCCCCTTAAGTGAAAAAATGCATCTTTTGTTGAGTCAACTTGAATTTCTAAAATAATATGAAATACACAATGATCACTTAATCAATGTTTTTGATTTTTGGTTTAGGGATAAACAACTTCCTCTATATATATTCTCATAGTTTTAAGCCCAGTAGCCAACAATTTGCATACAAATGCTACAAAAGATATTATTAAAAATATTTTGATCTATTAAAGTTAGTATCCTTGATGCATAGTATTCTAAAAAGTTGAAAATTGGGCTCTTGGCCCACCAAATATATGTCCCTGTCTTTCCACTACAGAAGACCTTTTGCATTCATCCCAATAGATTTTTTTCCTCACTATAACTCTTCCTTTTCTCTATCTAGAGGCAAAAATCACCCAACTATTGGATACTATTCAGGATGGGTCACATTTATCTGAGTATGACTGAAGTAGGTTCCAGAAACTTGGCTTCTGAGGCAGAAATTTGGATATAGTTAATAGTGACTCAACTGAGGTGCCAGCATTTTAAGAAAGTATTTGTATCTAACAAGCAATTGGAAGTAATGAGGAAATTTTGAGGAATGGTGGAATTTGATAGGACATGGGTTTTGTCTCATGTTCTTCTGGGACATATTGAGTTTGAATTTCAATGGGGTATTCTTTTGGGGAATGTCTACAGGTAGATGAGGGCTGAAAATGCAGTTATGAGCATCATTTCCATGGCTATGATCATCAAATTTATAAGAATTGATGAGTTCACCAAAAGAGAATAAAAGAGGAAGAAGAGAAGTCCTAGGACACAGCCCTGGAATATATCCACCAAAAGGAGTTTGGACATGAGTGATGATGCAACAAAGGAGAATGATTTAAAAAAATGATTACACAAGAGGACAACCATATGAGAGCAGTGATGTGAAAACTCAGGAAGGAGAGTGTCTAGGAGAAGAGAGAAGACAACAGCCTCAAAAATTTCAGTGGTAAAGAAGGATGAGGACTAAAAGAAAGCCTACTGAATTCAACAGTTATGATAACTAACCTTTGAGAGATGAGTTTTAGATGAGTGCTGCTAGAAACAAGATTCCAACAGATAGAGAAATGTGAGATGAAGAAATGGAAATAATAAATATAAATAGCATTTTCTAGGAATTTGACAGTGAAAGGAAAGAAAGATATATAGGTTGATAGCTAAAACAGATGCCAAATTGAAAGGATTTTTTCAGAGATAAGGAAAATCTGTAAACATGTAGAGAAGTAGAGAAAGAGCCAATGAATTAAAAAAAGAAAATTTTGAATAAAGTTAGCAAGTTCCTGGAAACTGAAGAGGATAATATATAATAGGAAAACACAGGTAAAGAACATAGGTACAGAACTCCTTGGTAAGAAGAACAGACTCTTTTTCTGAAGTGGAAGGAAAGAAGGAATGACAGAGAATTCTGAAAAAAAATCCAAAGTATAAAAGAGAGGATGAGAAGAAGTTGCTAACTGGGATTCTCATATGGTGGGATGGATCTCTTGAGAAGAAATCTGGAATAGAAGCTATGAGAAGAGGAAGAGTGAAGTCAATCAGGGAAGAATTAAAAGATTGCCATTCATTAGCAAGGATCCATATATAAAGTTCAGCAGTCCAAAGTGGTTTACCATCTATTAGAGCAGTGTCTTCAGTGATATAGTTCCAAGTGCCTTGAGTTGGACTAAGAAGACAAGGAAATCTATTTAGTATTGATAGTGACTTCTTCTGGTGTGTAATTGGAAATCTTATGCCTTTGAATTACATTTTCCAGGAGCCCACTGACTTCCTGTCATTACGTGACAGGGGATAAATTGGGTGGGGTTCCTGGTCTCCCACTCTTTCCTTCCTGGGTCAGGACATTGGTGGAGTGGGCTGTTTGAGCAGGTAGATTAGCCATGGGCACATGGTTTTATTTTGTTACTTCTAGTGATTATTAATAAATCATAAAATATAAATAAATCTTATAAAATATAATATTTGAAGTTATTATATAGTAATTTTAATTTTTACACTGGGTCACCTCCTCTAGGATAGGATAGCCCACATTCCCTACTCAAATAAATACAAATCTGCTAAATGTCTATAGCTTCTTTTTAAAAAAATTTTTCCAGATTATGCCAGTACAGTTTTCAATTTCTGATATTTTGTGAGCCATGTTCTCTTCATCTTCCCTATTTCCCCCAAAGACAAGTAATATGATATAGATTGTACATGTGTTTTTATATAATACATATATCCATGTTCATCATGTGAAAGAAGACATATATCACTTAACTAGATAAAAAATCATGGAGGAAATGAAATGAATAATGGCATTCTACAATCTGCATTCAGATTCCATCAGTTCCTTCATGGTAGTGGATGACCTTTTTCATCATGAGTCCCTTGGAGTTTTCCTAGATCTTTGCATTTGTTGTAATAGGTGAGTTAAAAGAATAGTTCAAAACTAACTATATATATATAAAATAACAGGTTTATTTAGCTAAAGGAAGGAGGGGGAAATGGAATTAGGGAATAACTAACTCTTAACCCAAAACAGAGATTAAAACCCTTATACCATCTATAATTATTCTAAACTAAATTCTTAAATCAGTAATTAAGGCTGGGGGGGGGGGGGGGGTAGGAACAAGGACAAGGGCCAAAGAATCCCACAACTAGGAGTCCTCGTTGAGTCAAGCAGTAGTCCCAGAAACAGCTCTGTTGAAATCCACTTGACAGGCAGCAACAGCAGCAAGGACAGGTAGAATATCAAGAAAGCCAAAGAAGAGGGAATCACTGACTCTCTGGGTTCACCCCAGAAATACCAAACAGAAACCCTCTTGGCTCTCCTGACTGCTAGGGAAAAGCAACAGCCCCTCTTCCAGAGGAGTTCACGAACTGTTCCCAGAAACTTCCTGTGTGTTCAGTTCCCCAGCTCCTGAGAGTTCTGTGTGGAATGTTGGTTTGCAAGATCTCTTGCTGTCAACTTGCCCCTGCTAAAATCCCTTACTACAGTGTACAGCATTCTCCTGTTTCTGCTCACTTCACTTGCACCACTTCATATGTATTTCCTGGGGGGGGGGAGAGAGGGAATGATCATTTTGTCTGTCATTTCTTATGACACAATAGTATTTCATTACAATCATATTCTACAACTTGTTTGGCCATTCCCCAATTGATGGACATCGCTTCAGTTTGACGTGAAAAAAAGAGATGCTATATAAGGGGGCAGCTAGGTGGCTCAGTGGATTGAGAGTCAGGCCCAGAGACTGGAGGTCCTGTGATCAAATCTGGCCTCAGACACTTCCTAGCTGTGTGACCCCAAGCAAGTCATTTAATCCCCATTGCCTAGCCCTTACCACTCTTCTGCCTTAAATTCAATACATAGTATTGATTCTAAGATGGGAGGTAAGAGTTTTTAAAAAATAAAATAAACTGTAATAAAATTTTTAAAAAAGAGATGCTGTAAATATTTTTGTATAAGTAGGTCTTTTCCCCCAATCTTTGATCTCTTTGGGATATAGATCTAGTATTGGTATTGCTTGGACAAGGGGTATACACAATTATGGCCTTTGGGGCATGGTTCGAAGTGTCCTTAAATCCATAATCTGATTTGTTTTGGGAGGTGAAGGACTGGTGCTAGGGGCTCTATCAATGCCTTTCCTACTTTAAAGAAATTGTTAAAGAACCCCATAACTATCATCTCTTGGAAGGGATATTTTCAATGTCCTTGATACCATGATGGTTGCAGACTTCTATATCTCTCTTCTTTTGCTTATCTCTCTCTATTCATCCCACTTTTATACACACACACACACACACACACACACACACACACACACACACACACATCCTTCAAGTCCAGGTTTATTTCTTACTGTATTACAGAGTTTATCCCTCTCATGCTGTGTTCAGCAGTCTTTATGTAGCCCAACAAAATTGCATTTTTGTAAAGCAGACATACAGTCCTTTTCTTGACTACTTTGTTTTAAGTGGCTTGCATTAAAATGAAACATATTTAATTCTAAGGATCCTGATGATAATAGTTTGGCTGGAGTGACATCACATCAGCACAGCAGTATTCATTTTATCTTAAAATATCTATTAACAAAAGCCAAATAGGAAACACAGAACATAAATATTCTGACAATTGAGAAAGACTGGTCAATCAATGCAGAGCAATCAGGTATGAGCAATCCAGGCTGTAATCAAAAGCTTCAGAGTACTCATTTTTATTCAAATAGTTGTGATGAAAAATTTTCCAGAACTTAAAACCTCTGCCAAGCATTGTTTATGAGAAGAAGAGATGCCACAGTTAACACCCAAGAGCCATGGAATCAAAAAGTGATTGAAATAATAGGGAACAAAAAAAAATCACAAAAGGAACCAAAAAGCCAATCAGATTGCTATTGCACACTGCTACAGCAAACAAAAAGCTGTTATAATGAACCTTGGAAATTTGTGTCCTACTTCAACAGAAAGAGTAAAATAGACTCATAGATTTGGAATTGACAAAATGACATCTGGTCCAATGTCCACATTTTATACATAAAGTAAATGATACCAGGAGCAATTGTGACTTGTCTAAGATGATAGGGGTCAAGGAGAGGACCTGGAATCAAAGAAGACATCCTAGAGGAGATAATGTTTGACCGAGAGAATAAAAGTGGCTCTTCATGAAAAAACTCAGATCTAAACTAAGAAAAGAGAAGTTAAGTGGTGCAGTGGATATACTGCTAGGCTTGGAGTCTGGAAAACTCATCTTTCTAAGTTCAAATCTAGTTTCCAACAATTACTGGCTATGTGACACTGGGCAAGTCATTTAGCCCTATTTACTTCAGTTCCTCATCTAGTAAAATGAGTTGGAGAAGGAAATGGTAAACCACTCCAGTATCTTTGCCAAGAAAACTCCAAATGAAGTCATACCAGGTCTCAAACTGTACTATAAAGCAGTTCTTTTCACATCAATATGGCACTGGCTAAGAAATAGAATGGTGGGTCAAAGGAATAGATCAGATACATAATAAACAGTTGTAAATGAGCATAGTAATCTAGAGTTTGATAAATCCAAAGATCCCAGCTTGGAGGACAAAAATTCACTATGTGACAAAAACTGCTGAGAAAACTAGAAAACAATATGGCAGAAACTATATATAGCTCAGTATCTCACATTCTTTACCCAAGATAAGGTCAAAATGAGTAAATGATGTAGATAGAAATAAAGAGTGATATCATAAGTAATTTAGAGGAGCATAGAATAGATTACTTGTCAGATTATGGAAAAGGGAAGAATTTATGACCAAACAAGACATAGAGAATTTTAGGGTGCATAAAATGAATAATTTTGATAATATTCAATTTAAAAGTTGTTACTCAAGTGAAACCAATGTAACCAAGATTTAGAGGAGGGGAAAAACAACTGGAGGAAAAGTTTTTACAGCAAATTTCTCTGATAAAGGTCTATTTTCTCAAATATACGGCAAACTGAGTCAAGCTAGTAAGAATACAATCATTCCCCAATTGATAAATGGTCAAAATATATGAACAGGAAGTTTTCAGATGAAGAAGTCAAAGCTTATAAATCATATAATCATATAAAAACATTCTAAATCACAACTGATTAGGGAAATGCACATTAAAACAACTCTGAGGTACCACTTCATAAGCAAGCAGATTGGCTAATATAGTAAAGTGAAAAATACTGGAAGGAATTTGGCAAAATGGGACACTAATGCATTGCTGATGGAGTTGTGAACTGATCCCACGATTCTGGAAAGCAATTTGGAAACATGCTCAAAGGGCTATAAAATTGTGAACTTTGATCTAGCTACTTCAACACTACTGGGTCTATATCCCAAAGAGATTTTTTAAAAATAGAAAAATACCTATTTACACAAAAAAATATTTATAGACTCTTTTTGTGGTGGTAAAGAATTGGAAAGAAAAAAGATACCCATTAAGTGGGAAAGGGCTGAACAAACTGTGGTATATGGTTGTGATGGAATATAGGTGCACTATAAGAAATGATGAGAGGGATGAATTCAGAAAAACATAGAAATACCTATATGAGCTGATGTAAGCTAAAGTGAGCAGAACCAGGAGAACATTGTAACATCAGTATTGTACAATGATCAGCTATGAAAGACTTAACTACTCTCAGCAATACAATGATCCAGAATAATTCCAAAGACTTATGTCAAAGAATGCTATCCATCTCCAGAGAAAGAACTGATAGAGTCTGAATGCAGATCAAAACATTTTATTTTTTGCTTTTATGTTTATTTTGGGGTTTTGCTTTTATATAAGTATTCCCTCACAATGATGACCAATTTGGAAATATGTTTTACACAGGGTCATGCATGTATAACCCACTGCTTACCATCTATGTAAGGGAGAGAAGGAAACAATTTGGATTTTATAATTTTGGAAAACATACATTAAAATTGTTATCATAAGTAATTGGGAAAATATAGTATTTTATTTTTTATTTTAAAGAAATAAAAAATAAAGAAAATCACCAAAAGAGCCTGACATAACTGAAAAACAATAGAACCAATAACATATTAAGATAAAAACCCTGATAATTACATGTTGGGTAGTTTGAAATTATCATATGAGTTAACTGTATCAAGAGTAAGTGAAGTTGTATATTCCAGTTTCAGAGCATATTCCTTGAAATGATTTTGAATTGAGGTGATAAAACTTTATTATTATTATTATCCATGAGAAAAAGTAATATTTATGTATTATTTAAAGGTTTGTGAAGTATTTTTTGTATGTGATCTCAACTTAGCTTCACAATAACTCTAGGAGATAAGTAGCACAATATTATTAACCCTATTTGACAGATAAAGAAGCAGAAGGTTAGAAGATCTACTATATCACATAGATATTGATGACAAAGGTGAGATTCAAACTCAGTTCTTTTGAGTTTAATGTAGATGCTCTTCCCACTCTCCCATGCCACCAATGACTGATGTGATATTTCCTCTCATCCAATAACCTTTTGATCCTTCTTCTAATTCTCTGGAAATTGAGTAATTTTATATTTTTATAACCATGCTTATAACCATGCTAACTTGTTTAACTTTTGTGTTTGTGTGTTTGTGTTACTATTTGGCAGGTAGGAGATCAGATCATTGAAATCAATGGGGAAAGCACAAGAGATATGACTCATGCCAGAGCGATAGAACTAATCAAGTCTGGAGGAAGAAGAGTGAGGCTGCTGCTGAAACGTGGGACAGGACAGGTCCCAGAGTACGGTGGGTTTTCACATCATAATCTACTTCTTGTGTCCTCCTTTGTACTGAAAAATATTCCTGTCCCTTTTAGAACTACATCAGTACTCTTTCTATCTATTTAGCTGTTTGTATTTATATTTCAAAATCCTCCTAATCAAGCAAATGTATATATAATATGCTACTCAGTGTAGAAAATGTTTTCAGTTTGATATGTAAATAATGCTAGAGTTTTCCAGGGCATCTCTGAGTGTGCTAGGAGATCATGCAAATATCCATATTAAAATACATTTTTCTTTTCACTTTCACAGGAATTTCTCTGTTCATTTGGGTTCACAGTAATTTACAAATTATTTCCTAAAATTACTTATCCATCAGTCACTTATGATTCTTGAGCAATGTTGAAAGACATTCATGACTTTCTTATTTATCAGATAGTCTTTAAAAAATTTATTTCCTGGAACTTTTATGGCTTAGAGTTTCATTTAGAGGTTGTATTTCTTTCACATTTTGAAATTTGGGTTTCCCTTCCAACCTCTGCCATTCACAAATACCCCCTTTATTATTTGTCTGCTGATCTTTCCAGAGATCTATATTAAATGCATGTGAGACTCTAAATTTGTGCCTTCAGAGGACTTTAGAGTGATTATTTCCCTATGGCCAGTTTGGAACACTATCAAAATCATTTTTTTATAGTGCATCACATCATGTTATGGGTCTGTCACATGAAATACAGTGATATGAGCTGAGAAAAATGAAGGAAAGAGTTGAGCTAGTCAGTTATCCAATGACACAATCGATGTAAATGACTGATCTGAATATGGTAGATCCCTCCCAACTTAATCTGCCTCCCTTTTCCCTCCCACATTTCAAAACAAAAACAAAAACAAAACTTAACCACACTTTTTACATAACTCATCTAGGGATTGTTTTAATTTCCATAAGTTCAGCAACTTTGAATAGATGGTAGAATATAAGCTCCTTGAAGTCAGAAACTATTCCTTTTTTATCTTTATATCCTCAGAACCTTGCACAATGCCTGGCACATGACAAGCCCTCATTAAATATTTATTTAATTGAATAATTTAACCTACAGTAAATGGGAACAAAGAGTATTCAATTAATAATCCTTTAAATTAAGAACCCAGAAGTTTTCTCTAGAACTGGATCTCTGCCTGGTGAAATGTAAGGAAAATACTTTATAGCAAGGACCAATTCTAATTTCATTTTAGTGGTTTTTACTAATACTAGAAACATCAGCTAATTTGAATAGTAAATACAAGCCAGATCTTGCTACATAAATCAATTAGGTATTGGTGTTAGATATTTTGTAAGTTCTATAAACTCTCCGATACATATCCATATTATCTGATTCCCTTAACTATTTAATGACTATCATAGTCATTAGTCAATGTCATGTTGACCCAAAAATTATAATCATTTCTAAAAAGGATTAATTTACTATGGAGATATATTTTACTTGTCAAAATCTGGCTAAATATTATCTGTCCCCCCCAAAAGAGTTAATCAAATGTTAGCAAAAAAGAAGCAAACCTAACTAAATTTTATATATATACATATATATGTTTGTGTGTATATTTACATACATATATTTAAAATATAACACTACTGCTCAAAAGATATATATCATGATTCCCTTTCTCTTTAGGCTCTCTTGCTAGTTTCATATGCCTAGCAACTGCCATCAATATAGAGTGAGTCCTCAGTCCAATACACTTAGCAAATTAATAATTAGAAACTATATAATAACATGTAGCATAAAAATAAGCATTAATTCATTCCTAAGAATCAAAGAATAAATTTAAATAGACAGCTAAAATACATTCTGTGGGTATTTTAGCACTAGTCAGCTCAACTTTAACTTTATCCAAAGATCAAACCAAAGTTAAATCTTTCCAAAAAAAAGACTGATCATCACTTGAATTTAGATTTGTCACCTAGACGTTTGAAGTCTAATACTGACCCTTAATTCTATTAAATAGTCATGTTGTAAATGTCTCTCAGTTTTCCAAAATTCCACAGTACCAGATTTGTTCTGTAACATTAAGTCCATTTCGTTAATTTTGACATTAGCTCGATTTCTATTTCTACTACAGAATAAACACATAATGGTACAAAAGAACTCACTTTGAAGAAAGACAGTACACTAGAAACTAAACATTTGCTCTAGCAGCAAGAGTAATGTGAAGGATGAAAGCTTCTTCACAAGAAGTTAAAAAGGTTGAGGATCAGGTCAGCAATGTTTTTTAGAATGTAACAATAATTTTTTAGAGTGATGTTTCTGCAACCTCTCAGGGGCTAATTATGAAAAAGCAGTTCTTAGAAGTGGCCACATTAGAGGATGATAAAACTACCCTGAAGTAGCAGCAAACACCCAAGGCTAAAGAACAGCATCATTCTTCTATAAGGAATTGAGGAAGTGCAATGTAAACTAATTTTTGGGGGGTACTTGATATCAAAAATAATTAGTGGACAAAGTTGAAAGGAGATATTTCTTTCCTGACAACAAATGGAGAGCTTATGTTTACTAGTAAATCAGGAGGAAAATATTCTATTTCTTGTGTCTAGTGGCATCTTAATCACAGGAAATTTGATTTGTTTGCTTTAACAAATTTAAATTTTTGTGACATTCAAACCTGAAATTTGCTGTTGTGAGCATCCAAAGCTTAGTCTAAATTTCATCTTCAAAGGATTATTTTGTGATTAGAGCCCATAGGAGATATACTTTAACCTTCCAGGGAATTTCAGGCTTAAAGCAGCAAGGGAAAGACTAAACTCTGAAGATATCAGACTGTGAAACTCTTGTCTAGTTAGTGATTTTAAAGATAGCCCTGTGATATCTACACAACTGGAAATATCTTTGAAGTAAGACCTTAATCAGGATTTATGAGCGATGTCAAGAAATATCAGGGCTTGGTCAAGAGATGGAAAAAAAGGAGGGGCGGGGGGTGAAATACCTAGCATTAAGCTCCTAAGGTGTTCTGTGACAGAGAGATAAGCACAGAGGCAAAAGAAAGAAAAAACACCCAGGGCATCTGACAGATTATTGACTGAGGGAAATCTGTGTGAATCCAAGTGAGCCACAAAAAGGAATAAAATGTGCAGCAAATGTGTCATTCGTAGTGGGACAGAAATTACGCTGGGATTCTAAAGATTCCTCTACCAATTCAGAGGGAGAAATTCACAAACTCAGCTAGGAAATCAGTGGTCACACAGAGAAGCCTGTCAGAAGAGCCATGGAGGGGACCAGAGAATGATGAAAGGATTCGGAAGTAGTAGGACTTGAAAGAGAAGCTCAGGAGATAGACATATTTCTTCTCAACTCTAAACCTTAGATGAAGAGCTTGTTGGTATTGAGACTAGACAAAGGGATGGATTGTTCCTATTCATTCCCAAGTGGAATTAACAGAGAACATTCATTCCACTGAGCCAACGGGGGAAAAAAAATACACCATTCTTAACAATAATAATATAATTGTGTCTGTTATCAAAATACCATCTGAAACTGAGCATAAGCAGAAAATTTACTCCAAAAGCATTAACTTCTACCTGCAGAGGGACAAATTATACAACTCTGCTTTGTAATATGGATATTCTTCTATCAAGTTATGGGAAGAACCATGAATGTTCCCTCCCTTCTTTCATAAAACTGCAGTAAAGAAATCAGAATTGTCTTCTAGGAGTAGAACAAGGCTTCAACATGATAGATGTTTACTTTGGCAAAGATTTGCCATTCATTTTTTATCAAAATAAAGCAAAATAGAGAATTCTTCAATAATAATCTTGGCAGATTGACCTGTACAAAAAAAAAAGAATAAGGGAAACCACAACAAAAACAATAGCAATAGCATTAATAATGGTTAACATGTTTACAGCACGATGTGCCATGCACATTACATCTATTATCTTATTTGATTTTCACAATTACCCTGAGAAATAGGTGCTATTTATTATCATCTCCATTTTACTGATGAGGAAACTGAAGCAGACAGAAAAGGAAAGGAGGCAGCAGTACTAAGAATCACAGTTTCTAGATAGATAGGCTCTAATACTTGCCCAGTCATACAACCAGCAAGTTTCTGAATCCAGATTTGAATTCAGTTCTTCCTTACTCCAGGTCTGGTGCTCCCTATACTGCACCACCTTCATGACTATAGGAAAGTCAGACTAGGTTAAAAACAGAACATTTCTGTCCACACCGATATTACAAGTAAAAATAGCATCTACAGAAAGAAGCAAATCAGTGACCTATCTTTCTGCTTATGCTTTTTTTCCTACAGCTAATCATATAAATATTTGTTTCTATCTTGATTATTGGCCCTTGGAAAATAAAATGAAACTGGGCTGTACAAATAAGGTCAAACTTCATTCATTCTGATTAATTTTGAAGAAAAATCTGTCTCCATACCACAGAATGTTGTTAAAGAAACATAATTTTGTGACTTTCAAGAATATACAACAATCAGGGTAGAAAATTGTAACTTACTAGGTAAGAATGATTTAAAATTAGCATTTTGAAACACCAGCTAAATCTGTGCTGCCCTCTTCTATTGCAGTCATTATTTATACCTAAACATGAATTCTAACATCCTTAGAAATGGGCTTTTCTAGTAAATAGGGACATGTTCTCCCCATCTTCTTGCTAAAATTCATTTTCTTTGTAAGTCCCTTAATCAGTCAATGATGTATTTAAGCTTTTGGCAAGTCCCCGTTCATCAGATGTTTCATACAATATGATAAAATCAAGGCAGGCAGTCTTAATTTTTAAAAATATAATCTTGAGTATAAAAGTCTTTCCCAAAATAAGAATAGGGATAGGGACCAAGCCTGTGATTTCATGAGTATAAGGAATTGCTGGATGAGGACACTTCTACCAATATGGGTCAGCACCTTCTCTGCAATTTTTAATCTTGGGGAATTTCCCAGAACTCTGAGAGGTTTAGTGATTCACCTAGAATCACACAGCCAGCAGATCACAGGAGATTTAAAACAAACTCTATAGAAACCTTACAGATTAGAACAAACTGCCGGGGAAAGGGAGATCTGAATTAGTTAAGAAGTATGAAAAACTTAACTAAAAAATAGTTACAAAGCTTCAACAAGTACCCTACTCTGATGCCTCGTCCTAGCATGGATGGGTGACCTGTTCTTGGAACATGCCAATAGAGTCTAATCTCCCAGGATAAGGGAAACAACAACAATAATGATAAAAGATTCACATATGATTCCCTCAGCAGATTATGTTAGCAGAACAATGACTTGCTTAGAAAAGCACTAAGGAGAATGATTGGCCATAAAGTAAAAAGGAGGGGATGATTTCTTTGGCCATGACAACCTATGAAATACAAAATGGCACTTGGTAATAGTCTGCCCACTTCCATGGTGGCACACTGAAGAAAAGAGGCAACAAGTACTAAGAATTGCAGTTTCTAGATAGGCTATAAAACTTTAATATAATTATTACTCTGAATGTAAGATCTTTATCAAGTTATCAAGAGTGGAAAAGATGAATCATGTTTGTCTTAACCTTTAAACCAAAAGGCAAGAGGAGGTTGCAACTAAATAGAAGAATGACTCCCAGACTCTCCTTGGGGAAGCAGATTGTGCAGATGGTAACATTAATTTTATCCTGCATCTAAGGCAACAAGAAACATTATTGCATAGGGCACTTGTATTGCAGCACTTGTGAAGAGTATTTGCAAAAAAGACCACCATGAAGACTATTTATACATATATACTCATGTCTGCTGCAGAAAATGAGAGAAAATAAACTCCCTTAAAGTACTCAATAAAATCCTCCAAAATTAATTTCCATTTTATATATGCATATATTCATACACTCATATTAAGCATTTTAAATACTTGAAGATTTTAGGGGAAAAAAGAGTAGAAGAATGAAAAATATGCTGGAAAATATTGTTCCTTAAGAAATCAAAGAGGCTTTTACATGTCTTTTAGATGACACAAAAGCTTTAAGTGAAGAAAGTTCGGAGGCACTGGACATGATAAGAAACAAATGCCATCATAAAAATGAAAATTATCATTTTTAACAGGAAAGAAATTCATCAACAAATATTCATTAAGTATCTACTATGTGCCAGGTACTATGTTAGACACCAAGGATTAAAAATCAAAAACAAAAAATGAAACTTTCTTGCTTTCAGGGAACAAAATGACTTAGTTGCCAATGTGGTAAATACTTTGGAGTCACCTTGCTGGGTACAGTCAGATTTTCAAATTATTACAGAGTTCAAAATCAATACTAGATTGAATGAAAATGATATGTATTCAGTTTTAACACCTCCACCCTGAACTATTTAAGCAAACTATTGATACACATGCAAAATAGGAAAAAAATAAATGGACACAAATACAGATTATCAGCATTTCCAAGGAAATTTTACCTGATAAAAACTAAATGCCACAATAAGAAGGACAGAAGAACTCAGAAACTATGTCAGTCATAAAAATAAAACTACCTGGGGATTCTAACATCACAAATCGAGTATAAAGAAACAGAAAGACAGTAAAGAAAACACAAATGGGAAGAGCAGTTAGACCGTACCTAGTGTGTACAAAAGAGACTCATTCTATAGGTAAGACAGTTTTGAGGGCATCAAGTGACTGATTCTCAAGATAGCTGAAAGAGAAGATTCTGCCAAACAATTTTTTAAAATTACGTACATCATTGCTACTGAGAAAAACAACCAAAAGAAAAAGGTTAGTAACTACTAAGCCATATCTTCCCATCTCTAACAAAACTTTGAGGTATTCTATACATATAACTAGGGCATTTTTAAGCCCTTTCTTTCTTAGTATCAATTCTAAGACAAGAACAGCAAGGGCTAGGCAACTGGAGTTAAGTGACTTGGCCAGTGCCACAGAGCTAGGAATGTCCAAGGTCAGATTTGAATCTAGGTCCTCCAAAGCTGGTCTTTTATCATCTGTGCTACTTAACTGCCCCTCAGGAATTCTTGATGAAGCTATAAGATGGGATCAATAGGCTTTCATAAAATATTTCATCACAGACTTTATATACTATGCTTACTTCACATAGACGATTTACTTATCTCTCTTTTTCTCTTGGTATATGTAATATATATGGATATATATATATATATATATAGATAGATAGATAGAGAGAGAGAGAGAGAGAGAGAGATGAACTTGCAAGTCACACAATTAAATATTATACCTTATTGCAGTTATTGTCTGTTGACCATAAAAAAACAACTGATTCAATAGAGGAAAACACATTCTCAAAGGCTCTCCTCTAATAAGAAGACTCCCTTTCATTGTATTAAATTAATATAAGATTTCCTTGAAATGGGGAATAGAAATAACTTTGTTCAGTGACTAATGATTAAGAGCAAGTCAGACATAAAACAGGGAGATGTATCTTACTCTTAACGAGACTGTCTAGTAAAAAGGACATCTTTCAAATGCTCTGGTTGCAGATGACATTATGCTTATTAGATCAAGCCCCAAAATGAAGCCTCCTAATTGAGATTTTGATCACTCAAAAGATTTCAAGCTAACTATCCACACAAGAAAAATCAAGAGGTTGAAGAATGCTTATTGCTCATATTAACACATTGAATGTACAATGAATTGAGCTGAGACTGGAATCAATGATATATATATTGATAGATAGATAGATACATATAGATATATGTATATGTGTGTGTGTTTTGGGATGTGAGTGCATATGTAGTTGTGCATATGAATGTGTATCACGTATCTTGGCTAGATTGCAGGTGGACAATGAACAGAATCCAAAAAGGAATAGGAAGAAGAGAGTGGGCTAGATTGCATTTGAGAATTTTAGAGATATAACCTCATTCCAACAGAGTAATGGCCTGAAGCATCTCCCTTAAAACCAAAACCCAATTTTTAATATCAGCATTCTTCCAAGGATGCTGAAATCATCAAATCAAGAATCAGGAAATTTCATTGTCACTGCAAAATCAAAGTTTTGGATCACTACAGCTTCCTTGAGGGGAATAGGCTGCAACCCCTTACCCATGAAGCCCACCAGAAACAGCATTAAGGATGTTATCAAAGTCATTTATGCCTAGAAAAAGTGATGGACTGGTAATGTAACAAAATGTAATGTAACAAAAGTACAGGACAGTAAAGGAACATATACTCCATTGGCATCCACAGAGACTCAACATATTAAGTGGATCTCTTTGGAAGATTTTGAGAAGATAGGGACAAGAGCTGCACAGGGCGAGAAGGTAGAGATGATTTACAACCTGGACCTCTGGATGGAGTATACTTCTGTATGACACTAAAAATCCCTAAAAGTATCAAAGTTTCCTAAAAAAATAGAATTTTAGTCATCTCATTTACCTAAAGAAAACTACATTTTTCTAACATAATTTTATCATATAGAAACACCTAATCTTGGGATTTGTTCTATTGAATAAGTGAGATTTTTTTTGTAATTATTCTTAGCTTATAAATGAGTGTTTCTAAAGTATTTAAGAGGACCTGAATACAATGGCTCAAGTGATTACTAATGTCTAATATAATGCTTTATAGTTCTTGAAATATTTTAATAGATATTATTTCCTTTGTTTTATTTCTTTTTATTAGATTTAATTATTATATAATAGATGTTATTTGCAACTTTGTAAGATAAGCAGTGAAATAATATTATTCCCATTTTACAGAAATTAATAATACAGGTCAGAGAACTTAAGTAAAGATTGCTCACCTGGTAAGAAGTGAAGCCAAGACTTAAAGGCAGATCTTCTGGCTCTAAAAACAGTTCTCTTACCACACTACCCAATGGCCTCTTTAAACATTCCATAAAAACATATATACCTTAGTCTGTACTATCTTTGAAGAAAGAATTGCTAGGTATCATCAGAATTAATCACAAATTCCAAACTAATTACAGTTTCCTTTTAGAAATTAGCTTACTCTATGGTGGACACAAGCCAGTTGTTCATCTTCAACTGTGTCATATTTACCTAGACACCAGGAACCCCCTCACCTAGAATTCTGGTTTGTACAGGTGCGTTGCAATTACCCAAACCAATATAAAGAGAATAAAAGATTCCCCATTGCCTTCAACTCCCCCTCAGACACCCAGTTTATGAGACTCTTTAAATGGCTTCATAGCTTTTGTACTAATTCACCTGCATTTTTAATAGGGCAAAGGCAGCATGCTCCAATAATAAATTCTGAAATTTAATTTCAGCTTCTGACATTCATGGTTGAACGTATCTTCCTTTTCCATGAGATGTTCCACAAATCACTCAAGAAAACCTTCAGCTTAGAAAGGAAAAATGATAAACTGTTAAAGGAAGGAGACAGCAGGAGGGGAAGCTGCCAAACCCCCCTGCCTGTTGCACACATAGAGGAGGTTTTCTTTTCTTTTCTAAAAAGACCCCAAAACTGGCATTTGCAGTGTTTTGGTCATCCCAGGAGACACTTTAATAACTAACAGCCAAGTGGCAGCTTCCTAGAGCCAGAAGCTGAAAGCTGCTATGGAATACTAACTCATAGCTCCAGAATTAATTTCCCCACTATCAGACCTTTAGTATTTTTTATTTTTTAAATTATCCTTTCTTAGAGTATGAGAAAATTCTTTAGCATTTATAGGTAACATTTGTAATTTACTTTCAATGAGCATTTGATTTTTGAGAGTAACCCAAAGACCTGTTATAATGTTTTGACCTCTGTGAAACCATGATCTCACTGATGAGGTCTCTCTACAGTGTCGCCTATTGGAAACAAGCTATTGCTTTCTTGCCTTGTGCATCTCTTGCCTATGACCTCCCATAAGTCCTTCACAGGGGATTTACCCAGCTTGCTAGCGTACTATATCTAGATTTATTGCCATTATGTGAATGCCAGGAAAGAACCGTGGACTGACCATTAGCTATCCTTTGTTTTTACTACATGATCAGAACATTTCCTTTTCTAATCCTTTATCCTTCCTATTAAACTTCCTTTATCTTTATGCTTCTGGTGTCAGTGTGTTGCCGTCTACTGTGCATGGCCCCAATTTTTCTATGGGTGACCTACAATTTTAGTTCTTTGTAGGTTGGGGCATTTCAATTCAAGTCAATAAATATTCATTATGAACCTATGATGTTCCAGGCATTGTTCAAAGATTTCAAAGAGCTCATAGTCTTATAGGAGAGAGAAGCAAGGTATAAATAAATTAGATATAAATTGGATTACTTAGAGATAATCTCAGAAAGAAGACACTAACATTAAAGGTCACAAGAATGAGATTGTTAGCGAAGGTAGGATTTTAATTGAGACATGAAGGAAGTCGGGGGATCTAGGAGGAAGAGACAAGAGAAATGTTTTTAGAGCCAGAAGATCTGGCTTTAAGTCTTGGCTTCACTTCTTACCAGGTGAGCAATCTTTACTTAAGTGTGATTTTGCTTGTGGAGGAAACTCCCCAACAGTGAGAAAATTCTCTGCTTGGCAGCTTTTAACAGCAGAGGAAATTGCTCAAGGACACTAAAGTCCAAGTGACTTTTCTAGAGTTATTCATATAACCACTGTATCAAAGACAACTTAAGTTCAAGTTTTCTAGATTCCAAGGCTAGCCCTAGTGCCTCTCAGAAGAACATTATTTCCAAAAATATAGTCCTTTTGTTTCAGGGGTGACATTTGAAGTCATTAAGAATACTATAAAATGTCCCAAAGATAATATAACCCTCTTTCATATTCCTGTTCAAATCTGGGCAGAACTGTCCATCCAATCAATGTATGTCCAACATAATTTTACTTATGGGCCAGCTCTATTAGTTATGTTATATGTGCATTCTTCATCCATTCTGTGTGTGTGTGTGTGTGTGTGTGTGTGTGTGTGTGTATCTGAATACTTGGACCAAATTCTTACGGATATTACCCCATCTGATTCTATTACAATGGCTCATTAAGACATGGAGCTGACTCTGGGTTCCTGAATGAAATGTCAGTGGAGCAACAAGCCCTGGAAAGTTCTACAGTGCTAGAAAGGCTACCTGTCCTGTTTTCTGAGAATCAGCCTAAATAAAAACCAAAGTTCTGGAACTTTACTACAGTATTCAAAGATTTCATCCAAACCCAGAACACTGCAGAATCTCCTAAGTGCTTTGGATGCATACACAAACTAAATGAGACACTGTTGTTAGCTTCCTTCAGTTCCTATTTCATATTAATACTTAATTAATTAGTGGAAATGTTGATATTAAATGGTACATTTCCCAAACTGTACCAAGTTCAGCCTCATGAAAAGGTATTGGACATCATTCCCTTCCAATAATTTAAGGGATTATGTGGAGAAAGGGGATAGAGATTCAAGTCACCAGGAGTTTTTGCATGCCTTATGAGAACTGCACTTACAGCTAGTACTTTCAATGCTTTTTTTTCTGCTTTTCCTGACCTCTCCATTGCTGGAAGTTCAGAACCTTCTTCCAATCTAATCTCACTCTGACACAGGAGCTTTTTCCTAATCCTACACTGAAACTGACTTTCCTCTTCCCAAGCAATACGGTGGCCTCACTACTCTCAGAGCAACCATTATAATGCTGGGTTTATAAATTTAGGATTAGCCTCATCCACTGCAGCTCCTAGACCAGCCTCAGTCTCTCCATTAGCTAAGACTATAGATATCCACCTCCACACACAATTATTCCTGTCAGTTTTGAAGTTCTGATCAAAGCCAATTTCCTGATAGCCATGGTGGTGAATCCTAAAAAATTAGCACCAACTCCCTCATTCAAAGAAAAGCAATGCATATAAAATACATTGGGCACCTCTGAGCCTGAGCCACATGGATGTGTGACTTGAGCCAATCCCTATTCTTTACCTTTCCTCTCAGTTTAATTTGCCTCGGAATTGCTTCATATGCCATTGTCTGACTTCTCAGGAAACTTGGGGAATGCTTCATTCTAAATTCAGTTTGAATTCCCAAGGAACAAATTCACCTTTCACTCTTGTCTAATGGTTCCCCCAAACTCGTGCACAAAATGGCAAAGTAAAAACAATACTCATTACACAAATTATATGGAAAGGCAATTTATTCCCACACAGAAAGAAGCAGGATGGCAAGCAGTAAAGAATCATAGAATGATCAAAAGAGAACCCAGTAACCTATCGCCAGTACAATTCAGGCCTCTTGGGAACACTCATAGTTTCTTTGTAAGCCTGTTATTTAGCCATTTCACTTTTGGCCTCAGCTGAGCACAAGCCAGTCAAACACCAAAAAGGATGTTCTTTCCATTGGCCTTTCTTTCTCTCTAATGGCACACTCTTTCCTTGCCACAAATCTGCTCCCATTACTGCTGGACTTACAATCTCCAACAGCCCCTGTTGCTTCTCCCCAAAACTTGCAGCCCGTCTAGAAGCTTTTGATGCTCATAAGGTCATTGCTATATGAAGGAAACACAAAAGTGGCAAAGGCAACTAAAAGCCTCAAATAAATATGGGAAGTAGAAGCACAACCATTATGCCAGAGTATAGAAAAAATTGATTTGAGATACAACATGAGGTAGAAGAAGAGCTTTCTTGACTCCCACACTCCATGTAACAAAATATGACTTCAGTCCAAAGTGGAATTCCACTTAATAGATTTGTTTATTTTTCCCTTGTTAAGCAACTAATCAAACGGTCCTCCACACTTGGCCAGAAGCAAACAAATGAGATCTGATCATGTGAACAATGGAGGAAGAAAGAAGGCAAAGAAAGGGGGAGCCTATGTTTTAGACACATTTTGCAAAAGTGTTGGGGAAACAAGGAGATATAAGAAAAGTGAGAATTAGATTTCATGAAGCACTCCTGGGGAGGAAGGAAAGCATCCATTATAGAAGTCAGACAAGGATATTGGTGATGGGCAAGATCAAATGAAGGCTCCAGAGATGACCAAGTGAATTTTCTGATTCTCTATTCTAAAATCACTCTCCCTCTTTAGGGATTTCACTTTTTCTTCTTCTTTTTTTTTATTTAATCCTCTACCATTTTAAGAGTGTGGCCCTCTCATATTTCAACTTGACTCCTCTATTAATCTAGAAACTGTTATTTCTAGAATGTTTGAAAGCTTGAAATTTATGAAGGAAAAAAATAGCCATTTTCCTCTTAGCTTTTCCCAGCTGCCCTTTCTTAAGGCTATGAGTCCGGCTTCCTCCCCAAAAACCCAAATTATCATGGGTATTTTAATCCTATTGTTTAGAGCTTGATTTTGTTGAGCTCCAATCAGCTTCCTACTGACATGTTTTTATCAACTCTAAACCAAATACCATGCAGTTAAATATTTAACAAACATTTATGGTGAATCTTGGTGATTATAAGGGATTCAAAGATTAGTTTGAATTTGACCCCAATCAAATCAAAAGCTATGTACATGAGAACCACAAAGAAATGTGAAAGGGAGAAAAGCTGTGACTTTATCTAATCAATAGAACTTAGTGTGAAGCACCTGAAACACCCCTAAACAGTGGCCCACAGAAAAGCCATCTCTAGCTTGAAGCATTTTGTTATGTCAGCACCCACTCAAGTCATGCAGAGGATACACTGGTTCAAAATAAAAGCCAATTGATCAAACATAGCAAATAGAGTGACAAGAAAAGATGATCCCGTGTGTTCATACTTCTACCAATTGACATTACCAATGAACTTAAATACATATATGACCATGTAATACATCCCTGTAGGAAGCATGTTTAGATGGAGAATATCCATGAAAGGGCATAAATCCAAGTAACACAGATAAATGGCACAGACCTAGAAGAACTAGACATAGCAAGAGTGCTCACATAGAGCAGGGCAACTTGTGTCTCTAATGCAATTAATTACTATTGCTCTCTGCCAATATCCACAGACTGCTCTCTGATGAGAATCATTTTTTGACCCACTTTGGGATGCCATGCCATCCCTATTTAATGTTCCATTAACTCTGATATTCTATATAGGATTCATGTTTTCCACACGACCCTCAACTATTATCTGCTAAGCTTCACTTCAGAACTCCCTGCTTAGCAGTCAGGTCCCATCCATTTAAATGCAGTGGTTAGGAAGCCTCTCCCTGACAAATGCAGGCAAACATTTCTTTAGTAAATAACTGTTAAGGTTATATGTGTCACAATACCTGGCCAGACAGTCAATAAAAGCCAAAAAAGTCCTTGTAATAAGATATAAGTGTGTTCTTATAACTGCCGTTTTTTTTCCAGAAGTCAACAGATATCCAACTTTGGATTTTTAAATTACTATTGAACCCAATTAGTTCATGTCCCCCAAATCCTATTATCATGACTGCCAAAAAACAAACAAACAAAACAAAACATGGGACTTGTGGACAGATTGGGACAAAGATTTCTATCCTATTCCTATCTGCTTTGCTTGTCCCTCAAATGAAATGAAGGCAAGATCAAAAATACCTAGTGAAGCATCTGGAACTTATTTCTTTGTTTATTATGCATCTACATCAGCCACAACAGCACTTATCCTTTGTTTACCTCTGCCAAGTTATGATTCCTCTTCCCACAACTAAAGCATTTGTAAGTCATCAATAAGCTTAAATAAGCATCCTCTGAGAGCCAGGTTCTATACCAGGAAAAGGAAATGGAAAGAAAAAAAATGAAATAGATCCATCTTTTAAGGAATTGACAACTTTTCTACATGTTAATGAGCAGATAGGTGTCACAGTGGATAGAGCTCTAGGTCTGGAATCAAGAAGACTCCTCTTCTTGAGTTCAAATCTGGCCTCAGACACTTACCAGCTTTTTCACCCTACCAAGTCACTTAACCTTGTTTGCCTCAGTTTCCTCATTTGTAAAATGAGCTGGAGAAGGAAATGGCAAACTATTTCACTATCTTTGCCATGAAAACCTCAAATGGGGGTCACAAAGAGTCAAATTAGAATGAAATAACAGAATAACAAATACATGTCAATATATGCAGAATACATAACAAAATAAATCCAAGATAATTTTAGAAGGCAGACTAATGTACCTGAAGGGATCAGGAAAGGCCATTCTTGAGCCAACCTTAATATATTTATCAGGTTTTAATTCTTTATTTAGCTACAAGATCTCAGTGACTATGATAGCAGTTTCAAGCTTGAATGTGAAACATTCTGGGTTTTAGGATAGACTAATTCTCATTTTTAAAAACATTTCATTAAACCAAAAGTTTTAGGAACTGTTTCTTGTCTTTTGTACTTGATACCTACATTTGAAAAAATTTCTTAGTGCCCATGTTTCCTTGTTATATCTTTCATAAATAATCTTTGCTTTTTAATATGGCTTCCTATACCTTGGCCTTCCCAGGACACATGTCTTTCAAGTATAGTGAAGAGCTTGTAAAAACTAAATGAGTTGTTTCTCTGGGTGACATTTAAAATAGGGCAACCACCTTTACTCAAACACCTTTGCACACAATTACTTGCATTCTGAATAGAAGAAGCAGACTACTTAATTAATAAATCCTGAAATTTAATTTGAGGCTATGACATTTATGGTTAAACATATTTTCTGTACCACAAAGATGTTCTTTCAGTTCAGTTTAACAAACATTTATTGTACACCATGAAAAACAATAAAGCTGACTGGTCATTAGATTCAATCAAAAATCCATGTTGAGTGCCAGCTCAAACAATAACAGATGTACCTTCTTATATGTTTTTAGTTAAATCAACATATTTATACCCATTTTATATAGGGGGAAAAAAAATTCAGGTTTCACATTATGAAATACCTGAACATATTATAGCTATACTTATCCTTGGGAATATGCCCATAAATGTAGTATAAACAAGAAAAATTTTCATATTAGAAATTTAATCTTTTAAAATACTTTATTTTTCCAATTACATGTAAAAATAATTTTAACATTACTTTTTTTTAATTTTGAGTTCCAAATTCCCTCACTTCCTCTCTTTCCACTCCCTCCCTAAAATGGCAAGCAATTTAATATAGGTTATACATGTACAATCATTCAAAATATAATTCCATATTAGTCATGTTATAAAAAACACTAACTTAAAATATGAAAAAAGTAAAAACCAGTATTCTTTGATATGCATTCAGATGCTATCAGTTCTTTCTCTAGAAGTGGATAGCATTTTTATCCTAAGCCTTATGGAATTATCATGGATCTTTGCATTGCTAAGAATAGCTAAGTCATTTACAGTGGATCATCATACAACTTTGATGTTACTGGTTCTGCTCACTTCACTTTGCATCAATTCATGTAGGTCTTTCCAGATTGTTCTGAAAGCAAACTGCTAGCCATTTCTCATAGCACAAGACTTCCATCACAATCATATGGCACAGCTTGTTCAGCCATTCCCCAGATGATGAATATCTCCATAATTTTCAATTCTTTATAATCACAAGAAGAGCTGCTATAAATATTTTTGTACATGTAGGTCCTCTTTTTTTAATTTCTTTGGGATATAGACCTAATAATGGGGATTTAATCTTTTTAAGTCAAAATAACTTAAAACAAATTTTCAAAAAGAATTTGTTGTATGTCTTGCCTTACCTGATATAACAGCAGTTTAATAGGTAAACTCCTTGAAAAGAGTGTATAGATAAAAACCTAATTTATTATGAGAGCTAACAGCCTCTAAAGTCTAGTATAAAAAAAATATGCAGGGCACAAAGCAAAAGGGAAGAGAGACAATTTTAAAGTTAATTATCATAGTCGATTTGCAAAGCAGTTGATTCAGACCTCAAAATATATTTTCTGAGCTGACTCTATAAATGACATTAACCAGCCAGATTTCTCCTTTTCATCCTACTATGAAGATAATCAAAGATCAGGGTTTTGTTTTGTTTTGTTTTGTTTTTATTGTTATCAGGGAACTAAATGCATTAAGGGATTTTCTGGGGGTGAGAACTTTCCACCAATGCATCTCTAACCTCATCAATAACTTATAGCCAAGTTACTGGGAGGCCTGAGAAGCTTGGCATCTAGCCCATGGTGATACAGCTTGTCTGAATCAGAGACAAAACATGAACCTGTGTCTTTTTTATTTCAAGTCCAATCCTCTATCTACACCATCACTCAATAGCCTCTAATCAGAAAGTTATTGACAGAGGAACTCCAAGCAACTTTCCAAATAGATATTTAAAGACCCAAAACCCATATTCTTCACATTAATCAAAGTAGCCATCAAGAATTTGGAATCAAAGACTTAAATGTGTGAGTTCATATCTTGAAGTCTCAAGGAAACTTGTTGCTGCATTATTTTTGTTTGTTTTTTAATCAAAAGAAATTTCAACAACTGAGGCCAGAGTGAATTTTGAATTATAAATAAGCAAATTGGCATCAGGGCAGGATAAAAGAAGGAAAATATCAAAAATAAGAGATTATGATAAAAGACATATGTGGTGCCTCTCCAATGTATGAATTTTGAAATTATTACTGTGATTTACCATCCAAATGACAGAGTTGATGCCCTGTGAAAGCACTGTTTGTTCCATGTGAGTGAGCTCTATGATGGGCTTACATTTTTAAAATTATATGAATATTTGCTGTTCCTTAAAAGCACTTTTAAGATGTCCTCAGTATTGTGATAAAATCTGCTTCTCTATATACAGGTAGTTCAGTCTTTTACTACTTTAACTTGCCGCATGCCTGTCAGAATTAGCTTTGCTTAAAGACTTTATTCTTGCTACCAAGTATTTTTTATTCAACTATTCTAAACATACTAAGAAATCTTTGTTCTAACAGTAATAATATATCTTTTTGTCACTGGTTCTGTTAATTCTAATGATTGGTCCTAGGCTGTTCCTCCCCTTCCTTTAGGAATGGTACCTTCCAGTCTCTCCATGTGCATGAAAAGTGACAAGCATGGGTCCCCATATTTCTACTTATTGGGCCACCCTAAAGACACGGTTTGTAAAATCTGCATGAATATTATCCTTTTCTAATAAGCTTTATTTTCATATGTGCTTTAACTGTTTTTAATGATTCTCTCAGTCGTTTTTTTTTCTTCTAATTGATAGTAGAATGACTGGCTATCAGTATTTAAGAGCAAAGATTAGGCTTTATGAATGTGTGTTATAAGAAAATAGAGAGAGAAAACCCTGTTTGATGTGCTAGTGTGACTAAAGTGTTGTTTTAGCATAATTCCCTTGAGGGAGAAAAAAGAAAAAAAAAGGAGATATGGTACCTGAACTTTAGAAAAAAAATCTGGCCATATTGCCTCAATTTAGTAACTTTGCTTAATCCCTCTGGGCCCTGGATGGGATGCTCTCAAAGGGCAGACATTTACTCAGCACAGTCTTTGGAACGGTTTTCCCTTGGCCAATAGAATGGAGGAGGAAGGGACGATGACCCTAGAAATCTTGCCCCAAAGCCTGGCTTTATGTCCAGCATGCATTATGCAGGTTATCCAGTCCTGAGTCTTACTTTCCACCCCTCTTACTAAAAGTAACAGATGCTCTTTGGAGATGTCTCCATCAACTACTTGCCACAAATGCCTCAAAACATGCCAAAGCATGTGCCTCAAACTCAAAAAGTATTCACTGTTTTCTTGGCATCCCATTCAGCTGTGTTTTATTTGGAGAGATGTGCCTTATTGATGAAGAAGGAAGGTTATTAGGTGACTGCCTTGCAGATAAGATTCAATGAACTTTTCATCCCATTAATATATTTCTTAGACCAGCTCACCATTTACTGTTACATCTGCAGTCACGCAGCTGTCTTGAGAGAGGTAACAGAGCTGGAGAGATATTGGGATCGGGATGGTTTGTCAGTGATTGGCTTAAAATGGAAACCAGCATTCCTGCATCTCCACAACTTTGTGTTCTTCTGTAGATGTGAATCAGACTGACTCCTCTTTCTGTGTCGAATATACTCATCCATCATTCCTTATTGTTTCCTATCCTAATACGGACCTCCTTAATCACTCCTAACACTAGCCCATCCATGGAAAGGCCACTCCATTGTAACAAAAAAAGTGTGGCTTGCTTTTATCAGACCTGTAACTGGTATAGAGAATTCCCGGTGGTGAAACTTCCTTCAGGAAGATTGGTGATTCTCTAAGACTTTAGGTTTCCAAACAATGGCAGGTCTGCTTTGATAAAGGGAACAAAGACATATTGTAAAGATTAACAAAACACACTGATGCTTTTGCAATGTCTGACGAAGCATGTCCCATTCTCCATTTATAGTCTTTCACCTTTCTATCAAGAGAAAGGAGGCATATTTCATTCTTCCAGAATCAAGACTGATCTCCCCAAATTCTTCATGTTTTCAGTATCTTATAGCTCAGGACCATATCCCCAATCTTTAGGTACCTAGTTTGCTTCCAACTTTGTATTACCACAAAAAAAGTATGGTTTATGTGGGATCCACGCCCAACTAGTGATATCTCTGGGTTAAAGATTATGAACAATTTCACCACTTTCTAGCATTATTATAAATTGTTTTCTAGAATGACTGGAGCAACTTCTAGCTGCACTTCTAGTATATATGTTATTATACTTCTATTCCCATAGACTCTCCAAAGTAGATTGTTTCCATCTTTTATCTTCTACAAAGTTCTTTTTTAAGGCAATTTCTCTGTCTCTTCTCTGAAAAGCTTTTTGCCATTACTGAAGCCCCACCTGGTTATAGACATGAATGTAATATTCACACACAAAAATAGGATTAGTGTCTAGGAGAGTGAATTATTTAGCCAATCCATGCTGCTAAATGCTTCTTTGCCAGACCAAGTGGTAATGCCAAATATATCCTGTCCCAATCATTTCCTGCCAATGTTTCTGAAAATTGGAATTGTCATTTTCTCATTTTCTCATGTCTTTGTAAAGTGCTTGTCTCCCCAAAATATGTTATAGTGCAGAAGAAAGCCATCTATGAAATAAAAAAGAAAGTTGAGCCATTTATTAAGAGCAAGTACTCCAGTGGAAAAGAAAAATCAGATTTTATTAAGACATAGTTGTACAATATTCATTGGGGAAATCTAATAGAAAGACCTCAGCTTAAAGTAGAGCAAAAATTCTATTTCTCTTTCTCAAAAAATAAAAAAATTCTCGTTCTACCATGTGACTTTATTTTAGCTAGTCCTGGGAGAGTCATAAAGTGTATGTGGGAAATTAATGGGAGGAGAAGGGGGGACCCTATTTTGAGTCACTGAGATTATTAAATGAATTGGGGAAATCTTTGTGGGCTCATTAACTACCCCAGGAGTCTTTGCCTTTGGAATTGTGAATTACTGTTTCTTCAAAGAAGTATCCCATAGGAACAAGGAAATGCCATATCTCGAACACAGAAATAATTTCAAACTCACCACTTTCAGTAATATTAGTTTTGTTATAAGTGGACTTTAAGAAGCAGGCTCTCTCCACTGCACTGTCCCACCTGAGGCCTAGATCAATGATGAAGCAAATTCCTGGGCAGGGAAAGTGCCAGTTCCAGCCTGGAACCAAATTGATGTCTTAAGTTTACAATCAATTAATCAATAAACATTTATTAAGTACTTACCAGGTTCCGAACAAATAATAGGAGCTAGAGTTGGAGAATATGTAAACTCAAAATCCAGGGTGGTTGGTATCAGGGTATCTGTGGAGCACCAAAATCCAATTGGCTGAGATTAGTTAGAAAACCAATTGGCATTGATCAGAGGCCAGAGAATCCTGTACTAGATTAAGAAGCCAAAATGAAGAGGGTACCGGGAACTTACTCATTGGTCTGACTCCAACTGGTTCTCCAAAGCTTTGACCATTTTAATTGTGTTTGTTTGCATTCCCTTATATCTACCTGGCACTAATGGTCCTGGCATGGTCAGGGCTAGAGTTTACCAAGCCATTTCCTAACTCATCCATCCCCATCTAACAGCCATTGCTGCCAAAATGGAGAGATCCTAGATCATCCACTACAGCACTTTTATATATCTTGGTTTTTCTCTGTCCATAACAGTATTCCTGTGCCCAATTATGGAGATACACTGAGGTTTAATTAATCTAGTATTTGCAAATATTTTTTTAAAGTACGTTGAGTTTTCTAAGAAAACAACCCTTTGAGTGGTCCCTAAATTACATGCCAAAGCAGAGTTTCAATGTTTTCAGCGTAGTAGAGTCTGCTCACAATTCAGTCAACACATGAACATCTTATGATAAAATCAAGTGGCCAGGGGTAAAGGTTTTTTAAAAAATAGCAATAATATGGAAAATAACATATGCTGAGTCAATCCCTTCATCTAATGGTAAGAACAGGAGATCGTTCAGTTCTTTTCTCTCATCAACCTTATTTATCTTGTTTCAGATCAGGCTAACCAGAATCACAGCTGAAAAAGACCTTAGAAATCAAAAAATCTACCTCCTAGAGGCAGGGTGATAAAGTAGATATAGAGCAGTAGACTTGGAGTCAGGGAAATGTGAGATAGAATCTCACCTCAAACACTAGCTATATAACCTTAGGTAAGTCATAATCTCTGTGTGCCTCCATCTACCCATCAGGCTCAGTAGCTTCTGAGATCTCTGACAACTTCTAGGTCCATGATCCTCAGCTCTCCCCCTCCCATTTTAAAGTTAGGAGAACTGAGACCCAGACAAGGGAGATGGCTTGCTCAACATCAGCCAAATAGTTAAGTGGCCAAGCTAAAATTCTTTTTTTTTTTTAATTTTTTTATTTGAAAAATTTTATTTAATTAATTTAGAATATTTTTCCATGGCTATATGATTCATGTTCTTTCCCCCTCTTCATCCCACCCCCCCCTCCCATAGCCAACGAGCAACTCTACTGGGTTTTACATGTGTCATTTGATCAAGACTTATTTCCATATTATTAATCTTTACATCAGGGTGATCATTTAGAGTCTACATCCCCAATCATATCCCCATCAACCCATGTGATCAGGCAGTTGTTTTCCTTCTGTGTTTCTGATTCCACAGTTCTTTCTCTGGATGTGGATAGTGTTCTTTTTCATAAGTCCCTCAGAATTGTTTTGGATCATTGCATTGTTGCTAGTAAAGAAGTCCATAACATTCAATTGTACCACAGTGTATCAGTCTTGTGTACAATGGTCTCCTGGTTCTGCTCCTTTCGCTCTGCATCAATTCCTAGAGGTCATTCCAGTTCACATGGAATTTCTCCAGTTCATTGTGCCTTTTTTTTTAAACCCTTACTTTCCATCTTGGAGTCAATACCAAGGCAGAAGAGTGGTAAGGGCGGCAATGGGGGTTAAATGACTTGCCCAGGGTCACACAGCTGGGAAGTGTCTGAGGCCAGATTTGAACCTAAGACCTCCCATCTCTAGATCTGGCTCTTAATCCACTGAGCTATCCAACTGTACCCCAGTTCATCATTCCTTTGAGCACAATAGTATTCCATCACCAACAGATATCACAGTTTGTTCAGCCATTCTCCAATCAATGGGCATCCCCCCATTATCCAATTTTTTGCCACCACAAACAGTGCAGCTATGAATATTCTTGTACAAGTCTTTTTCCTTACTATCTCTTTAGGGTACAAACCTAGCAGTGCTATGGCTGGATCAAAAGGTAGACAGTCTTTTATCACCCTTTGGGCATAGTTCCAAATTGCCCTCCTGAATGGTTGGACCAATTCACAACTCCACCAGCATTAATGGCCCAATTTTGCCACATCCCCTCCAACATTTATTACTTTCCTTTGCTGTCGTTTTAGCCAATCTGGCAAAGCTAGAATTCTAAACATAATACTTCAAGGATCTATAAATTTTGCAATGTGTTGCAAAACATTGAAACACTGGATTGGAATCCTGGATTTGGATTCAAGAGAATTTGAGTTCAAACCCTTCCTCAGAGTGACTATGTTGCCTTTGGAAAATCAGTTTGATGTGCCTCAGTTTCTGCATTTGTAAAATTGAATTGAACTCAGCCAAAAGATTCTTTTGAGCTCTAAATCCATTATCTTACCTATATTCCCTCCACTAATATAGATAAGAACCCCTTTCTGCCTTCGTAGATGTTCCCTAAGAAATACTCAAAAAATTCTTGCTCTGATTCAGTCTCATGATGAGCCCCTCTATACATGGTTAATCTGAGATACCATCTCACCTTGGACTTGTTCTTGAAGTATGGGAAGTCTGGCAGAGCTTTTGCTTGGTTGGCAAAGTTTTTCCAGGTGACCTGCATACTCAGATGAGCCATTGGAGGGGAGGATAGAATTAGAACTCGGTAGACAGACATTAGATATATCAGTATTAAAAAAGTATAAGAAATTAGGTTAATCTTCAGGTTTTTTTCCTCTTAATTTAATGCTATATAATCAAATCATCCTTTCATATTAGTAAGATCTGGATCTCACTCTTTATAATATTCCTAAGGGATTCTTTTGTTAATATGATATATCTTTACAATTTTTAAAAAATCTTGTATTTGCTTTATATATTTAAACTTTTTTATTTTAAATTTTCTTTTAGCAAAAGTACACCTGTATTATAATGGGGGGTTGTTTTTCTTGTTACATGTTTATTAAGTAGTTTCAGAAACTATTTAGAAATTAAAATAAATTTAACAATGCTTAATTATTGTGCCTAGACTTTCTTCTCAGTTCTCTATTCATGCAATAGTCTCCTTGGCTATATTATAGCACAGTGACCAGGGCAAAATAAATTAAGGGAATTGAGGTTCTTGATTCATGGTGATGCTAGTATCGTAGAATTTTGTGGCACTTAATATTTTTCCAGTGATTTACAATAATTTTTTTAGTTATTCTAATCCACTTTGATCTTGAATAGCAAGGCTGAGTAGGAATGGTACAAAAATAAGTAAGGTGTAATTCCTAGTCTTTGTAAATGTAGGTAGATATATACACAAATAACTATAATACAAAATATGTTATGATAAAAATGTATAAAAAGTATAAAGTTATATATAAAATCTAAGAGAGAGACAGAGGCAGGAAGATAGACCATTTTTAACCTCAGTAATCCTGGAAGGCTTCATGGAGAAAGTCATATTTCAATGAAGTCTTGAAGGATTTAGGTACAACTTGAACTGGGAAAGATGAAGAGGAAGACATTCAAAATGTAGGATCCAAAGTATGGAGGCAGGAAAACACCAGACATATACACAGTCCCATTTAATTGGGCTGTAAAGTACCTGGGAGGGATTAGTTTAAAGTAAAAGAGAAAGGAGCAGCTGGGTAGCTCAGTGGATTGATTGAGAGCCAGGCATTAGAGACTGGTTCAAATCTGACCTCAGACACTTCCCAGCTGTGTGACCGTGGGCAAGTCACTTGACCCTCGTTGCCTAGCCCTAACCACTCTGGTATTGATTCCAAGATGGAAGGTAAGGGTTTAAAAAAAATAAAGTAAAAGAGAAAAGATAAAGGTTGTAGCATCAGATTGTGGACAGTCTTTAGTGCCATGATAAGAAATTTGCATTTTCTTCAGTAAACAATAGGACTCGTTCCCCGATTCTGAACAGATGAATAGTATAATCTGACCTGTGCATTTGAGGCAGATATGGGCATATAGATGACACAGCAGACAGAGCACTGGACCTGGTGTCAGGAGCACCTGAGTTGAAATTCAACCTCAGATATTTATAGCCATTTACCCCTGTTTGCCTCATTTCCCATCTGTAAAATGAGTTGGAGAAGGAAATAGCAAACCACTTCCAGATCTTTGCCAAGAAATCCTAAATGGAATCACAAAGAGTTGAACATGACTGAAAAACAATAAATCCAGCTCTACGTATTTTTATTATTTGACTGAAAATGTTGCAGTGCCTCCAGGTCATCATTCTGAACATTCCAGCTCATTGTAAAACACTGTCATGACAGCGACCAAGGAATAAGAGGATACACTAAATCTAGGACACTGCCCAAAATGTTGTATTTTCTCTTTTGCTCAGTAATCTATCCCACGTAGCAGCATATTTTCTTGTGATTTGTCTTCATCTTTTAGAAGTGGAGTGTTGGCAGCTACTTATGTGGAAGTTACATATGTTTGTATTCCAGTTCTTCCAAGTTTTGGTTATGTGTAAAAAATGATCTCTGTTGAGAATACTGGAAGCTCTGCTTTGAGATTCCAGGCTGAGTGTTGTGCTGCAAAAGATGCTATTAGTGGCACAGTATCCCTGGATACCTTCTAATGGAAACCAGGAGTAGACTAAAACTATCTCTTTCTGAGCAGGATTGTATGCGTTGCCAAATGGGAAAGGGATAGAATTTAGAGTCTCAAGATCCCCTTAATCCTCTTGAGATTTGACTTACCACTGTCACGTTCAATTGCATTCAGCAAATATTTATTGAGTGACTCCTCTAGTATCATCTTTTTTTTATTTTCTCTTTTGTTACTATGAACTTGATAAGTATTAATGAACATGAGCATTTCTATATAAAATAAAATATAAACATTTTAATAAATTTTAAATTTATAGATTTATAACTTTATGAAAGATTTTTAATATGAGAATAAGGCATTAGATCTTATTTAATACTTTATTAAAATCATTTAACAGCACAGTGACAATTTTTTAATGAATTTTAACAAATAGACTATAACAATAATCTTTCAATCATTCCTAATTCTCATCAAAGTACTTATTTATCCATTCATTCTCACTCTTTCCCCCCTTTCATATAGTTAAAGGGATATACTTCATTGTTGGCTCTCGTGAGTTTTAAAATTAATAATCAATAACTAAACATTATATTTTATAAAATTTTTATTAATAATAACTAAAACAAAAGAACTGCCTGACTTCAGCCTGGTCACAGGTCCAAGAGAGGAAGAGGGAGGAGTTACAGTCACTTCCATACAATCACACAAAATGTGGGGACACAGGAAAAGGGAATTTTGGGAAATATTAAGGGACTTCTGGAGGATGAAGTCCAAAGGCTCAAAATCTCCATTTATACACTCTGATTCTTTTTTTGGTGTTTTTGCTTTACGTTATTTCATAAAAATCTTTCCTCATTTCTTTGTATTATGATTAATTACATTGTGGTGTTCCTTTACATGATTAAACCATGAAGTATTTGACCATTCCCTTACTTCTGACCAACGTTTGCAGTTATTTACAATTACATACAATATAGCTATGAAAAATCCTTGAACAGATAGCCCTTTTTTAAAAATTTTAATTACACTTTCACCAAATATTCCCAAGAAAATAATTCTTGTATCAAATAATTCATTATCTTTACAACTTTTACTGTGTACTTCCAAAATGCTCCAGAAAAAAATACTACAAATTTTCAAGTTCATCAGCAATAAATGAATGTGTCAACATGTTCCTCCATGATCTAGCCAGCATCCGTTGCCAATTATTTTTCAACAGTTTGAAGTATATAAAATGGTATTGCAGCCTTTTTAATTTGCAATTCTGTGGTTATTTGCAAAGTTGAACTTTTTAAACTGCAGTGTTTTATCTTAATCCCCCCAAACAAAAGAAAACCCTGAGATTTTTTTAATAACCCTTACCTTCTGCCTTAGAAGCAATACTTTATATTGGTCCCAAGGCAGAACCATGGCTTGCCCAGGACTACACTATAGGAAGTGTGTGAGGTCACATTTGAACCTGGGACCTCCTGTCTCTAGGTCTGGTTTTTAATCTCCCAAGCCACCTAGCTGCCTTTGACCTGAGATATTTTTGAGCAAAGGTGTGACATAATGAGAGTGTGTTAAGCAGTACATAAAATGGATTGAAGGAGGGGAAGACTAAAGATTCTTACAATAATCCAAATAAACTTGTCAGGATTTGGACTAGAGTGATTTAAATGGAAATAAAAAGGATGGGGAAAATACAAGAGACATTCTTGAAAGTAGGATCACTACAGCCTGATGACCCATTAGACACAGGTCAAGAAGAAAAGGAGGATGTCAAAGAGGTGACTAGAAAGTTAAAGTTTAGGTTCCTAGAAGAATTGTGGTACCATTGACAGAAAAGGAGTTTCCAAAGTTCTGGCACTAACAGACCTTGAATAAGTCATTTAACCTCTTAAGATCTCAGTTTTCTCATCCATAAAATGAGGGTGTTTGGCCACTTGATTTCTAAGACCTCCATATCTCTTAACGTCTATAGTTCCAGAGGTACGCTAGACTGACATATAGATGAGTCCATTTTTAGGAAGCTAGAATAAGAAGGAATAGTGGATATCCAAGTAGAAAATTCTAATAGGCAGCTGGAAACATTGGAATGGCACTTTGAAAAAGTAGAGTTGGAGATAAATCATCAACAGAGGAGTGATACTTGGTACAGTAAGAGTGAATAGCATTGTTCAGGTACAATATAGAAAAAAACATAAAAAACAACTCAAAGGAAGTCAAAAAAGACCTAAAATCAGGTGTATCTAGATAGGAGGGGCCAAGATCTGAGCCTTGAGAAATGTTTGTTGTTCTCTAGCACTGTCTGAAGAGCTACTAAGGATGCAAAGATGAATGGGACAGTTGTTGCCCTCAAGGAGCTTACAATAATAAAAACACCCTATTAAATTTACAATGTGCTTTCCCCACCAAAAAAAAAAAAAACAAAAACTTGTGAGGTAAGTAGAGCAAGTATTAGTACACCTATTTTACAAAATAATGAAACTAAGGATCCACTTCAGGGAGCAGGAAGAGGATGACATACTGGCAAAAGAGACAGAAAAATGTCACTTTTCCCCTGCTTCCAGATCTCTGCCAGTTTGCCCAAAGCCAAGAACTGTTCCCTCCCATAATCTTTAGTTCTACATCTGAAAACAGCCATTATTTTTTGACATCACCATATGGAGCTTCTTTTTTGCCATGGGCTTGTTGGTGAAAGACTCCTTAACATATGGTATCTTCAAAGGAAAGCAGTGGGGGGAGGTGGGGAGATGGCTGGGACTTGAAGTAATTGACAACAAAAATTAATTGGCACAGAGGCAACTATCATCCAGAATTATTGATTATAACTTACAAATCTGTTTTCTCAGTACTTGGGTTCAAAATATTTGTTCTTCTTCCACTTTAATTGTCAGGAGAGGATAAATGCCTTTTCTCAATGAATTATATCTTGTTCTTTTTAAAACTGTCATTGATTTCTTACCTGTGTGCAAGTTCTGGTAGATGTGATGATTATAGGCTGCTTTCCAGGTAAGACATATGACAAACTCCAAGAAAAAAAATATGCGCACACACACACACACACACACAAAGTTTCTTCTAGTTTATGACATAAATATACTGTTGGTTGGTTCTAGAATTGCAAAGTAATCAAACTCTTCCTTGAAATGATTCCCATATTCAAAAAGCCCTACAACACATTTTGCTCAAGGCAGTAATCACATGTGTGGCATTACTTACTGCTAAGGGAAGTTTTCCTGGATTGTTCCAAAGATAACTACCTCAGTCTTTTGCTTTGAGCAGTTTAATGCACAAGGGAGATGATACTTTCTTAGCGCCTCATTTGTGAATGTGAAAGAAAATGAATCATTGCTCCATCTCTATTTTTAAAGTCAGACTTAATATTTTGGTAACCACAAAACCTTTTTCCTAAAAAATATTTTCCATTACAATAATGGAAAAATTAATAATTTTTTAAATCCTCAGACTTTTTAAAAGTTTGAAATACTGTATCTAAGATTACTTTAGGAACCAAGGAAGACAAGATAGAGTGTATTATGGTTCATAATGATAAACTTGTAATAAATGGTTAATGATAAAATATTGAGCGAAAGGCAATAGCAGAGTAAACTTGAAAGACATACAATTCACAACCCATTACTGAACTCACATTGATTATTGGTCCTCTGTTCATTGATGAGAGAAATTGGTGGTGGCAAAGGTTGGGAGAGAGACATTTTGTAAAAACATCCAAAAAAGGAAAATACAATTAAATTTCTTGAGACATGTTTTCCTTGTCACTTTGCCCTTGATTTAAAGTCAAGGTAAAATTCACAGCTCACTAGCAAAGATTTGGTCTGACTTCAGTTGAAAAAATATATTAGATAGAACAACCAACGTAGCCAGTTACATAGAGGACATAGTTCACACACACACACACACAACCTTTTTAGGTAGCCACTTAAAATCAATTCATCTCCTGTTAATATTTGTTGAATAATTCTTAGTGTGGGATATTCTATCAAGTTCATCAAAAGGAGGACATTAATTGTCCTGCCAGGTACTCTAAATAGGCATTTGCCAAACAATGAACATGAATGGAAAACAAGCCTAGTTAGTATCTATTGAAAATTCTGAAAGAAAAGAGAAAAAAAATCTAACTACCATTCATCTTCATTGGACTCTCAGGGTGGCCAAGTGGAAACACTGGCATGATAGATGATATATGTGAGAAAGCCTTAAAAAATGTGGAAAGAGCCATAAGATGTACCATGTGATTGTGACTATGAAGGAAAACCAGAGCCAATTAATAGATAGCTTCCTTGGCTTTCTTCAAGCTCCTGCTCAAATCCAATCTTCTACGAGAAGTCTTTCCTGATTCCCCTTAATGCTGGTTCCCTTCATTGATGACCTCAGATTTATCTTGTATACATCTCATTTGGACTTAGTTGTTTTCATGTTGCCTCTGTGAAGAAGAGAGAAATTACAAGAAAATGCAGCAAGACAAGAAGCTGGAGATTGATCATCTGTCAAATATTTTCTATTAGACCTCTTCATTAGATTGTAAGCTCTTGGAATCTGGCAGAGGATTGGTTTTCCCCTTCTTTGCTGTCTCCCCTATTAGACGGGAGACATTTACAACTAAATGATTTTTTACTACCTTCTTAGGATGACTTCTGGAGGGGGGAGGGGGTTGCTCAGCTTTCTGAGTCTGTTACAGAGTTGATTCATAATTAATGAGCATTTATAACAGCCAACACATAGAATAATTTCAAGTTTGGAAAGTGAGATCAGTAAGGAAAACATTTTATGCTCATTTTACAAATAAAGAAACTAAATTAAAGGGGAGTCAGACCTTGCACAGAGTCAAATAGCTAGTAAAATGCGACTTGAATTTATAGCTTCTGATTGTAAGGTGGGAGTTCTTTGTTCTATGCCAAGTGTATTCAGAATGCCATATCAGGCATTGTTGAAGAATTACAAAATGAGAGACAGCGTCATCCAGGACGTGTCCTGGATTTGGAGTTAAGAGAAATGAATTTGTTTAAATCTGGGTTCTAACACTTACCACCTCTATGCAGAGTAGACAGATCACTCCTCTCTAAGTCATGGTTCGCTCATCTGTAAAATGGAAGTAATAATACTCACTAAACCTACCTCACAAAGTTGTTTTGTTTCAAGAAAAGCACTTGGTAAACCCTAAAAGTAAAAAATAAATATTTGTTATTATGTTAAGCAACTTGGGGGCAGAAACTGAGTCATTCCTCTCAGCTCCATGAAAGTGCCTGGCAGAAGATGCTCTCACACTTGTTATTTTAATTGAATTAGTTCATTTAGCAAGCATTTATCAAGTGCCTACCATGTACAAAGTGTTAAGATGAAGCCCAAGGATCCAAAGGCAAAAAGGAAAAAGTCCCTGCCTTCAAGACTCTTACCTTCCATTTTTATTTGTTCTTCAGACATTTCAGTTGTGTCTGACTCTTCCTAACGTCATTTGGGGTTTTCTTGACAGATATTGAAGTAACATCATCTCCTCCACTTCATTTTGCAGATGAGAAATTGAGGCAAACAGTTGACTTGCTCAGAGTCACACAGCTAGTAAGTGTCTGAGGCTAGAAGTGAACTCAGGAAAATGAGTCTTCCGGATCCCAGGTCCTGTAGTCTATCCACCACGCCACCTACATGTCCCCACTTTCTCCTATATAGGTACATATGTATATATACATGCATATATGTGTGTATGTATATATAAACCACTATAAATATATATATAAACATATGTAAAATCATTTGGAGAGGCAGGGAATTCAAGCTGCTAAGGAAAGAGAAAAGGTTTCCTTTAATAGGAGATAAACCTGAACCTTGAAGAAAACTGCAGATTAAAAGAACTGAAGGCAAGGTGGATAGAATATTCCAGCCATGGAAAGACTGCAAAGAGGCAAGAGACTAACTATCATGTTCTGGGAACAGCAAAGGGGCTTTGTTGGCTGGAGGGTAGGAAAGGGTCTCCAAAGATTGGCCAGATGGTGAAGGGTTTAATTTGTACCCTGAGGAGTTTGTATTTATCCGAGAAACAAGATTCTTGAACAGAATGATGACCTAAGAAGGTATGCACTTTTGGAACATTATTTTGGACCCTATTTAGAGGAAAATGCTAATTGTGCAGTTTTAACCTAAAAGTTTGTCCCCGGATACAGATTTGTTTGTTCTAGAAAGTTGGTGGTTAAGCATACCTCTTGAGTATGTATCCTTCTTGTGGAACCAGGGAGGCTGAGGGGTAAAAGGATATTCTGACCACTGAAGCCTAGGAGTCTGAGAGAGAAATGAACACTTCCCTTCCTCAATCCTCCTCTCTAATCATTAGATAATATTCCCAGTTGAATTGAATGAAAGCCCTGGAATTTTTCCCATGCCATTCAGTTGGGATGTGAAGCGGAAATCCACTATCATAATATTTAGAAAAAGCTCCTGCCTTGTCTGGTGTGACCACCTTGACTGTGCAGAGAATGTTCATTTCCATCCAGGCTGCATTTTAAATAGCCATCCTCTGATTTTTAGTAATATTGACTTAATTTAAGGAGCCTGTGGTGTGGAAAGAGGGGGACTAACTACATGAATCAAAAGACTAGTTAATAACGTTGGTCTAAAACCATCAGAAAATTTGAATATAAGATTCCCTATGGTTCAGACAGGTTTATGGCTATGGGTAAAAAACTATTCAAGGACAAAATTGAGTATTAAACTGTGTTATACAAACACATCTCGAGCACTTAATAAATATGTAAGAGCTGGCAAAGAAAGTTGCAGAAATTCTGAGAGAAATGTGGGAAATGTGAATATCTCTAGCCTGGTGATAAAAAAGCAATTTTTTTTTCCATTTTGAAAGATTTATTGACCTTTTACATAGGTACTACTACTCTTCATCATCAATCTCAAAGTATAAGATGTTATTTGAAAAGAAAAATGGTGACAGACTTCACAGGCCAAGGGGCATTAAGATTTTGCAGGGGATATCACATGGCAAAGAGCACAAATATGTGGAAAATTACAGATATAAATTCTGAAGTCTGTTGGGAAGCTTTGAGACCCTGAATATTGGTACTCTCATTTTCCCCTCTGAACTAATTTTTTTTAAAAAAGCAGCATCTCCCTAATGTCTCAGAAGGACTAAAAAATGTATTTGTGGTAGCAATATTCTAGGTATATTATTTGGGAATTTTGTCAAGTATAGTCAGGCAAATTATATCTTTGGAACCATTTTATCGAGGTCAGAAATCTCACACATGCAGAGACTTCTGGGGTGGGGATACAAGAAAGAATATGTAGAAGGACACTATTGACTACTGTCATGGATTGCGTTATATCTGTCCTTATTTGTTGGGTAGGTTCCCCATTGGCTACAGAACTCTGGCTTGGTTGACAAGTTTAAAAGGAAGGTGCAAAGCCAACTTGATCAAACTGGGATTGCCAAGGAATCTTTTTTAAAAACTTTATTTAATTAGTCAATTTAGAATATTTTTCCTTGGTTACAAGTCATATTCTTTCCCTACCCTTCCCCTACCCACTCCTGTAGCCAACGTACCATTCCATTGGGTATTACATGTGTCTTTGATCAAAAACTATTTCCATATTGTTGATGTTTACATTAGGATGATTATTTAGAGTCTATATCCCCAATCATGTCCCCATCAACCCATGTGATCAAGCAGTTGTTTTTCTTCTGTGTTTCTACTCTCACAATTCTTCCTTTGGATGTGGATAGCATTCTTTCTCGTAAATCCCTCCAAATTGTTCTGGATCATTGCATTGCTAATACTAGAGAAGTCCATTACATTCGATTACAACATACTCTATCAGTCTCTGTGTACAATATTCTGCTAGTTATGCTCCTTTCACTCTACATCAATTCCTGGACGTCGTTCCAGTTCATGTGGAATTCCTCCAGTTCATTGTTTCTTTGATCACAGTAGTATTCCATCAACAATATATACCAGAATTTGTTCAGCCATTCCCCAAACAGAGGGCATCCCCTCACTTTCCAATTTTTTGCCGCCACAAAGAGTGCAGCTATGAATATTCTTGTACAAGTCTTTTTCTTTATTATTTCCTTGGGGTATAAACCGAGCAGTGCTATGGCTGGATCAAAGGGCAGACAGAATTTTAGCGCCCTTTGGGCATAGTTCCAAATTGCCCTCCAGAATGGCTATCAATTCACAACTCCATCAGCAATGTATTAATGTCCCACTTTTGCTGCATCCCCTCCAACATTCATTATTTTCCTTTGCTGTCATGTTAGTCAATCTGCTGGGTATGAGGTGGTACCTCAGAGTTGTTTTGATTTGCATTTTTCTGGTTATAAGAGATTTAGAACATTTTTTTCATGTGATTATTAATAGTTTTGATTTCTTTATCTGAAAATTGCCTATTCATGTCCCTTGCCCATTTATCAATTGGGGAATAGCTTGATTTTTTTTTGTACAATTGATTTAGCTCTTTATAAAGCTGAGTAATTAAACCTTTGTCAGAGGTTTTTGTTATGAACATTTTTCCCCAATTTTTTGCTTCCATTCTTATTTTGGTAGCATTGGTTTTATTTATACAAAACTTTTTTAATTAAATGTAATCAAAATTATTTATTTTACATTTTGCAATTTTTTCTAACCCTTGCTTGGTCTTAAAATCTTTCTTTTCCCAAAGATCTGACATGTATACTATTCTGTGTTCATCTAATTTACCTATAGTTTCCTTCTTTATATTCAAGTCATTCACCTATTCTGAATTTATCTTGGTGTAAGTTGTGAGAAGTTGATCCAAACCCAATCTTTCCCATATTGTCTTCCAATTTTCCCAACAGTCAAATACAGAATTTTTGTCCCAACAGTTGTGATCCTTGGGTTTATCATAGACAGTCTTGCTGAGGTCACTTAACCCAAGTCTATTCCACTGATCCTCCTTTCTGTCTCTTAGCCAGTATCATACTGTTTTGATGACCACTGCTTTATAGTATAGTTTGAGATCTGGTACTGCTAGGTCACCTTCCTTCACATTTTTTTTCATTATTTCCCTTGATATTCTTGATCTTTTGTTCTTCCAGATGAACTTTGTTATAATTTTTTCTAATTCTATAAAAAAAAGTTTCTTGGTAGTTTGAGGGGTATGGCACTAAATAAGTAAATAAGTTTGGGTAGGATTGTCATTTTCACTATGTTAGCTCATATTACCTATGAGCAATTAATGTTTTTCCAATTATTTAGATCTAGTTTTAATTCTGTGGAAAGTGGTTTGTAGTTGTATTCATATAGTTCCTGTGTTTGTCTTGGCAGATAGATTCCTAAGTATTTCATATTGTCTAGGGTGATTTTATTTTTTTAATAATATTTAATTAGATGATTTAGAATGGTTTCCTATGGTTATAAGACTCATGTTCTTTCCCTCTTCTTCCCCTAACCCTCTCTCATATCCAATGCACAGTTCCACTGGGTTTAACATGTGTAATTGATCAGGACCTATTTTCATAGTATTAATACTTGCACTAGGGTGATCTTTAAGAATCTACTTCCCTAATCATATCCCAATCAATAGGGTGCTTTTAAATGGAATTTCTCTTTCTAATTCTTGCTGCTGACATGTGTTGGAAATGTATAGAAATGCTGATGACTTATGTGGGTTTATTTTGTATCCTGCAACATTGCTAAAGTTGTTGATTATTTTGACTAGCTTTTTGGATGATTCTCTAGGATTCTTTAAGTATACCATCATATCATCTGCAAAGAGTGATAGCTTGGTCTCCTCATTGCCTATTTTAATACCTTCAATTTCTTTTCTTCTCTAATTGCTACTGCTAGTGTTTCTAGTACAATGTTAAATAATAGAGATGATCATGGGCATCCTTGTTTCACTCCTGATCTTATTGAGAATGCTTCTAATTTATTCCCATTGCAGATTATATTTGCTGATGGTTTTAGATACATAGTGCTTATTATTTTTAGGAAAGTCCCTTCTATTCCTATACTTTCTAGTGTTTTCAATAGGAATGAGTATTGCATTTTGTCAGAGGCTTTTTCTGCATCTAGTGAGATAATCATGTGATTTTTGTTGGTTTGCTTGTTGATATGGTCAATTATGTGGATGGTTTTCATAATATTGAACCATCTTTGCATTCCTGGTATGAATACCACCTGATCATAATGAATAACCCTCATTATTACTTGCTGGAGTCTTTTTGCTAGTATTCTGTTTAAGATTTTTGCATCTATGTTCATTAAGGAGATTGGTCTATAGTTTTCTTTCTCTGTTTTTGACCTGCCTGGATTTGAAATCAGTACCATATTTATGTCATAAAAGGAATTTGGTATTACTCCTTCTTTGCTTATTATGTCAAATAGTTTATATAGTATGGGGACTAGTTGTTCTTCTAATGTTTGATAGAATCCCCTTGTGAATACATCAGGCCCTGGGGATTTTTTCTTAGGGAGTTCTTTGATAGCTTGTTCAATTTCTTTTTCTGATACGAGATTAAAGTATTCTATTTCTTCTTCTTTTAATATAGGCAATTTATATTTTTGAAAATATTCATCCCTATCATCCCATATTTGTTGTCATATAATTGGGCAAAATAGTTTTTAATGACTGCCCTTATTTCCTCTTCATTAGAAGTGAGGTTTCCCTTTTCATCTTGGATACTGTTAATTTGATTTTCTTCTTTCTTTTTATTAATTAGATTGACCAGTACTTTGTCTATTTTATTTGTTTTTTCAAAATACCAGTTTCTAGTCTTATTTATTAATTCAATGGTTCTTTCACTTTCAATTTTATTAATTTCTCCTTTAATTTTTAGGATCCTTAATTTAGTTTTAATCTGGTGATTTTTAATTTGTTCACTTTCAAGTTTTTTGCTTTGCATGTCCAATTTGTTGACCTCTTCTCTCCCTAGTTTGTTAATATATGAACTCAAGTATATAAATTTCCCCCTGAGTACTGCTTTGGCTACATCTGTAATATTTATTGGGAAAGGAAATGGGATTGGAAAACTGGGGAATAATGGGAGGTTTGTAGCAGGGTATGGAGGAGAGAGGGGAGAGAGGGAATATTGCTTGGTGAAGCAAGGGAGGGAGATGCCCCCTGCTGAGAGTAAACAGCAGGGGTCCAATAAAGTCTGTTTTGCCTTGATGACTGAACTGATTTTCAGCTTCCTCTATGACCAGAAAAGATAGTCCACTTATCTGAGTGTGAATTCAAATAATATAAAGTTTAATAACTAGTTGGGATTGGAGTTTTTTTCTCAGCTTCAGACCTGAGGCCAGGCCCCAGAGGCTGGCGGAGAGTTTGTCCCACTCCCGTCTACTCTCGTTGTTCTAATTCAGAATATTAGCAGTACACAGAAAGCAACAAGGTATGACCTTCAGAGATAAATGGGCCTGAATCTTCGGGCTGAACCAAGAAGAGCATGCCACTCCAGACAGGCTGAACAAGCTCCTCTCTCCTCCAACACCAGGCAGCAAGTACCCACATGGCAGGAAGGAAGTGCTAGTCACAAGACCCAACTGCCACTCCCAGTTGCCCCTTCCTCCACAAACTGTCAGTCTTGTTTCCTTTACACACATCCCATAGACTTTGAAAGGATGTCTCATGATTGTCATTTTCTTCAATGAAATTATTAATTGTTTCCATGATTTGTTCTTTAACCAATTTTGGAGAATCATATTATTTAATTTCTGATTTTGCTCTCCATGTACCCTTACTAATTATTATTTTTATTGCATTGTGATCTGAAAAGGTTGCATTTATTATCTGCTAATATATTAAACTATTATTTTCTTTTTGAACTATTTCCCACTTTTCTTGCCAAAATCCTTCCATCTTTTTTATAAGCTCCAATTTAAATTCTTCAAGAGCTTGTGACAAATTTCCATTTTTTTAAGGTTTGGGTGCATTTATTTGCATGTCCTCTTCTGCTATTTCCTCTATAGTCTGGATTTTTCCTCCATAAAAATTATCTAGGGTCAGTGCCTTCTTTTTTTTCTTGGTATTGGGAAGTTGTTTTTCCTGGGCATTGTTTGCCATCACTATGATTGTTTTTCCTTCCATTTCCAGTCAGAAGTCTGAGTGAGGAGGGCAGGCTCTCTGTGTATGGAGCTAAGGAGTGCATTTTTTGCCTGAGGTCACCTCTCAAGTCTCTGCAGCTTCTACTGTTTACTATCATTCCTTGCACTATGGTCTGCGCTCTTCAGCCTTCTGGGGTCTCAGGTCTAGCTGTTCTCAGGGGTAGGTCTTTGGTGCTCCTAGTGAGCAGCCAAGGGCCTAGAGGTGCCCCTCGCTCTCTCTAGGGGTGCCCCCTCCCTCACTGATTTTAGCAAGCACTGGCTCTGGCTCTGGCTCTGTAGGTGGGGTGGGGGAGGGTTGATCCGCTCGTGTTTTAATGGAAGCTATTTCACCCCCTTATAGTGTGGAAATGCCCAAATCCCACATACCTTCAATGCTCCGCCCTACTGTAGAGTCCCTTCATTAGTATGAATTTGGGGTTTTTTTGTTTGTTTGTTTTTTGTCTTTTGAGGATCTATATCGGTAGGTGGTGAGGAGAGGAAGAGTCCTACGTTTAGACTGCTGCCATGTTTATCCAGAAGTCACAAGTATTGCCAAGGAATCTTAAAGAGAGTTTACCACCACCTCAACTCTGACAAAATGATATCAGGCCTGCCCTGTATGCTCAGGGCCACAAGAAATTTAATATTTTGGACCCTCCCTTTCCTCTTCTCTGAGTATGTGATATGAAAAAAACATGGAGCCTGGAGTCTAGAAAACTTAGGGGCAAATTCTCTCAGACATTTACTGTGTGACCCCAGGCAAATAACTTAATCTTTCTGTGAGCCTCAGTTTCTTCATATATAAAATGAGAGAGTTGGACTTGATCATCTCTAACATCTCTGCCAGCTCTAATTCTATGATCCTATAACTTTCAAATGCTATAAAGATAAGACTTTTATTGGCTATGTTAATGATGGATTTTTTTTCCAAATGATAGAATATTCATTATTTGATTTTACTCTTCCTTGGGACTCTTTAAAAATGTCAAATTTTTAAAATTTGTAGCAAATAAAAATTGAAATTGTTATAACATTTTCAAAGAATTTTAAAATACCCATTTCACAGGTAATGGATTTGGGCACCTTAAAATGAAGAAATTGATGAACTAAACTATGTTCCAACAATCTCTCCTTTGGGAGAGTCTGGGGTCCCATAAACAAATTACCCAGTATAGCTAATTTTCAACTGCCAAAAAATGTTATAGTAAAATAAGATTATAATTAATATCAGAGGCACTGAGAAGAAAGTATAGAAATGGAAATGGGAAATCTCTTCTCCTTTGTCTTGGTGAGGAGTTAGGGACCAATCACGTATTTTGTCTTGGGCCCCACAGGTCCCTACATGATATTGGGACACCACTCTTTCCCACATGCAGTGCATTGTTTTGAATCATCATCTACTCAAACCAGGACCCAGGCACCTAATAATGTAATCTCAGATGAATCTAGAAGCTGAAACAAAATATATATGTATATATATTTTAAAAGTCCTACATTCAGTCACTTTCTCCAATAAAAAGCTTCTCCAACCATGTCACAACTGTGGGTGAATTGAGAGAGATTGCCTAAGGAATAGAGGCAGTCAATGGTTGTAGGAACCATTAAAGGGCAGTATGGTAGAATAGGAAAAGCCTTCACATTTAGAAAAGGAAACTTGAATTTGAATTCTACCTCTTTAGACAATTCACTTCACTTCATGGGCCTCAGTTTCCTTATCTATAAAAGAAAGAGTTGGAATTAAGTGACCTCAAATTACCTTTCTGGCCCTAGCCCTATTTTATTACATATAATCTGGTCCTAGTGGGCTACATAACTCATTCTCCCCACCTGCTGACTTTGTAAAGTCTTCATTTGAAGACAGCAAGGCAAGCCCCATCTCTTCCTCTAAAGTACTGGGCCTAAGGCCATTATCCCTCAACCCAGCATGAATGTCTCCTAAATCAAAATAAGACAACCATGTTCAAGGTAAATGCTGTTATGCAGAATGTGGGCTGGAGAATGACAGGTCTATCAGGAAACGATGGAGCTCCTTTTCTTCCCTCCCAGCAGACTTACACCTATTTCAGGTCATTTCACATAAGCTGAGTCAGCCAAATGCTCTTAAAAGGCAAGTCTGCTACCTCCCCTTTCAGTGCTCTTTGCCACCAGGTAGTTACTACCTCCCCTACCATCACCTTTTGATTCTTTCAGTAATAATCTCTCAGCCTTTGATTGTTTGCAACAAATGCCCGTTCTGGGGCCCCTGTATTCCAACCTTTGTATTTGGTTGCCTAGGGTTCAGAGTACTTTTATTTAAAGATTTGTACGTATATATATTTAGCTGCCAATAGAAAATGGTCTTAGGCTAGTTTATATTGCCAACTCATACTTAATACTTAATGTTATAAAGCAATATATATTACTTTTAAATTATTTGATCCCTGTATGTTTTTCATTAGTGAAGAATACTTTATTAGCATATTTATGAACCCTATCTCAAGGCTTAATATGGCTTAATTCTCTTAATAAAAACTAATTTGAAAGTCATTATCTTTTTTTAATTATAGCTTTTGACATGGCTTCCCAGCACTACAAATAAGTCCTGAAGCCTCTTTAATCCATAGTGTAGCCACCAGGAACATTCACTTTTCAGAGCTATTGCCCTTTGTATACTGAGTCTATCCCCCCCAAGAAACAGCAAAGTTCACTTGGTTAGATCAATATGTCCAGAAGCCCAGGAGGAAAGGCACAATTCTGAGAAGATCCAGTCAGTGGCATTCTCTTCTTGAACTACAGAATTTTAGGAACTGTAAGCTTCTGGGCTCAGGTCAGCTAAATGAGAAAGTATAGAAGGATTCCAATAAATCCATTGCCATTACTGGAAAGAGCATTCATATGGGGTGAGGGAAGAGGGGAGATGGTTCAGGATCAGCCCCTGTGTGTAGGAAGGACAATACACCATCATCATGGGGGCCTGAGCTTTACTTAGCTCCTCAGATGGGTTTGTGACTTTATCTGGGTGGGTGGTTATTCCCTTCAATGACACAGATCAAAACGCCCCCTGCCCTCTTTAACTACGCCATTCTGGTCTCTCTCCATAAATCCACCATGCGGGATCTACCCAACATGCCAGAAGCTTTCTGCTTCTTACAGATCTTGTGTAAAACCAATATACCACTTGGATTTTCCATATCTTTTCCAGAAAAAAAAAACAGCTTCTTTTATAAGTCATGTGTGTCGAGTGTGGTAGCTTTTATGCCATTTCTTACACATGAGACATAACTCAGGATGACTGCAGTTCACATAGCTCATTGTTTGTTGTTTAATCACTTTCCATCGTGTCTGACTCTTCGTGACTTCATTTGGGATTTTCTTGGCAAAGATACTCCAGTGTTTTTCCATTTCCTTCTCCAGATTATTTTACAGATGAGGAAACTGAGGCAGACAGAGTTATGTGGCTTATCCAGGAAGGGTCATCCAGTTAGTCAATGTCTGAGGCCAGATTTGAACTCGACCGTGCCACCAACCAACCTTCACTTACCTTCCATTCACCATTCCACACCCTTAGACTTCCTGGTGGTTTGATTCTTCCAAGACTACACTGTTCTATGATTTGTAGCTGTAACGTATCACTAGGAAAATACTAGTATTAAAAAGATGGACTTTTGCAGTCGTAAGCAGTTTGGGATCATTAAAGGTACTGGGCACTTTCCCAAATGCCATCCAACCTAATCACCTCCTCCTCCTCCTCAGTTCTGGGCCCAGTTCACAACCCATCTGCAGTACCTGTCCCAAAACATACATAATAGCTGCATTTCATATAGCACGTTAAGTTTGCAAAATCCTTTACATATATTATCTCACTGGATCCTCACAAGTATTCTGGGAAGCAGGGCGGTTGTTGTCCTCATTTTTATAGATGAAGAAGGAGCCTAAAAGAGGTCCAGGGACTTGCCCAGAGTCACTCCCCTAGTAAGCATCCAAGACCAGCGTACAACTTGAGGCTCCCAGACTGCAGAGTTCAGTGCTCCAGCTACCAGGCTCCCTAGCTGCCTTGTGACATCTGTGGGCTACCTCCATAGGCTGCTGACCCAGCCACCTGTCATCATGCGGACCGTAGCTTTTGATCCATTTTGCTCTTCTGAATGATTAAGCGAGCCTCACATTCCTAGAGATTTCCCTGCTGTCTGACTGTGGCGTTCTTGGATTCAGTGTGATTCACTCGGTGCCATGTAGGACTATTTAGAGAACCTAGTTATTATCGACCATTTCTTTTCGGATTCACCAGACGCTGTCTTCCATGACACTAGCAAAAATCATGCACATTATGGATGTCAATATCCAGTGGGGTCTTTGAACAAAGTGATCTCTAGTTCTGCCATCACAGTATCTGGTACAGTATTAAAATATTCAGGGGAGAACTTATTGACTAAAGGCTTCCTGGCCACATTTTGTTCTACAGTCAAAGGCTTTTTCAATATAAAAAAGACACAATTCCATCTTATGTGTATTACATCTTTCCACCAAGATAAAAAGGGGATCTGCTTTAGAAAATCATCTATAAAAGCCTTCCTGTTCCCTTCTGATAATGTCATCAAGGATATTCTAATATGTGCAAAGTCTATTTTCATACAGATTTGGATGAGATGAGAAGGTAGGCAGATGGGTCAGTATTTGCCAATGCCCTGGTTATCTTTTTTCTTGGTCCATATGTAATCTTTTCTATTCTTATGAAATCTTTACTATTTTTGAGATATTGTAAGAACTGATTATATTCTGTATGGTTTAAGTTATTAGATTCTAAAAGACATAGAGGCATGTTTTTTAATGAGAAATAAAGTCCATAATAATGATAGTTAGCACTCAAAAATACTTTTTATTCATTATCTCATCATAATCTCACAATAATTCTAGGCATATGTTAAAGTCATGCAATTTTTAACAGTATAAATAATCATTCAATAACTGATTGTTCCCATCAAGACATAAACATGGAGACATATATTCACCAAAGGTGAGCAACACTGTCACGGAGTCCAAATATAAGAAGCAATCCCCATAGATCAATTATCAAACATCTCTTAAGAGCTTTCTATGTGCTAAGCACTGTGCTAAGTGCTTGGCCTGGGAAAATGCTCCTACTTGGTGAGCAATGGACTGATTACACCAAGTACTAGGACATTGCGGTAGCACCCCCTGATGACACCACTGTCCACCCAAAAGAATTCACCATAACTATGCACAAAAGAGACCACATAGATGAAGACTGCATCTTATTCAGGCTGTATGATATGCAGCCCAGCCTATAGTGTAGATTCATAATATGCAATGGCTTTCAATTTATGCCAATGGAAATAATACTCACCTTGATGATATTATAGATTCATAGAATAAAGAGGTAACTGCAAGCTAGGTAATAATAATCATTCTCATTTAAATAGTGATCCACAAAGTGCTTTCCTCAAATAATCCTGTCAGGCAGGCAGCACAAGAAGAGTCATAACTAGGAATTTTATCACTCTGGTTAAACAGCATGAAACACTCAAATCAATTGTGTGATTCATTAAGTGGAAAAAATGACAAAAGAAATAAGACAAATCTAGTTAAAGAAAAGAGAGAATTAGTTACTTAAGTAACTTCTTCATTACTAAAGCGTAGAGTAAGAATGTTAAATTTTTGAAACTTCAAATATGTGCTTAAAGCAAAGTCCCATTCACCCAACCCTAGTTGGTTATGAATATGTATATTTTTATCCACATTTTACAATTAGTAAAACTTGGATTTAGACACATTGAGTGATTTTGAATCATAGAACCATATATTTAGAGTTTGAAGGAAACTTTGAGGGCATTTAGTTTGGAATCACTTTATTTTATAACTGAAGAAACGAAGTCCCAGAGAAGGGAAATAATTTAATCAAAGCAATAGAGACAGTAAGATGACTGAAGTCATACAACAGTAAGTGATGTTTAAGGATTAAAACCCAGGATATTTCATTTGAAAACCAAGCATCCCTCTACCTCAACATACATATTTTTTAAAATTCTTCAAGGCTCATTTCCCATGTAACATCTTATTATCACTATCATCCGTGAGGTTGTCAAGGGCAACAGGATTTATATCAGGCATTGGAAATGTTTTACAAAACAGAAGGGACTGTCTGTAAGGAAAGGGGAAGGAGAAGGGATGTTTTATCTCTAGGTGGCAAGCTCTTTGAGGGCAGGGACCCTAACAAATCCCCAGAACACCTAGCGTGATGATTATACTCAGGCATATAAATATCAACTGATTTAAAATAAAAGACTAAGAAACATAATAGAAATATGGGCAGAAGGTCATCTGCTCAAACACAAGCCAGGATACAGTTAACTGAGGTGTGACATTATTTATATTATGGAAGGAAAGCCTGGTTATCTTACACTTATAGCTAAAGAACTATAGATAATTGTCCTCATCCCCCTGAAATGGTCATATCTTTACTCCACTAATTACCTATTAATTAATATGAAAAGGAAAAAAACCACCAAATTGTTCTCATCCCTGTACATTTATTGCCCAGTTTGTACTCATAAAATGTTTTCAGCCATTTTCCTCCAACATTTTCATCTTTGCGTACTAATAGAAAACTGAATGACAAAATTAGAAGCCAGCATCTGCCACTCGAGTTTCTATCTGATGCAAAAGAGAATCAAAAATAGCCTGAGCCATGGGTAAAGTAACCCAAACCCAGCCACGAAGTGAGGAACGTCAAGGGAACTTGAGAATTTTTTATAATTTCTAATTAAACTAACCTATTTCTTAATTTTTAAAGTAATCTGTATCCATGCTTCCTACTCAAAATGCCATACATAATTATACAAGAAGTGGGAGTAAAGGTACTAATTAAGAGGATCTTCCCTCTTAAGATGAAAATGAAAGGGCTTACTTATTCTGTGTGTAAATAGACTCTTCTTCTTATAAAGTCCCACTCTAATCCTTCAACAGTGAAATGACCCCAGGAATCTTAGGAAGCTGGAAAGACTTCAAGTACAGACCCAATGATAGACAATGTGGGTGTGTTCCCCAAGAGTTAATCTATTTAAGTTTGGAGAAGCTCAGAACACAGGAGTCCATTCTGGTGGCATCAATCAGTCGATATTTATTAAGTACCTGCTATGTGCCAAGCAGTATGCTTAGCTCTGGGAACACAAAAAGAGTGATAAAATAATAATCCCTACAATGAAGGAGCTTACAGTCTCGTGGGAAGTTTAACAAGCAAATAAATGTGCATATATAGAGGATAAATGGTTGAAAATTAACAGAGAGAAGGCTCTAGAATTGAGGGGTTTAGGAAGGCTCTCTGTAGAAGATGAGATTTAAGTAATGATTTAAAGGAAGACAGAGAGGTCAGTCCTGAGAGTGGAAGTCTAAGGATTCCCTGTAGTGGGGACAGCCAGAGAGATGGAATGTCTTGTTCATGGAACATCTAGGAAGCCATCACTTCAATCTAGTGAGTCAAAGGGAAGATGGTAGGCAGTTGGGTGTAAGAAGATTAGAAAAGTTGGAGAGTGGTTATGAAGGGCTTTGAATGCCAAACCGAGCACCTTATATTTGACCATGGAGGGAATTGGAACTTATTGAATGGAAGGAGATGGGGGCAGTGGCTCAGTCAGACCTGCACTTAAGGAAAATCACTGAATAGAAGATGGGTGGGAGTGGGAGTGAGGAGAGGCAAGGCAGGAGACCCAACAACACACTCCTGCAATAATCCAGGTGTGAAGCGAAGAGCACCTGCACTGGAGGGGTGAGAGTGTCAGAGAAGAGAAGGGGGTGTATAAAATGGACAGGCCCTGCAATAAATTAAATATGGGGATGAGGCATGTCATCGAGATTCAGAGCCCACTGTGGGACTGGGAAGATGATGTTGTCCTTGACAGCAGTTGGGAAGGTAGGAGGGAAGAGGATAAAGGGGGAAAGAGAATGAGCTTGGTTTTAGCTATGTTAGATAGTTTGAGGTCTGCTGGACATGCAATTTAAGATGTCTGGAAGATAGTTAGAGATGCAAGATTGGGGGTCAGCAGAGAGTTTGGGACAGAGTAGCTAGATTTGAGAATCAACACAGAAATAATAATTAAGTCCATGGAAGCTGATGGGATGACCAAGTAAAGTAGTATAAAAGGAGAGGAGAAAAGGATCCAAGACATCACCCTAAGAGCCACCTATGTTTAGAGAATGTAATTGATTCAGCAAAGGAAACAGAGAAGTGGTCATGTACTAGCAAATAGAGATTTGACTACAGCTACAAATAAGAATAAGAAAAAGAGTAACAGGTGCTTTAAGGTTGCAAAGTGCTTTGAATGCAGCCTCAGTTTCCATATCTGTAAAGTAGGAATACTAATAGCATCTGCCTTATAGGATAGTTACAAGAAACAAAGGAAATAATAATATATAACGCTTTTTGCAAACATCAAAGCATTATGTAAATGTTAGTCATTATTACTCATTACTTCTCTGCCTATTTCTCTATCCTCAGACTTTCAGAGGTTCACTAGTTTAGGGACAGACCAATGTTCTGGCTGTACTTCAGTCATTCCACCTCTAAAATAGGGGTGATGATATCTGACTTGCCTAGTTGACAAGGATATTAGAAAGATGAATCACATAATGTATGTGAAACAGATATTACATAAATCCAAACTCATCTCTGTTCAGTTCCTGCCCAGAGAAATGTTCTCCTTATTTTATTCAAAGCAGCAATATTTTCACTTTTTGCAAAATGTAATGACTTTGTTACCAAGAGAAAGGATAATCCTGGTAACCCTGTATCCTTAAAAGGGAGCATTAATAGTGTCATAAATTTTAGGGTGGGGGAGTCATTATTTTAATGGATGTTCCTCATAAAAGAAGAGAACAAAGATAAGTCTTCCTCATGATAAAGGTACAAGTTAAAGCTCAAATTACCCATTTTTCTTTCCATTTACCTTTCATCAAGCTAGCCAGCCAACAAGATGAAAGAGTAAAGAGAATCAAGTGCACAGGAGGTGAACTTGAAAGAAGACAAAATTTATACCTAAAGTAATTGACCCAGCCCTTTAATCATGGCCATTCTATTTGCATTTGCTTCATTTGGACCTGGCAAATGGCAAACTTGGTAAAGTCTAGAATTACTCTGAAACCCTTAAAGTTCTCAGTTTTGAAGTTTGTCTTTTTTTCCACCCTAAAACTTGAAGCTCCTGAGATTTACATTCATTTCTTTCCAGCAGATTCTGGCCTCCCATGTCAAAGGGAAAGAGAACTGCCCAAAATAAAAGGCTTTGCAAGGTTTGCTTGGTTATCATTCTTCCCTCAGCAACAATAACATGAAAAGTTAAGCATAAAGACATTGGCAGCACATCTGTTAAAACTGCCTGGAATCATTCGAGCTTAAAAGCTAAAAAGAAAGCTCTTGGTTGTCCATCCTTGGGGACTCCCTGAACCCAGGACTCTCACAATTTGTCAATTATTTCAGGTGAATGCAGACAGAGAGTTTAACTATTCCTTTCCACTGCCAGATGTCAAGAAAGTAGTCCTACTTAGTTTTAAATAGAATCCCAACTCAATGTAATGTTCCAAACAGGTTTTACCTGTACTTTTCAAAGTTATTTTATAGCTGAAGGGTACAGACTCCCTCAACAAGCCCTTTTCCACCCTATGTCCTACCTGACACATGTGGAATTTTTACAGGCATTGAGGCTTTAAAAATCTATCATCATGTGTTGATCACCAGCAAACACATGGAGGGCTGATTTGGAAAGTGCTTCCTGACTTGGAAAGATCCCAGATGGCAGCATGTTAGAGTATGTTCCCTTCTAGTTGACTTGGATGAACATCTAGGTCCTAGAAGTGAATCAGTGATGCATGGCATCTTGGGTACCCTTTGGTACTAGGGATATGAATAAAAACAAGCTTAGAGTTACCAACTTCAGTTTAAAACAAGTCCAAGATGTATTCTTCCATTTCTAGATTTGAAAGGACTATCAATGGCAACATATTAAAGAATATTCCATTCTAGTCAACTATTATACACATACATACTCAGGCCATGCAGGACAAATCATTTACACTTGGCATCTTGGGTCATCGACCCCCTCTACACAGCTCAGGCTTGGAGTAATCCACTCCAATCCAGATGATGCCAAAGGTCCTGTTTCTCCAGAGGGCTCTTAATAGTCCAGATCACTTTGTGTCCACTCCAGGAGATCAGACTCTCTTGAGAAAGAACCAAAGAAGAAGAGTTCCCAAGGTTAACAGATTTTGGAACGCTTACAGAGCTCATGTCTAGTGTTTGTCCACTGGGCACTAGTAAACAAATATTGACTCATACCCACCATTTGTCATGGCATTACCCAACATGAACACTGCACTATCCCTTTCAGCAGCACTCTAAAAGCACCAAAATACCCCTTAACAAATTACCTTTCTTTTCAGTAACTCAAGAAAGCAAGAATTCTTTACCAGAAGACAGATTCTTTCTTCCCTACTTTGAAAAACAAAGCAGAGACCCTTTGACACAGGTAGCCAACTACAGATCTCTTCCTGATCTTTAAAGGATTTGAATGAAGGAAAAAAGAGGGAGAATAAAGAAAGGAAAGAGATGAAGAGCAGGTACTAGATCTGAGATCATTCCCAGCTTAAGACTCAGACAATCTTAATGCATACCAAAATTCTGGGATCATTATTTTAATTTTTTTTTGGACTGGACCTATGATTTCATTGGTATAAGGAACTCTTAATTGAAGAAATTTATGGTAACATAATTATATTTAATTTGATGAACATTTATCACTTACTCAATGCAGATTATCTGCTAAAAAGTCACCCTATAACAAGATATGTTAATAACAATATTTCAAAATTGTTCAAAACAATATTTCAGCATAAGCTGTAGGTTTCATTTCAGAAAACTACCCAGCTTTTCATGCCCCCTCTGTCCACAGGAGACTATTAGTGCTGCTCAATTGGGTTATCCCCTTTACAGCAATCCTAATCTCTTCCTCCTTCTCTTTTCATTCTCTTGTATCCTCTGTTATTTTAATATTAATAGAATTATTGCTATTATAAATATAATCACTAATTTAATGAAAATTTTAGTGTAATGACAAGAGCAATAATTTATATCATATAGCATTTTCAGTCCTAGGAAGTCTCTTACACCAAAAGCCCTAAAATATAGGTAATAAATATACCTAGCATTTATAGTTATACTCACATTATATAAAACACTTTGTAGCTTTAAGGTTTCCCGGGGGCTTTACATTTATTATTTCATTTGAGCCTTATTATTATCCTCTTATATCCATTTTACAGATAAGGAGACTAAGGTATACAGAGATTAAATGACTTGAGCTCATATAAACGTTCTCATTTTACAAATAAAGAAACTGAGGCTCAGTGAAATGGCGTGACTTGCCCAGAGGCACAAGTGCAATGTGTGGGGAGCCCATCCTCCAGTCTAGCTCTTCTGCCTCCCAGACCATTTCTCTGAATCTTTTCACAGGGTGACATATTTAAAAACAGGTCCTGATAAATGAGCCATCCAGGGAGATAACAGCATCTTTGTCAGGTAGATGCTGACCTCAGCCTCCTGATATTCCAGGTGTGCTGACATTCAAAGATGTTATCAGCCTTAATAAGGAAACTTTACATCAAGCTGCGGAGAGGTCAAAGGCATTCTAGTAGCTATGACAACCTCCCATTATGTTTTCCATTCAACTAAACCTAATAGTGCCTTTTTAGAAAAGGTCTTCCCTGTTTTGTTGGGCTATTTAATGTAATTGCCCCTCCTCTAGGGAGTCCCAACAATCTTTAGTTGCAGCAAACAAAATATAAGGTATTTCATGGGAGCTGGCCAGTTGTCTCTTTGTAAGTCTCAGACTTGTGGTCTGATCTGAAAGTTATTTTTTTTCTTTTTGGGGGAAGGGAGCACTGGGGGGCTACTTGATGGTAGTTTTCCAAAACTAGAAAATGCTACTAGTTAGTAGAAGTTTCTTCAGTTTTGGTTTTTTTTTTCCTTAAAACCCTTACCTTCCATCTTACAATCAATACTGTATATTGACTCCAAGGCAGAAGAGCGGTAAGAGTGAGGTAATGAGGGTGAAGACTTGCCCTGGACCATACAGCTAGATAGTATCTAAGGTCACATTTGAAACCAGGACCTCCTATCTTCTAGGCTTGGCTCTCAATCTACTGAGTGGCATAGCTGCCACTGGAAGATCAGTTTTATAAAAAGACAATCAGATCTCAGAAGAAAAAGAATGGTCTTTGATGGCAGCAGTCTGTCAGTCAAAAAACATGGATTAAGCACCAGCTGTGTGCCTGACATTGTGTTAAGTGCTGAGGATGCAAAGAAAGGCAAAAAGATGTTCTCTGTTCCTAGTCTAATGATGGAAAGATAATCTAAAAAGAGTTATGTGTACATAAACTATATCCCAGATAAATTAAAAATAATCTATGGGCTAGAATTAAAACTAAGTCTGAGTTAAATATATATTCCCTCCCTAACTCATCCAATATGTTCTCTTGTTAAATGGCAAATATCTAAAATGGGACTTTCCCAATGGATAACTGGGAGACTTCGTCTTTTAGACTGTTTAAACAGATTAAACTGTTCCTTATACAAATTATATTAAGCATAGCAGGCAAGGGTCACTAGAGAATGGTTCTCAATCCTCCTTCTCATGAAATGATGTTAGAGTCATAGAAAAATAGAGTTAACTTCCTTTTCCAGGTGAAAAAAAACACAGTCCAGTGGGGAGAGAGCCAACTTTGGGTCTAAATCCTGCCTCTGATACCTGCTGGCGATTTGATTCCCAGAAAGTCATTTAACCTGTGAGAGCCACAGGCGATCATTTGTCCCATTGCTGTGGGACAGAATGAGTCTCCTCACTGGGAGTTCTTTGGAACTGACATTTCTGAACCAAAAACAAAAAAATACACAAAGTTCAAGAACTTTTTTTTTTTGGCTCCCCAGGTCCATGGTATAATGCGATGGATATTACCCACTCTCCTAGGATTTTGATAGTGTTATTTTATGCTGTACAAAATGAAGGGGGAGGGAAGTACTTTTATACCAAACTCCACATCATCTCGATAAAACTTGCAGTTGCCGTGCCAACCTGAGGGAAGATGCTCACAAGAGGGGGCGAGAGGCGTGCCACCGGATGACAAATGAGAGCACTTAAAACACCACATCTTAGCAACAGGAAGAGATGACAGAGTACTACAGGCAGCCCAGAAGGGGGTAGGGAACCCTGTATGACAGCAGGGAGGTGGGAAATCATTAAGAAGGTGGAAGACAATGAGGAATTAAAAAGAAATGTGGCAGGGATGCCACCCAACTGGTATGGGCAACATTATAGCCTTGGGGGAAGGGGGATGGCTTTTAGATGTGATTTACTTACACTTTCCACCAAGTACACAAAATCCTTCTAAAACATGTTTGACAAGAGCCATTTGGCCTCTGCATAAACACTTCCAGTGAAGGTGAATTTCACTGGGTCATGAGGCAACATATTCTATTTTTAGACAGCTCAGAAAAAAATTCCTGAGCCCAAATCTGTCACCCTCAAATAATAACAATAATGACATATATATAGCATGTTAAAATTTACAATTTTAACTACATTTCCTCATTTAAGCCTCACAACTACCCTGTGTGATAGATTCTATAGGTGATATTAACTCCATTTAACAGGTGAGGAAACTGAGGCTCAGAGAAGCTAAGGGACTTATCCATGATTACATAGCAATTAAGTGGTGAACTCCTATTTCCCAGATTCTAAATATGGGACTCCATTGACTCTGTACCATATTGCATGCATCTCCATTCTGTTATCTGAACTACTCAAAATAAATATAATCTTCTAACCTTTCAAATATTTGAAGATAACTATTTTCTGCTTCCTATGTCTCTCTTCTCCAAACTAGATGCCCCCAATTCCTTCAAGTGACACCATAGTATAGGATTTCAAATATTTTAAGTATCCTAGTCATTATCTATTCTGCACCTTTTAGCTTGTCCAGATCCTTCTTAAAATATGGGGGATCGTAACTGAACATAATATCCAAATATCTTAATAGTACAAATTATAGTGACAATTTTAGTGAACCCATGCTGGTTTGTAATGATCACTGTTTACTGTATTCATAGGATGAATGATCTCTTTAATGATCTCTTTTAAAATTATACTTGAACTCATCTGCAAACTTATTTTTCTACATTTTCATAATCTATTTATTTTTCCTTGTTGGAAATTATAAGAGAATTTGCCCACTTTGAGTCTTTTACTAATTCTCCTTGACTCTATAAGTCTTCCAAAATTTCCAACAACTCACCTATCACATATGTGAATTCTTTTCAGTTTCCTAAGGAAGAATTCTTCCATATCAAGAATCTTGAGCTCACTTAGAATTGCTATCATCAATAAGCATTTACTGAATGTTTGCTATATACCAAAAACTGTGCTAAGAATAAAAGGATAAAAACAATCATACTCAGGGAGCTTATATTCCATCAGTGTAGACCCCCAAAATGGACATATTTATATTATATATAAGACTATATATGTGATTATATATCATATATAAGATTATTATTTTATTCTCCCTATATAAATAGGTGCAATATAGACATTTGGTATTTTTTAGAGGAGGACTAACAGTTGGGGGGATTAGTAAAAAAGTCTTCTTATAGAAATAGTATTTGAACTGAATCTTGAAGGAAAACAAGAGATCCTAGGAAGAAAAGTATAGAAGGAATATAGCCAGTCATAGGAGTCAGACCATGAAAGAACAAAAAGACAAGAGATGGATTGTCTTGAGTGAGGATCAATCAATAAGAAGGTCAGAAGAGTGATGTATGATCAAACTGAGGAGACTGATTGGGGCCAGGTAGTGAAGAATTTGAAATGTCAAACTGAGGGATTTATAGTTGATCCTAAAGTGAGTCACTGAATTTACTGAGTACAGGAATGGTGTTATCCAATCTTTACTTTGAGAAAATGACTTTGGTGGCTGAATGGAGGATGGCATGAAGTGAGAAGAGACTTGAGGAAAGGAGTTCATAAAGAGAGCAATTTGAATAGTGTGGGTGAGAGGCAATAAGGGTCTAAACTAGGGTACTGTCTGAGTGGAAAGAAGGGAAAGATGTGAGAAATGCTGCAAAGATAGAAACAAGTTTTGGTAAATAATTGGATCTCTGGGATGAATAAATAGTGAAAGATGCCACCAAGGTTCCACAATTGATAATGGGAAAGATAATGGAAGCTCAACAGAAATATGGTTATTCGGGGTGGGGGGGGAAGGTAGGTTTTGTTGTGGAAGAGGGAAATGCTAAAATGAATGCAAGGACTGGATTTTGCAAGGTTATCTCATAAAAAGGGAACTCTGGCTGCAAATGGGGGATGGGAAATGGAACATTCCAGCTAAGAAAAGAAGGAACAGTTAGAGCCTGCTGTCTTTTCTCTCTTTGACTTGAAGAGGGAAGGAGCAAAATCTTCATTGAGCCTACATAACTACAAATCTACAAATCCCTTGTTGAGCAGAAAAAGATCCAAAATAACCATCTGTTTTACAGTGGTGGGATAGAGACTTTTTCCCATCAGGGAAGGCAATAGCCTGTCCTCCAGAAGACTCATTAAAGCTATATATATATATCTGTGTGACAAGAAATACCATCATCTTGAACCTACAAAGACAATAAGATCATCTGAGACTTCCCAGACTCGTGCCTAAAACCCCGAAAACATCTATAGGAGGGAGATAGCTCAAGGACTTCCTGTTTCTTCTTTCCTAATTTATACCCTAACCCATTATCCAATAAATAGATATTTTTACTGAGAACGCAGACATTTTAAATGTACTAGATGGGGATTACAAATATCATCAACTAAAGAAGAAAGAGACTGAAGGGGACTTTCTCTTACCCTTCAGCTCTAGTCAGATCTGACTCCATATTCCAGATAGCTCTGCCTGGGGGAGGGAGAATTGGTGTTGCTCTTTATCTGTTCCCTCTCTCTCAATTACCTGTCAAAACTTTGGTTCCTTGATTCCCCACTAGTACAGTTTGGAAAAAAAAAAAGCATAATGCATTCTATATGAGACATGTTTAGTTTGAGTTGTCCAGGGAACATCCACTTTGGAATATCCTAATAGTTTGGGACTAGAACTCAAGAAAGAGATTAGGATTACTTATCGAGTTCTGGAAGTCATCTGCATAGACATCAACCCATGTAAACTGGTGAGGTCACTCAGGTAAAGAGTATAAAGAGAGGGGGTACAGGTCAGAGCTTTGGGGGACACTCATAGTTAGGGAGCAATGATCGTGCAAAGGAAACCGAGAAGCAAGTTAATAAAGAGAAAGAGAACCAAGAGAAAGAAGTGTTGTATAACCCAGAGAAAAGAAAGGGCAGAGAACCGAACAGTCCTCAGTGTCCAAAGCTGCCGGAATAACAAGAATGAGGACTGAGAAGAGGGTAGCATGGCTGGCCAAGAGAGCCCCTGAATGTGTTCCCATGTCCCCAAGCCCTTGCTAGCCACCCTTCTGAAATCCCACTTTGGAAAGCATTCTTTACTCTCTTCAGAAGCCTTTTCTGCAATGCTCGCCCAGGCTCAGAGAGAAAGCCATCCGTATTTTCTGGATGAAGGAGAGGTCAGAAATCAAATCCATGGGGGCAGCTGGGTAGCTCAGTGGATTGAGAGCCAGGTTCAAATCTGGCCTCAGACACTTCCCAGCTGTGTGATCCTGGGCAAGTCACTTGACCCCCACTGCCTAGCCCTTACCACTCTTCTGCCTTGGAGCCAATACACAGTATTGACTCCAAGACGGAAGGTAAGGGTTTAAAAAAATTAAAAAAAAAAAAGAAATCAAATCCATATTTGACCATTGGGGAAGGCATTTTTCTTCTTGGTACCTTTCTTTGTTGAATGTGTGTAAAAATACTCACCACCCACGGAGAGGATGACTAAAAGGTAAATGAGAAAATGTCCATATAGCGCTTCCGCTAAAGGCGACTCCTCAAACACAAACTATTATTATTACTAATAATAAACTTTCTTGAACAAGCCTAGGATCTATATTAGAACCATTAATGTGTGTGCTTAGAACGACTACCCACGCATTAATAATAGGAATTAATCACTCAGCCTGGAAAGGAGCCTTCGCAGGTTACTGTAATGTTCATCTTTCAGAACGGTGATTGCTTTATAAGAAAGTAAATCCCAGACGCCAGCTCTCTGGTGAGACCTCCTCAACCAAGGTTAAGGACAAAGAATTAATAACCTCTTGATTACTTATGTGTCTGGGTAGGTAGCATTCAAGTCGGAGATAGAATCGAGAGGGTCTGATTATCCTGGAAGAGATTCTCCATTTTTCATAATTCATTTTTAAGTTCATTTATTTCAAATATCTCTAACTGAATGTGGCCCAATTGCCCTGCCTTGTATCAACATAAGTAAAAGTGCTTATTTAAACTAGACTTCAATCAGATCATGCCACCGGCAACCATTTTTATTTATTATGATCTATAGGCTATTTAGCACCGAAATGCCAGGCACATTTGGTAAGAGACTCTGGTTCTAAAATAGTATTTATTACTTCTTTTAAGGCCTTGAGAATAAAAACAACCTAATCAATCAGAGTAATGGAATCAAGATTATTCACACTGATGACAATCAGTAATTAATGGCATGGGGAGAGAGGAGACCTAACTTTCCAACTGAGAAAGCAGGGCTCCCTGGCATTGGAGAGTTTAAATATTGATAATAGTGTTCTGAGTGAATTGATAAGAACGGAATCAACTGCATTTTTTTTTCAGGATGAACCGTGTTCACCAAATAGAATGCATTTAGCAAGAAATTTCTATCTTTTAAAATGTAGTATATATGCATCTGTGAATCCTTTTAGGTCCAAGAAATATTCTCACTTTAATCTTATCCTTGTCAGTCAAAAAAAGTTCCCTCTCTTTCCAAATCCTAGCTGTCAGACCCCTGACAGAATTCTTTCTGGTAGCCTTTGCGTTGTTATCGGTACTCACCAATGCTATATTATTTTTGCCTTGCTTATGGCAGCCCCATGAAGTTAACTGGATCAGAGAGATGTTCTCTGTGATTAAAAAAAAAGAAAGAAAATAGTTCTGCATAAACGTATTCTCTTTCTGGCTCTTATCGCCATTTATTCCTCATAGCCCCGTTTATTTATCATTTCTTCCCATAGCCTTCTGAGACAGCCTCTAGGCCCTTGACAAGAGCACCTCAAACTCAAAATCAGGCAATCACATAGTTATTAAATGATGAGAGTCTTTGTAGCAAAACTGGCTAACTGGTAAAGGCAGAAACTCCCTCCATCAATTTGGATTGACAGCTGTTCTGTCCCCTTAAAGTCTGGGAAAGTTGCTGTGGTCATTGGGAGGGTAAGGGATTTCCCCTGGGGTCCCATAGCCAGACACTATTGGGGGGGGAGCTCACCCCAGCTCCTTCTCCCTCTGAATCGGGTTTTCCACCCTCCATACTAGGCTGTCTCTCTTTTTAGCCTACAGCCTATGGCCGGGCAGTGTGGGATACAAGTACAACCCAGACTCAGCCGACCCTGATCTGAGATCAAGCTCTTTCAGGGGGTCAGAGGTGAGACCTCTGCCAAGGGCTCCCCCAGCATCAATGATCAAGGCTAGCTGCAGAGAAAAAGGCAGCTTTGTAAATGGGATGCTCTTGCCTGATTCCAACGAGGTCTGTGCTTCCCTTCCCTGTCATCTTTAAGTCTTGTCCAGGCTTCCAGGTCTGCTTATGGGGCTACATCCCCCCATTAGAAGATAAAGTTCTTGATGCAACTCAATGCAGACTGTCATTCTGTGCCACCTTCCCCCACTAGAATATAAAACTCCTGTTTTGTTTGCTTTTTTTTGGATCTTTGAAGCTTACCAAACATTTTGTTGGTTTTTTTTAATTATTATTCCAAATTTTACAAAACATAAAGAAAAGGAAGATGTGACACCAATGAAATCACAAATCTTTTTTACACGTAGCTTCCTTTTCTTCATATTTACATAATAAATCCCAAACACAAGGACCCCAGGCTTTCTCCATCCCCCCCACATCCCAGAAGATAGCACCAGCGAGACCAACATGTACACATACACCGTCTTCCATGTTTCACCTTTCTGTTCACTTTCTGAAGGTAACATCCACACTTTATTCTTCCAGCATTCAAACTGTGGCTCTATGTTATGTTTTCCTGGTTCTAGTCCTTTCATCATTCATTATCTTTCTTTCCAAACTTTTTCAAAAATCAGTTTGTTCACCATTTCTTATGGTGCAGTGGTGTTCCATCGCAATCATATACCACGACTTGCTCGGACATTCCCCAATTAATGGGCATCCCCTTCATTTCCAATTCTTTGCTACCCCACCACAAAGAGAGCCAATATAAATACTTTGGAACATATGGGTTCCTTTTTTCTCTTTCCCTAACTTCCTTGGGACACAGACCCAGCAAGGGTATTGTCGTGCATGAGTGACCCCGTTTTTGCACATCCCCTTCAACATTTGTCCTTTTGTCATTTTAGCCAGTCTGATTGGTGAGGTGATATCCAAGAGTTGTTTTGTTTTGCATTTCTCTAATCAGTAGTGACCTCGAGAATTTTTTTCATATGCCAATATATGGCTTTGATTTTGTCATCTGAAAATTGTCTGTTTATATCTTTTCTCCATTTATTTTTATAAACCTGACAAAATGCCCTTAAGAACCATAATCAGAGAATTTATTGTAAAGTTTGAGAGAATTTAAGTTTAAGGTAACCTCAGTTTTACTTATTATTTATGCCACTTCCTATGATTCTTTTGTTCTGCCTCCTTCGTTTATTGCCTCATTTCTTTCCTCATATTCTCTTCCTTCTTTTCCTTCTCTCTGCTTAAAGGAAATCCTCCTTCCATCCTCTTTCCAGCAGCACCTGCTCAGAGGCATAGGTAGTAACAGCCCCAGCTATAACAGAATATATTTCTCTGCATCCTCAGTGCTTTTGCTAAGGTTACTGGGGTTTCTCTCTCCCAGGAAAAGGCTGCAAAAGTCACCTATCAGATAAGGAATCCTAATGATAGGAAAGCCAATGCCATTAGCTGAGTTTGGACCCAGTTCATTTCAGATTTTGAGGAAGGCTTATCTTTTTTCCAACAAAATAAAAATGAAATGGGCCACTGGGAAAGGCCTATAGCACCATGGAAAATACTAGGAATCACTTGGTTTCCAGGCAGAGCTGGTACCTAGTTGCAAAAATAAAAATACAGAGGCAGCAACTTGCCTCTGAGTTTGAACAAAACTCCTTTTGAAGCCAGGCAGGCACAGCCCTCAAATGACTCACCTCCTCATCTCAGCCCGTTTCCATGATGCTCTTCTTTCATTCTCAGTGTCTTCCATTCTTATAACTCTTCACATCTACTCGACTCACCCAGGATTAGGATATCCACACAGGTTTGGCTCTGAGGCAGTTTTAAATTCTTTTGGTGTCAGACATAGAAGTGATGGGATATTTTCACCATGCACATCCGCCTTGTTGGAGTGGAAAATAAAGCTTGGTTGGGAACATCTGTGGATGCACATGATAGGAGAGGAAGAGAAAGTCCTAAAATATCAGCCATGCCCCCAAGCTGCAGGCAAGAAGACAAGAGGCAACAGTCCCCCGACACCCCCATTTAAACAGAAGCATGGAATCACTCAAGTGCTAGGCACTCTCAAGACTAGTTTTTGGGGCATAGTAGAGCTGCCAGTCAAAAAGGAAAGCCAACCCAGAGGCAAAGCTGATTTCCTTTGGAGACCTCAATTGGGTTTCTTTGGCAGCATTTTCCTACCAGAACTTCAAATGGAGGTCTGGTTATTCAGAGATTTTTTTTCTGAATCAGGTTAAGATTTTGAGAGTTGGAAAAAGACCTCAAGAGCCAACCAGTCCCTATAACATTTCAGACAAGGAGACTCCAGTCTCTGCATAAGAATTAGCATTACATGCACTTTAAGGTTCTTAAATACACAAAATAGGATATGTTCGAAACAAATTATAAAAGAAACCAAAAGTTGGTGAAAATAGAGATTTTTTTTCCTATACATGTTCATAAAAATATAAAAGTGAAATAGTCCCTTCACTCACCTATATATTCTGCTGGAAGGATCTATCAAGAGATCAGATAAGAGAATACAAGGTAAATTGAGAAAGGAGTAAACCCTAACCATTAAGAAATCATGGAAGGCTTCCAAGAAAGGGTGGCAACAAGATAAACCTTGTATGAAAATAAGAATTCTAACAGGCAGAGATAAGGAGGGGCTATGTTCCAGGTTTTTTGCAAATTCATGGAAGATGGATTGGTGACTTTGGACAGCAGCCAGTAGTTCAGTTTAACTGAAACATTAAATTCATGCAAGTAAATAATATGAAATAAGGCTGGAAGAATAGGTAGGAATTAAATTGTACAAGGCTTTCAATAACAAGCCAAAGTCTTTATATTCTAAATATGAGGCAATAGGCAGTTACCGAAAGTCTTTTTTTCTGTAAGGGATTGTCATGGTCAACACTCTTCCTTAGGATGATTATTCTCTCAGTTGCATTAAGGCTGAGCTGGAGAGAAGAGCAACTGGAATCAGGGAAGATAAATATATAGGCTGTTCATGTAGTTCAGGTGAAGGATGACTTAATGATGGTGGGTCAATGGAGAAAAAGATTCAATGGTTGACAGTAAATAATTTGAGCTGATTAGGTACAGGGTAAAGGCTGTGAAGAGGCAGATAGGTGGCTCAGTGGATAGAGTACTGGGATTGGAGTCAGGAAGACCTGAGGCCAAATCCAGGCTCAAATCCTAGGTATATGACTCTGGACAAGTCATTTAACCTTGTTTGCATTAGTTTCCTCATCTATAAAATGTTCTGGAGAAGGAAATGGCAAACCACTCCAGTGTCTTTGCCAAGAAAACTCCATGGACAGCATTGGCATGCCATGGTCCACAGGGTAACAAAGAGTTGGACACAACTAAAGGACTGAAGAACAATAATACAGTCTGTGAAATGGAGAAGTGAATGAAGAAGAGGATATGACGGGCTGAAAGGAAAGGAGAAAATGAGAATAGTCCAGATATCATGGTGAGAATGAAAAACAAGATTAAGAGGAGTAAGTCTGAGACTTGCAATTAGAAAGCCTTCATGTGAAAGACTGGTGAAGAATTTTAGAGTTCAAGATCATGTAGGTTGTAAATTTTAAGGTAAAAGTTAAATCTAATATACAACCACCCTGTGTCTGGATAAGGCTAAAAATGATTAAATAAAAGAAAAAGCCTTTTTTTAAGCATTTGCTTTATGCCAAGCACTGTGCTAAGTTCTGGAGACATAAACACAAAAGAGATGACAGTTTCTGCCCTCAGGAAGCTTTCACTCTAATAGAGGGAGAAAATACATAACAGTGACAAAGGAGAGATATTTTGGCTTAGAGAGTTACAGGAATGGCAAGTAGAGTATTAGGGGAACAGATTGGCACATCCTTTCAAGGGGCTTACTTTTGCTCATGTCAAATAACAGGAGAGGAGGAAGGAGAGGCAATAAATGAAAGGAAAAAATAAGATTGATTGTTAGTGGTGGCGGGAGGTCCATAAAAATAAAAAAAAAAATTTCTTTTAAAGAATTTCATGGTGTGTGTTTGGAGAAAAAGAAAAGAATCCAGGGGAAAGGAAGGTAAAGAAGATGCTAAAGGGAAATGGCATAATCAATGGAAAAGGTCCCAACAATGAGAGATGAGTATTAATTCAAAAGTAAAGATATGAAATAAGCAAAACTAAGAGAACAGTTTATGCAGTGACTACAATATTATAAAAGAAAAAAACTCTGAAAGGCTTAAGAGCATTGATCAATGCAGTTACCACTCAGGACTTCAGAGGACTGATGATAAATCAAGGTTCCAACTAATGGCAGAGGCGATGGGCTAAAGGTACATAATGAGACATATGTTTTCAAATATGGCCAATGTGTGGATCCTTTGTGTTTGACAAAGCTAATTAGTTACAAGGGAATACGTCCACTGAGTATGGCTGTAGAGACTTATGGGAAGAGTTGAGAGATAGTGATGAACAAAGAAGAAAAAAGAAAAGAAATCAATGAAATATTTTAAAATATGCAAAAGAGGGTAGAAAGAAGTTCAGAAAGGGATGCAAAAGCAATGCAGTGCTGATATTATCATGTTAAGTATATACTTTTTAAAAAATAAGCTGTATAAAATATAGATGCACAGTCCTCTTTCTGTTCTTTTCACTTGGAAAATTCACATTGGTTAACCCTTTTCTAATTAATTTTAAAAAAGAAAAGAAAGAGTACCAGTGAAGTAGTTATCCTTGACAGGAAGTAAGGATTCCACTTTCTTAAAACTAGGAATGAAAAGAAGATGGGTATGGAGGCAGAGATACTCAGAAGTGGAAAGGGGTTAGAAAGATGGTAGAGTTCAAGTGAGATGACCTTAATTTTCTCAATAAGTCAAAGATACAAGGTTTTAAGGGAGGCAGCCTGGTATGGTGGAAAGTGAGTCAAAGGATATCAGCTTGACTCCTTGTTCTGATACCCATTTGCTGGGTGAATGTGTCTCTTCTCCAAGACTCAATTTTCTCAATAAATTTTTGAGTGCCTACTATGTGCAAGGTACTCTTTTTTTAATGGAAAACCATTAATTTGTATTACTGAACACATAGGATTGTTGTGAAGAAAATACTTAAGACAGTGGATAAAGCACTGAGTTCAAATTCAGCTGTGTGACCCCCAAGCAAATCAATTAACTTTTTTTGCCTACCAGAAAATGAGCTAAAGAAGGAAAATGACACCAGTATCTTTGCCAAGAAAATTTCATATGGCTTCATGAAATCAGACACGACTAGAAATGGCACAATAACAAGAAGACTGTTATTATCTGATAGAAAAAGTTGAGAAGTTGTAATGTGGAGGTTTGGAATAATTGCAAGGGGGTTGACGTGATGGATATAATGGGACTGCTGAGCAGCAATGAAGGCCAAATCAAATTAAGAATATAATTACCATATAAAATAAGACTATATTACTAGGTAAAATAACTACTAATGAAAAAGATATATTCCAATGACATATTTCCTTTTCAAAAAGTTCATAACTGGAGAGGAAAAAAACAATACAGGAGATATAGAGATGTCAGAAAAGGAAGGTTATTATAAAAAAGAAAAGGAATCATTAATACTAGCTGAAATGAATCTCTTGTGACTGAAAAGCAAAACTATGTCTCTGAGAGTCCTAATGTAAATACCTTAGGGAGTTTGGGGACAGAAGGTGGGTATCACAGAAGTTTGGAAAGAGATGGAGAAGAGTGTCCTTAGATAGGGGAAGCAAGGAGAGAGAAACTGGAAATAAGTGAAGAAAAAAAAGAGACCTTTGAATATCCTCCTACTTGGGCAGGATGGACACCAAGACCTAGGAGAAAATGCTGACAAGGAAATGGACTCTTCTACCCTCATAACTCCTAGGATTAGTACAGTAGAACCAGTCTTCCCTGGGGAATATTGTCTGTTAGGGAGAAACCAAAGAATGTTTTTCCTCTGACACACCCTAAAAGAGACTAAAGAGCCAACTAAGAAATACTAGTTTTATTTCAGTTCATCTTCTAGGACCCTTTCCCCCAGCCCCAATAATTTCCCAGGGCTTGCAGACAACTGAGATTCCTTCAGTGCAAGGAATAGGGGAAGTAGTAAAGGGAAAGGGGAAACCTCATTCCACAACTGGGAGGGGAGGCTAAAAATGCAAAAATCTGGTTGAGATAACAAATTACTCTGAGTTTCAGCAAGGTATAATCAATCACTAATAAAAGATTGGCATTAATTCCATCTCTGTCTTAGTGAATTAAAACCCCTAGAAACTAAGATTTGAGGATTTTGAGTTGTTTTGGGGTTTTTTAAAGGACCCAGTGGCATGATACTAAAACTTTTTTTTCTTCTTAGACATTTTAAAAGATAAACCATATATGAAGATAAGGTCAAAATAGGTATGTGATTTAGACATAAAGGGTGCTACCGTAAACAAATTAAGGGAACATAGAATAGCTCACCTATCAAATCTAGTGACAAGGGAAGAATTTGTGATAAGAGATAGAGAACATTAAAAGATAGAAAACAAATTATTTTCACTATTTTAAATTTTAAAGTACAAACAAAAACCAATACAATCAAAATTAGAAGAAAAGCATAAAGCTGGGGAGGGGGGAAGAAATTATACAGCAAGTACCTCTGATAAAGACCTGATATCTCAAATATATAGAGAAGTGAATCAAATTTATAGGAATACAAGTCATTCTCCAATTGCTAAATGGTCAAAGGATATAAATAGGCAGTTTTCAGATGAAACAATCAGGGTTATCTAGTCACCATGAAAAAATGCTCTAAATCACTCTTGATTAGAGAAATGCAAATTAAAACAACTCTGAGTTGTCACCTCATACCTACAGATTGACTAATATGAGTAAAGAGGAAAATAATGAATTTTGGAAGGCATGTGGAAAAATTGGGTCATTAATACACTGTTGGTTGGAATTGTAAACTGATCCCACCATTCTGAAGAATAATATAGCCAAAAGAGCTTTAAAACTATTCAAACCCCCTGATTCAGCAATTCCACTAATAGGTCTATATTTCAAAGAGATTTTTTAAAAAGGGAAAAGGACTTATTTATACAAAAATATTTATAGCAGCTCTTTTTGTAGTGGCAAAGAATTGGAAAATTGAGGGAATGTTCATCAACTGGTAAATAACTAAACAAGTTGTGACTATGTAGTTATAATGGAATACTACTGTGCTACAAGAAATGATGAGAAGGATAATTTCAGAAAAGCCTAGAAAGACCTACATAAACTGATACAAAGTAAAGTGAGCAAAATCAGGAGAACATTATACATGGTAACAGCTTATTCTATTTTGTATGGTTTTGACACAATCTATGTTTGTGACTTAAATATAAAAATAAGCCAATAATACTGCTCTGCTTTTATTTTTAGACTCTAACCCAGAAAAACTGGGTTCAAAAAATTAACAACTCACATTAAAATTTGCAGGGCTCTTTTCTCGAGTTTCTCCAGATCAAGAGTTGTGGAGGTTAGAAACTAGATGTATCATTATGCCCATTGAAACTCTAAAAGGTTAGACATCTTGTCCCATGCTTACCTGGTAATTATCTGACACAAGAATGGAATTTGATCTCCTGTTTTTGAGTCCATCACTCTACCAGACCAAATCTACAAAACTATATCAAATTTTAAATTGAGTGGAATTGTAACAAATAGACAAATCAGTTTTATAAAAACTCAAAATTATTCGATGAAATTTTCAAACCTTGACAAAATGATGTATTTTCTCATGGAAAATAAGAAAGGTCTTGTGTTAGCTATAGCAACAGAAAAGAGTAAAAAAAGAAAAGTATGGCATATAAAATAAATATTTCATTAAGTTTTAATAGTATACCAAGCCATAGCCATGTGGCTCAATTGTCACTAAATGCTAATTGGTACCTAAACCTCACATGCTGGAAAATCATAATCTATATATGTTGGTGCTGCTTATATTTTCCACATAAAAAGCAACAAATATTTCCCTTTTTGTCTTTGGATTGCTTAGTATCTCTTTAATAGTCAAAATGTAGTAATGCCAACAGGTGCATAGGGATTGAGCCAGAACCAGTTTGGTTCTTAAGTGGAAGGCAGCCAAATGAGGAAGCTAAAGACAGATACTAAATTTGCCTTCAGAAGTAGGTCTGAGGGTCAGCCTATGCAAAGAGTAGATAAATGGATGCCGCCATGCACTGAAGTATTTTTGTCTATAAATGCAGACAGTTCTGGCTGCAAGCCTTAAAACAATTGTGTACAATGGACCTAGGATTCTCAGGAGATTCATCAATCAGGATGACTATGGTATATCACTTAAAGGGGCTGCAATGCTACTACAGAGAGCCCTCTGGGAATCTGGTTTGAGTCACAGCTGGTGGCTCCTTAGTCTGATGGACTTGGTGCTTGATGGTCTGGATTCTGAGGGAGTCCTAGGTTTGGGGGCATGAGACAGTCAAGCACTTCTCAGAAAACCAGACGTAGGACCTAGGATGATGATAAGATACCTCACCTCCTTCTAGGAAGCCCACCAGGACCCTTGCAGAGTGTTTGAAATGGTATCCTCAAGATTTTGTCAACAATAAAATAAAACTGCATCAATTCAACCCTAGAATTCATAATAATTTTTATTTTGTAGTGCAAAAAAGGTTTACTAAGCCAATTAACAGTGGGACCAAGATAACAAGGGAGGATGTCTCCTTGAGAAAATTATCTGTTTTCAAGTCATTGCACTAATTTGCATCACAACTATTCATGTGCCAGTTTTCATGAAGTTATCTCTTGGGAAGGCAAATGCTAAAAACCTTCCACTGGGCAGCATCTTCTAACCCTTAGTGATGCTGAAGGCAAATCCTGCCCTGGCAATAACTTGGAACTAAGCAAAAGGTTGTCTTCTCCACGTTTCCATTTTACCTTTCTCTTTTCTTCATCCCCCTTAGAGTATTTTGTGCCCACATTTTGTAACCTGTCCACCCAGAGCCCTGCATTGCACCCTTTTGCTCAAGTTTGCCATTCTCTGCAGCAACCCCTAAAAATCCAAACTCTTTCAACGTGTTTGTTTGTGGACCAGGATACTGCTGTAACTGGAGGGGCTTGAGTTACCCACCCCCAAAGTCTCCCACAACAACATCCAGGACAGTGGTGAGCAGGGAACTTCAGTATGAATGAAGTACATGTGAGGCAGTTTTGTGTTACCTTTGCCCTTGGCTGGATTGATCTGGGACTCAGCAGTGGGTCTTTTTGTACAAGGAAATATAAAAGTCACTTCAAACACTCTAGAGATCTTCCTTACTTTTTATCTTCTTTAAAAATCTTTTTATCTCCTTTCTGAGATGTTTATCTTTCTGTAAACTGTTTTTAGATTGCCCTGGGAACTGTTTTTACTTAAAAGTAACTGAATATAGATGTATAGTAATATGTCTAATATCATAATATATTAGACACAGCAAAATGGCACAATAGATATAGTTCCTAGAGTCAGGAAAACCTGGGTTCAAATCTAGCCTCAGTTACTTCTTAGTTGTATAATCTTGGACAAGTCATTTAACTTTTGTTTGCCTCAGTTTCTTTATCTGTAAAATGGGGGGGGGGGTGATAATAGCACCTAATTCCCAGGTTTAGAGATAATAATTGTAAAGTGCTCAACCCAGCGCCCGGGAAATAGTAAGCACCATATAAATATTAGATATTACTTTCATTCTCATCATCTTCATTATATATTTATTAAAATAATATTGATTACTTAAACTCTAATACAAGTTATCCATTCCAAAAGACCAGTAGCACCCTTCCTCTTTTAAAACATGCCTTCCTTCTTATTCTCTAGAAGCCTTGCCCTCTGCTGGCTATCCCTGGTCTGATTAAAAAAGAATTGTTAAACTAACTTGAATTAGATGTAAGAACCCGTAGCTGTTGACTCCAATACTCTATCATATGATAAATGCACAGTAATCCTGTATCTCAGGGGGGCAACCGAGGGGAAGCACATTATTCAGCAAACTTGGCTGCCACTAGAGGAATCCATGATACACAGGATGGTGACCCCTAAAGCCATTTGTTGATGTGTTCTTCTTGACCCCACCGTGCTCTATGTTCTCCATCCTTATGCTGAAGCTTGGAAACCATGGCTGCTCAGTCCTGACCTGCCAAACTGCCTCTGGGCAAAGTGAGTGCTTCAAGTGGCTAAATTCCCTCAACAGGCACCATCTCTCAGGTCTCCCCAGAAAGAATCAAATTGGACACAAATGTCATCCTCCAGCCCCAAGGCAAGAGACGGTTGTTGCCTGGCCAACCCTCCTCTGTCTATTTCCCAGTTTTTTAAGTGTTGATCTCTACTGGTGTATCCAAGAGTGTTATGGCTCACACCCAAGATGTTATTCTTTTGTTGTGGAGAGGAAAATGCATTATTTTGTCAAAATTTATTTTAAATCTCCTTTAATAATGGTCCCCTCTCATTTTCCTTTTCTATGACTTTTTTTTTAATTTTCTGAGTCTACTATATGTTTTAAAACCTAAAGTCCTGGGGGCAGCTGGTTGGCTCAGTAGATTGAGAGCCAGACTCAGAGATGGGAGGTCCTGGGTTCAAATGTGACCTTAGACACTTCCTAGCTGTGTGACCCTGGGCAACTCACTTAACCCGCATTGCCTAGTTCTTACCACCCTTCTACCTTGGAACCAATACACAGTATCAAATCTAAGATGGAAGGTAAGGGTTTAAAAAAATGGCTAATCTCTTGGAAGGGGAAAAAGAGGAAAACTGGGGAGATGTTAGGTGATAAACAAAAGATATTAATAAAGCTTGTTAAAAGTTCTTGTGTGTTTAAAAAAATTAACAAATTTACAGATAAAATTATAAATAATGGAGGATGACCTGTGACCAAGATCAAAAGGAAAAGAGGTTCCTGAGAATGAGTTCTTCCAGATGTTCCTGTTTATAAATAAAGCCCAAGAATCTGACAGTTTCCTCAGAGAAAGCCATGAGTACATAATAGAGAAAGGCAGCTAAGTGGCATGTAAATGGAGTCAGAGAGACCCAAGTTCAAATGTGACCTCAGATACTCACTACTTTTGTGACTCTGGGCAAGTCACTTCACAGTGCTTCAGTTTCCTGATACATAAAATGAGGCAGAGAAGAAAATGGCAAACCTCTCTCAGTATCTTTGCCAAAAAAATCCCAAATATAATATGTCACATATGACTGAAACAACTGAACAATAATAACACAAAAGAGATCAATTTAACAGTCCACATAGAAAAAAAATTAATATGAATCAGACTATGGATTACATTTAGATGGCCAGTCCATTCAGTGAAAACATTCATGCATAACTCCTGAGATACAGGATATCCCTGGGATAGCCAGTGCAGGAAGGAAATAATCTGAGAACAAAATTGAATTGGAAAGAGAATGTGAGTCTAAAGGAAGGCTGCCAGGAAGACGAGCTTTGAAGGCTACACAAGGAAGAGGGGAAGAAATGCAAGATGTCTAGTCTAGAGATGAAAAGGCTTAGCAGAGATGAGTTTTCAAGGATTTGAAGAGTTATCATGGGAAAGAGGGATATAACTTGTGATCTTTGGCTCAAGAAGGTACAGTTAGGAATAGTATATTGAGCCAGCAGACATACAAATTGTGGCTTCCTAAAAATTTGTTCTTCAGTCATTTTTTTTCAGTTATGTCCAGCTCTTTGTGATCCCATTTGGGGTTTCCTTGGCAAAGGTATGGGAGTGGTTTGCCATTTCCTTCTCCAGCTCATTTTACAGATTAGGAAACTGAGGCAAACTGGGTTAAGTGACTTGCCCAGGGTCACACAGCTAGTAAGTCTCTGAGGTGGGATTTGAACTCATAAAGATAAGTCATCTTGATTACTATACTCAATACTCTATCCACTGCACCACTTTTGAGCAGTTCAGAAATTGAGTGATGCTCATAAGGGGTTCTTCTTTAGGGAAAGCATTCAGGCAGACACTGGGTTACCTATTCGGTTGTCAGGGGAATTATAAGGGGATTCCCAAGTAAGAAAATTACCTTTACCAATGCAAACTGGCAGCTTCTCTCCAACATGGAGTTTTGGAGAAATCCCCAGAGCAATGAACAATTTAGCAACTTGCCCAAGGTCAAACAGCCACATTTGAACTCAGGTCTTCCCCCAGTGCTCTATCCACTGCACCAGCAATAAGTCAAGCCACTTACTCTGTGGACCTCCGTTTTCTTATCCACACAATGAAAAAATATCTATATATATTCCATAGGATTTTTGCAATGCCGAAGTGAGATTATGAATGTGAGAATACTTTGTAACTGACAGATTATATGAATGCAAAATACGTAGTATAGTTACTAGTAACATTTTACATCACCCTCCCATAACCTAAGGTTTACAATCTAGGGGGCATGCAGATTGACCAATCTTATAATTATACAAATAATACATTATAAATTATACAAACTATACAAAAGAAAAAAATACTCTAAAATGAGATCGTATCGATGACATGTAAAACCCAGTGGAATTGCTCACTGGCTACGGGGTAATGGGAGGGAGGAGGGGAAGGAAAGAACATGAATCATGTAACCATGGAAAAGTATTCTAAATTAATTAAATAAAATTTTTCAAATCTAAAAAAATGAAAAGTAAGTAAATAAATAAATAAATGAGATCCTAATGAGCCATTAGTATATTAATAAAAATGAAAACCGTGTTTAATACTCCTAGTTGGTATTTCTGAGGTAATAGAAAGGTAAAAAAATAAATGTTTCAAGGCCATTAACAATGCCTCTACATTATAACTGTAGACACCAGAAATAGCAAAGGCAGGTGAAATCCTTCATTTGTTGGCTCAAACAGATAAAACTCTACCTTTTTCATGTTTATATTTATTATAAAAAGCAATTATCCTAGTAATGGTTGAACAAGCCCATAGGAACCTATTGGGTTTGAACACAGCTCTTAAACAGTTTTCCTTTAGAACAAATGCCTTGCTATCATTTTCTTTTGAGCCACCCTAATCATTTTGATATTTTACTGTAGCATTCTGACTTTTAGGAGAAATAGATCTCAAAATTTCAAGCTCTCTCAATATTCTCCCCCTCTAGTTGACCTTGTATTTCAGAAGCAAGAATTTCCCTGGCATTAACATTTACCCAAACCAGGATCCACCTTTAAAAGTCACCATTGCCACTCTCTTCACAAGTAAAACCCTTTTTTCAATCTCAAACAAATTCAGTGCTTCCACAGAGATCATGTTGAAGAGCTCATGGCTCGTATGCCTTAAAGCTGGAAAGAGACAGTCTAGAGTCCAACACTCTAATTTACCAGAGGAGGAAATTGAGGTCTAATATGGAAAGCAGAGCAGAAAGTACATTAAACTCCAAGCCAAGAGATCTGGCTGAGTTTTAGTCTTGACTGTGCCATTAATTCTGACTTTGAGCATGTTCCTTCCATCTTCTGGACCTCTCTGAAAAGAGAAGGGTGTTGGCACCAGAAGACCTAGAAGGTCCCTTCTCTTTCTAAATGCGATCTTAGGAAGCAAAGATGAAGACCCTTGGGTCCCTTCCCAGTCTAATAACTTAGAATGTTCATTGCTGTATACCTCAATACTTCTTTGATCCATGAGCTTCTACCCATTCTCTCTCTCCCTGGGTGACTCTTACATCTTCATGTAAATTTTCACCAAAGGTTCACACAGCCTGCTAGGGGCTTTCTTCTAGATTAGAGGTCTTCTGTCTTCTTTGGTCCTGAATCCCTTTGACCATCTGGTGAAGCTCATGAACCCCTTCTTGGACAGCAAAAAAAAAAAAAAAATACATCAGATCACAAAGAAAACAAATATATTGAAATAGAGTGATCATAATGTTTCTGGAAGTTCATGGGCCTCTGTTTCTTGCTCTTTAGAGATCATGGGGTTGCAGGACAAATACACAAGCTAGCCATCCATCATCCCACCTCTTTTTCCCAGTCACCCATATGAAAGACTTTATATTGCCTCTCCTGTACAATTAATGTCTCTAAATGTCTGCTTCACAACTTCCCATTACCCTTTGGAAAAGCCACAACTTCATTTCATCAGACACTAATATTACCATGATTTATGGCCATTCCCACAAGAATACCAGCGCTAAAAAGAAATGGACATTTGTTTTAAGACCTTTTAAAAACAGTGTACAATTTATCAAAGGTAAGTTAGACTGTTCTCTTTCTCTGATTTAGCTCCGGACTCATTCAATTCTGGGTCCCAGCTATCTGTCCATCATCTGTATACTGATGAACCAACTCTATAGACTATGCCTATAACTGCCTATCCTATTTTGGACCAGTGGCCCTCAATATGTGGCCAAGGGACACTTTCGGTCTCAGAGACCATATTCAAGGAGGTTGTGAGATCAAAACTATTTTCATAATAAGACAAATATTCATATCTATAACCCACATAAAAAGTTCTTTAGGTGGTCTCCATTTTTAGAGTTTAAGGGGGTCCTGAGCAAAAAAACGGGGGAATTACTAGTCTGGATATTAGGTATTCCTCATCTCCTTGGTTTTCCTTATGTGGCTAGTGAGGCCAAAATTTTTGGAGCAACTATGGATCTCATCTAGGTGGCCACAAAGTATGTCAGAACTAGATGAAATCAGTGTCTGAAGGATCTTAACCATCTCTAGTCCCTCTTCCATTTGGACTCTACCTTAGAAATCTTCTGTGACACTGGCAAACACATCTGGCATGCCTACATGTTCTTGTTTCATGCTCCATTTTATAATAGATGGTCATTATCTCCATTGTTGTACCTATTAAAATAATTTTGTGTGATTTTAATTTGTATGGCTCACACATTTCTGAAGAAGAGCCATTAAGACAGGAATTCTTAACCTTTTGTTTGTCATGGACTCCTTGGGCAGAAGAATAATGTTTTTAAATACATAAAATTGACTTATAAAAGAAACAAATTATATTAAAATATTCATAATTTAAAAAAAAAACATGTTCACAGACCTCAGGATTAGGAACCCTGACTTTAAGGTAATTAATTGCTTTTTAAAATTATATACAATCATACTGAGAGCTTGTATACTCTGCATCTTCAGGGAGCCAAAGGCCAAAATGTGACTCCTTGGCATGTAGAGGCATTTGTTCTAATGCATATGATCCAAGTCAACAAAGAAACCCCAAGATGAGCTTCATCCATGCCTCTGTAGCCCTCTGCCTCTCTTTTGTATCACTTAACTGTATCCTACCTTATACTTGGGATTGTTTTCTCTTCAAGTAAATAAGAAGGTCTTTGAGGACAGGAGCCTGAGCATGAAAGGATCACAGAGAATGAGCTAGATGAGACCTCAAAGACAAATTTGTATTCAGTTTATATCTCCCACATGAGAAGCAGCATAGTGTAGGGAATGGAAAGCTGGCCTCAGAGTTAGGGCCACATGGTCATGGACAACTCTCTAAGGCACTAGTTCTCAAACCTCTCAGTCTCAGGATTTCTTTACACGCTTAAAAATTATTGGGGGAGTAGTTTTTGGTTTTGTAGGCTATCTCTGTCAACGTTTACTATATTCAAAATTTAAATATCTTAGTATTATTCTTAACCCTGACCTTTTGTAACTCCTGAAAATCTCTCTGTATCCCCAAAGGTCCCCACACCACATTTTGAGAACCATTGTTCCAATGCTATACATAAGTTTCAGAGAAGGGGCAATCCAGCATTATTAGAGAAGGTTCCACACTGGGCATTCCCTAGACCTTCAATATCACAGGATGGCATCATCCTGCCATACCTTGGAGGGTTAGAACCAATAAGTAGAAATTCTGGCAATAATTCTCTTTTCAGATGACCCTCCATCTTCATTACTCTTTAAATCTCAGCGCAAGTGAAAGTTAACTCTTCCTAATATGCTTTTCTTTATGGTGCCAATTTTTCCCAAAGGTAAAAGTAATTTGGGAAAATAACGAGGACAGCCATTCTACTTATTGAATTTACTTTACATATCACTCCAAGGGCAGATAGGATGGTGGACTCAGAGTGAGGAGACTGGGTGTTAATTCTGGATCTGTCCATTACTAGCTATGTGTGTGACCTTGAAAAAGTTTCTTTGCTTCCTTGAAAAAGATTCTTTGCTTCTCTGAGCCTCAGTTTCCTTCATATGTAAAGTGGTAGTAATATCACCTGACAGAAAGAATTATTTTATTTATAAATATGTATAATAATATTTATAAATATGTATATTTATAAATATAATAATTCTTTCTGTTTATATTATAATATAATCATTCTTTCTATTTATAATTCTAAATAAATATAATTATATTTATTATGTTTTATTTTATAATTTATAGATATATTTATTTTTATATATTTTTATATAAATATATATTTTAATTAATTTATAGATATATTATCATATATCTAATTATAATTCTAAATAAATAATTATTTCTAATTATGTTATAATATATATTATATATATAAATATATATAAAATAAATAAATATTTATTTTTTTGTTGTTGTTGTTGTTGTTGTTAAGTCATATACAACTCTTCATGATCCTATTTGGAGTTTTCTTGCCAAAAATGCTGGAGTAGTTTGTCATTTCCTTCTCTAGCTTATTTTACAAATGAGGAACTGAGGTAAATGTGATTTACCCAAGGAGCTCGGAACTCTGTCCATAGAGCCACCTAGCCATCCCATATTCAATTATGTATTACTCAGCTTTAACTAGATCAGAAGGAGATCAATTTATTAAATCATCATAGAGGTCTGCAAAAGATATAAAACTACAGAATCTAAGCATTTAAAGGGACCTTGGAGACCAGCTAGTCCAACCCAGACCTGTCACAGAATCTCTTCTACAGCATCCATATGTGTATGAGGCTGGATATGAACTCACGAAGAGAAGTCACATTGATTCAAAGCCCAGTGCCCTAGATACTGCACCATCTAGCTACCCACAAATATTAGTATTATTATCCAGATATTATCAGTTATTAAATCACTAAAATAAGAGTTAACGTAAATACATAATTTACTTGGATTGTATCCTTTGTCATTGGCATGCAAAGGGAAATACATATGACATCTTGAAATACTATTTACTTCCAGAATGATTTCATGTATAATTTACTAAATCAGTATTTGTGTTATGACAGCCAACCTCCCCCACAAAAAAATCTAATGCCACCATTGGTAATATTAAGAAGCCCAGGGGTCTAGAACATGGAAAATAATAGTCCCACTAAACTCTAACCTGGCCAGGTGGCATCTTCAGTACAGTGTGAGGTTCTGGGCAAAAATTAGGTAGAATGGGTATAGAAAAGGATAACCGGCATAGTGAGAATTCTGTAGAACATGCAAGAGAATGATCAGTTGAAGGCACTGGGGATGCTTAAAATAGAAAAGAGGAGATGTAGGGGAGACATGATGGCTATCTTCCAGTATTTGAAAGGCTGTCATAAGGAAGAAGTAGATTCATTCCACCTGACCCGAGGCAAAACTAGGAGTAGATGTGTAGAAATTGCAAAGGGGACATTGAGATTTGATGGATATCCAAAAATAAAATGGGCTGCCTCAGTAGATAATGGAGGTCTCCAAGCACCAGTTAGATGATCACATGTAGATGATGTAGAAGATTCCATGACAGGTATGGGTTGGACTTCCTGGCCTCGAAGGTTCCTTTTAATTTTTAGATTCTCTGATTCTATATCCTTGTGGGCTTCCATGATGATTTAATGAATTAATCTCCTTCAGATCCTCAGTTAAAACTGAAGAATATTTAATTAAATAGGGGCCAGCTAAGTGGTAGAGTGGATAAAACACTGAGCCTGGAATCACAAAGACCTGAATTCAAATTTGTCCTCAGACACTTATTAGCAGTTACCATGGCCTAAAATAAACTTGAACCTGAAGGAAAAATAGTTTGCCTCAGTTTCCTCCTTCATAAAATGAGCAGGAGAAGGAAAAGGCAGACCACTTTAATGTCTTTGCCAAGAAAACCCCAAATGGGGTTTTGGTTTTAAAAGACTATTACAAAAAGGAAATACATATTGAGTGATAATATATGTATAATCCAGGGGAATTGCTTGTCAGCTCCGGGAGGGGTGAGGGAGAGGACACAAACCATGTAACCTTGGAAAAATACTTAAAAATAAATAAATTTTTTAAAACCCCAAATGGAGTCACAAAAAGTAGGACATCAACTGAAACAACAAAAACATTTGAATGTGTATATCTATGTAATTGCTACATAACTGTAAGTTTTTGTTTTTTGTTTTTTTGCATTGGAAATGGAAACCAATAAGAGCTAAATGTTAAAAACTTAATTTGAGAGGTGGACCAGACAACCATACTCCATCCCCAGTAAGGTGTTTGGGTACATTACTTCTCTCACGTGTTCACCTGTATACAAAGTGAGTGAGTGAAACCTTGGAAAGAACTCCCTCAGATGCAAGGCTTCTTTATGCCCATTTCATCCTTGTTTTACAAAAAACCTTCATGTCAGACATACAGAGAGACAGAACAAAAATGCCTCTCCACATAGTTTCTAATTGTCTCTCCAGGCAAAGCAAGAAAGTCTCTGGTTTGCCTCCTATCTAGTTGCCCTTGGCCCCCTTTGCCCTAGTGAACATGGAAGCATCTGGCATCCAGTGGATTTATAATTATTATACTTCAAAATGAAACTCTCACCCACTCTTTTGTATCTCCAACATAGTCTTTGAATTATAAGCTTTTTATCATTAATGTAAGACTTTGTTCCTTGTTGAAGGATTCTCTGGCATCACCAGTTCTACCACAGGCCCAACTGCCAACAGTTCAATTGTATGCAGTGGTCCAGCATCCTACCTTCCTCCCCAGACCTCATCTTTCTTATTCGAGAACAGCTTGGGCCCCAATTCCACCTCCTTTCATCTTTACCTGGCCTCTGGCCTCTTCTCCTTCTGTCTCGAGGCTTTCAGGATGATATTTTATCTCTTCAGGTGCATGCAATTAACTTGGGCCACTTAATGATCTTTTTTTTCTTTCCATAACCTTTCCCTCCATTATCTGACATCCTATATTGTTCTCCTATATATTCTTTTTTTCCCTGTGGTTATAAAGTTTCTGCCAAAATGTCACTGAAAGCCATTGCTTCTATTTATGGAGATATTACCATAACTAATTTTTTAAAGTGCATTAGGCTGTTACCACATCCTAAAAAATATAACTAAATCCTTTTTTTGCCTTATTGTTTGATAAGGTTTTTATGAAAATTTGGACTTTTTTTTAGATTTACTAGGTCTGCTTTTATTATTTGCTAAAGATCTGTGTCTTCTTATCAGTCTGATTCAATGAAACAAGAAAGAGTGAGGACCAATAAGTTTTATACTGGTGAATTTATTTGTAAATTCATCAGACAGTGCCCTTTCTGTTTGCCAAGAGTCTCCTACTAGGTGTTCACATCTCACATATTTTGAACCTATCTGCAAGGCTCATATAAGCTACAATTTAGGGCATTTTTTTTCAGCAAATAAAAAGAATGAAAAAAAAACAGATTTTAATCCTGCCTAGACCATGTTGTAATCCTGTAAATCATTTCAATTCTCTGTTCTTTAATTCCTCCATCTGTAAATGGAGTGAATAATTATGACTCCTCCCTATATCTCCAATATATTTTGAGGATAGTTATCCAATATGCCATATGTTCTGAGACAAAGATCCTATAAAAATTTAAAATATCATTACAACAGTCCAGCCAGATTCTGCCAGGAACTAACCTACTCTCTTGGCCCTGAGATTAGGTCATTTTGAAAGCCATAGTCAACTGTTTCAGTAAGCAGCTCCTAACCTTTCCAGTGTTGTCACACTAAACTTTATTTTTCTAATTTTGACTGCAGCATCCATCCTATTCCTGCCAAGAGTTCTGTTACTGCATGGATTTCATGTTTTATTTTTATACAAGTGAATTAAAATAAATTTTGTTGATAGTCCTCAAGGTAACCAAGGTTACCCTGGTTTAGAGTAAAGGCAAAACTGCAAATTACTTTTCTAGAAGATTTCTTTTGTTAAACTACATAACATCTACAAGTGGCCAAACAGCAGTAGGTAGTTGATGGAGCTTCTACAAGAGCCACCTTCCCAGAGGACGTGGGGGGGGGGGGGGGCTGCTAATAAAAGTGGTCAGAAGATCAGCACAGGAACATCACTAGACAGAGCAAGTTAACTAATAAGCAGGATAGCTTTTCTCTAGGACACTCTTCCTTAAATACTAACCAAGAGAAAATGTGAGAGAGAAAATATTCATGAAGCTAGATATGGGGAAAATTCCCCTGACCTCCAGTTTAAAAGAGATATTTGCTTAGGCCTATGATTTGGTAGTGTGGAAGCAGCCAGAATTATGGATTTCGGAGAGCCCCCTGGGAGCTCCCTACCCTACCACCTCTAGCTTTGGTCTCTTGTCTTCTTATGCTCTCCTATCAGAGGAGTCATCACAAGCCTCTGAGGCTTAAATGCTGGATCTGAGTTTTACAGCTAAAATCAGCTGGCCCAGCATAAAGGGTAGATCCAAGGGCATCTATAACATAATTTTTAAGAAAGATGGTTTGTTGCTAATGATCCTTTTTAAAACTAAAAAAAAAAAAGCTTCTCATTTCAAGTGTGGGTTGATATAAATATTATTGTTTATTATTAAAGATTATTACAGGATTATACTTTTGGTGATACCAAACGTTAGAAAGCCATTTTCCCTAGTTTTTGAGAGGATATCAATTCGGCCTAGTCCAATGAAATGAAAGAAATGCATGAAAGTAGAAAGATTCCCCCAACAAATTGTCAGATTTGATGACACGCAAAAAAGCTAGAAAAAAAAATAAGGTGAGAGGATCAGAATAAGGCCAGAGGCAATCCCGAACTCCCAGCTCCATTGAGGAATTCATGGAGAGGATACGCAGAGACAAGCCACGGGGTGGGGAGGGGGTAGTAGCAGTATGGGACCCCCAGAAAGAGTCATCCTTGGGTTGTCTGCCTCTGACCCTGCCCTTCTAGACAGCGCAGAGGTTTCTTTAAGAATCTCTGTCTATTGATTATTTAGAGCATAAACATCCAAATGTTTGATAGTTGTTTTTTTAAGGGGGGGAGGGGGGATGTTTGACCTGTGAGCAGACTCTCACGTAATTCTTTTGTTATTGTCCTGCAGACGAACCAAACTCCTGGAGTTCTCCCTCTGCCACCTCCACAGGTCTGCCGGAAGTAGTGGCTTCCCTTGAAGACATAATCTCACCATTATCTTCATCGCATCTAGCCCCACCCTCTGACCCTTCCCACCAGATAAGCCCAGACCCAACTTGGGATATCAAAAGGGAACAAGATGTTCGAAAACCAAAGGAGCTTTCAGCTAACGGCCAGAAGAAGAAAAGATTAGGAGAACAAAGGGAAAGATCCGCTAGCCCCAAGAAGGTTGATAGGTCAAAGCATGAGGAGACCTCCAGCAAAGGATCGTCCGAGTGCAAACCCAAGAAAAGCGAGGGCGGCAGGCCCCCCTCGGAGTGTAAAGCCATTGGACAGATCACCGTCCCCGAAGTGGGAGGAGCAGGGGAGACGATGTATGCTGGGACCAATGATGAACCACGCGGGAAGCCTAAGGCCACTGATGCCAACAGAGGTGGATCCCTCGGGAGGAAAGAGGATCTCCGAGCTTTGGGTCCGGCGGAAAAGAAAGCCGCAGCAGCTCCTGATCACAGCCAGCTCGAATCACTCGGTGCTACAAAGGCATATGGTAGCAATAGCTGCAGCCCGTACGCGAGCGACGTGGACCACAGCCGGCGAGAGCCTGACGGGAAACACGGCGAGTTCCCGAGGAAGGGACACTTCCATTGTAGTAGCGCTCGCAGTGCCACCACCGCCACTCGGAAGGCAACGGTGTCACCAGGACCTTGGAAAATCCCTGGTTCCGACAAGTTACCTAGTGTACTGAAATCTGACACTTCCGCCCTGAGCAGATAAAGCGATGCAGCTGTTGCCCTCCATTTCACATCAATACAGAACATTCTTCTTAGCTTCTGTCTCGCGATGTTTTAATTTATTTTCTCTGTCACACATAGATCCATGAGACATCAAAGCCTGGAAGCATCAACAGTGGAACTCGAGTCCGTGAGGATATACAGAGCATCCAATAAGTTTGAGCCGTATAGAGGCAACGCGGAGATTAAAAAACTGATCCCGGAGTCCCCCGTTCCATTTTAGGGACTTGGGCAGCTATGGAAGAACCAAAATATCTTAAAGTACAATTGGAGAGAGACAGTGCAGTGTAGCTTTAGTATTTTTTCCCCCGCTGCATGAAGGATTTGGGTGTCATTTACAAACTTTATATCAAGAAACTGGACAAGCAATCACAAACTGGAATATCGCCTTAAAAATCAAACTGCACGGAGCAAGCTGAAACTGAGAAAAAGATTATATCTTTTAACTGAGCTAAAGTGTTGTAAATAAATTGTTCTCAACGTATCTAGACAGGGGTTAAAGGGTTTCTTTGAAACATTCAGAACTGTGCACCCATGACATATTTCCATGGTACACACTTTGGGACAGTCCACACCTGGTTCTAGCAGCCTCCTTCATCTGTGGGCTTCAGGATGACTAGGAAATTGAGTAAATTAATTGGTGTGATGCCATTTTTACTGCCATTTTGTGAACAAATCCTATTTCTGTACATTTAGGGTAGGGGAAATGGAAGGGGAACCAAGTTATGTTTCAGAAAATCATGTCCTGGAAAACAATTTGCCACAAGTTAGAATTTGGTGATTTAGCTCACAGATTAGCACTGGTCATTGTCTAAAGTGTAGATTTTTACACCCGCAGAACAGAATCTAATGATTATCAAGAGTGGAGAAGCTGCAGTTTCCTTACAAAAAAAAAAGAAAAAAAAGAAAAAAAAAGGCTTTCCTATCCTCTCTTAGTAGCAGAGACAGATACCTTTCTTACTAGCGGTGCTATAGTTCACTCTTTTGTATTACCTTCTGTTGGGCCATCTTTCTACTTCTAATTTACTTGGGAAGAGCAGATATTTGCAAAATAGTCCATCCTACATTATTGAGGTCTTAATGCCTTCCAAGTATAAAAAGCCATCATTATGACCAATTTGTTTTCACTAAAAGACATTTTATCATTCCTTTCTGCCTCTGAGCTTTCATTTTCTCCTTTTTGTTTCATCGAGTCCACTTTTGTCTTGAACCCTTTAGTCAAGTCCACATTTTTTTTCATGCATGTCTAGACCCTGGAAGTACTCTTCATGGAAGATTGATTTCCTAGCAAAATTCTAAGACACCATTTTCTGCCTTGATTTTTTTTGTAATAGAAAAAGTTGTAAACACTGGTAAATTTGCCATGGATAATCACTTCATGAATACATATGTGAAAAGTCAACATGGAGGCTTCTAAAAAAGCACCAAAACAGTCCTTTCTCTTTAATGTGCTCTGCTCAAAAGAGGCTTCAGTCCATTGTAAGTTACTTCAATAGCATCCTTTCCACTATTGTCATGCTTTGTAGGAGTTCAGATGCAAATAAGCCACACTTCCTTGCCATCTCCAAATCTGTAGTCAAAGAAGTAATATGGGAAGATTGGTTCCATCAGGCTGAGTCAAAAGGCAGTGGCCTCCCTTGATTGATTCTTTGGCATGTGTTCCTCTATATGTATGTCTTTCTCTATGTATGTCTACCCACGTCTCTCTGTCTATCTTTTTCTCTCTCCCTCCAGTTTACCTTTCCACTCTCCCTTTGCCTCCATTCCTCATTCTTTCTCCCTGCTGTGCCCTACTTCTTGCTCTCTTCTTCTTCCCTCCCTCTGTCCTAGGCACTGCATTATCTTACATTACCATAATTTAGTTTCATCCAACATGGGGTTGAGTTCTTTGATGGAAAGAGATGGTGGTTGAAAGTCTCAAATGAAGGATTTTGCAGCTTTCAAACTGGTTTTCAAACAAACAAACAAAAAAAAGACAAAGAAACTCCATTCATCATAAACAAAAGCACAAACACATGTAGTGATTTACACAATTTTGGTTTAATTTCAATTAGTCTTTTTCCCCTGGACTAGAACTCCAATATAGTTTGCCATTAATTTATTGAATCTGGTTTTGAAGTTTTGGACAATGCTTCTGTAGTGTAGCTGCACGCCCCAGTACTGTATCCTCTGACCTTTATTTTCCATGTGTTAAAAGAAATGAAGAACAACCTGAGATTACGCTTGCATAAACTCTAATTTGCACAGTTCACAGCTACTACTTGTGCAGCAATTGCTTTATGCGGCTGTAATCGATAACCTGTGAAGACAGCACATCATCTAAACCCCATTCCAAATAATATTTCTGTGTAGTGTTAGCTGTGAATTTACCCTGTACAGCTGTATCTCTATAAATATAATTCCATGTATTAATAGTCACAGAAAGGCTGTAAGTGAGCAACTATTTTTATGAAACGCACCACTATGGATAAATTAACTTTTACAGAAATCTTGTTTACTGTATGATATTCTAAAACACTGTCAAATAAAATATATATCCAAAATCCTTTTTTCCCAACTGTATATGCTGTGTGTTGATTTAGAAAGCTTGATTACCAAAAAAGAAAAATCCTATGAGTTTAGGAATAGAAAATATGTAATCTCAAAGCACCATACAATTCATCTGAGACTTGAAACTTAAATGCAGCAACATTCAACACAAAATCAGGAAGTGTAGGCTTTTTTTTTTTTAAGCCTAAACAAACTGAATAGGCTTTCCATGGCTGACATCATGTGGCTGGTGCCTAGAAGTTCACCTTATTAATGATCATTTACCAATATATTTCCAAATTCTTTTGACCTGGTCTGCCTGATACTCTATCCCAAGAAGCTCATAGAGAAGCCAACTTGTCACATTGCCTCATTTAGAACCAACATGGATGAAAATTAATGATTCATGGGCTTTGGCAAGTTTCACGTGGCTGCTTTGTATGTGGTCCTATACTATGATCATTGGAGGGGAGGAGGGTCCTGGAATCCAGCCTGTGGTCTCATCGTATAGGGAAATTCACTCTCCCCAGGTAGTTTGGCGACTCATTTATAATTACAGTGTTAGAGAGTTACTTTGGGCACCAAGAGGTTAAGTGACTTGTCAATCCATGGTCAGGATGTGTCAGAATCAGGACTTGACCACAAGTCTTCCTGACTCCAAGCCTAGTTGTTCTCTATCTACTCTATCATGTTGCCTCTTATACTCAGAAGAGAGATTTGGAATCAAAAGGGACTTTAGGGACCCTCTACTCTACTCCCCCTTTTTTATAGATGAGGAATTTAAGAACAAAAGAAAAGGGAAAGAAAGAATTGACACTATGCCAGAATGGAATTCCTTCCCCTTAGCAGTAGTGAGGACTGAACCTTGTTCTTCCCACCATATCTCCAGTCATTCTGAGGGACATCTCAAAGAGTCTCAAATTTTAATTCATTTTAATTTTAAAATATTCATAGATATAGTTATACATACATATTAATAGTATAGAGTATTTTATAGAGGAAAAAGAATGGAATGAAGGTTTCTGAAATCAAACAAAGTTTTAAAGCTTCAAAAAAGGTTGGGAATCAGACCAGTCAGCTCTTCTGAGAAGCTCAACCTTCAGCAGAAGCTGATTTGCCTTTCAAAGAATGGGCAGTGTGATTATCAGAAATCACAAATGGGGCAGCAATAGTTTGACATCTTTGGTCAGGGTGGCCTAAAGACATTACTTCTGACAATACTTCTACCAAGTCCTAAGTTGATCCTGTACACTTTTATTGCTTTCTGGCCAAACTCTGACACAGGAAAAGAGAATTTGGATTCAACTGGAATTATTTTGTTACCTACCAATCCAACTAGCTATTCTAATGTCAGTGAAATTATAGAACTGAATACTTCCCTAGTCTTAAAATATACAATTGCTCTGTCAAATGATACATTCTGTATAATGCCTAGCTCATTTTTTACACCAATTAAATGTTCTTGCACAGCAAATTGATATTAAATCAGTCTATTCAGGTTTCAGGGATCTTGATCCAAGTTTAAAGTCCTTGGCCTCATGCCTCACACCACCACCTGGATATAGATATAGGTATTCACAAATGTGCCACTACCTTATGTGTTCTTTGGCATCCACAGAGTTTGAGATAGTCTTTTCATTTGATGGAACAGCCTCCTGAAAAGCTATTAGCATTCACCCACAAGAGTTAAAGGAAGCTACCATCTGAGAGCCACAGAATCCATTTATAGAAAAGGTTATGTCTCCTTCTCTCTCAATATGTCTGCTCTTTGAGTAACTCTCTGATATAAGGACCTTAGTCTAAGTATAAACCCCTAAGCACAGACCCAACTCATCTTAAGTGATTTACTTTCTAAAAGCACCATCTTCTGCCAAAAGATATACCTACCACTCAAACTCTTAGTGACTCACGTAGCTCCATAAAATCCAATTCAGAAAGTAGTTTGTACCAGATGCTGGTACCAGGACTACAAAAATGAAAGTCTCTAACCTCAAGGAGATTTCATGTGATGATATAAGTGTGAAGGATAAAAAAGCATGGGAAAGAGAGGAACCTTCTTGCTGACCCTTTAATACTTGCCACTGTGTGGCAAGGGCAGAGAATTTTATTCTTCTTGCCCTGTGATTTCATCTAGTGGGAAACTGCATATTGAAATCAGTGCTTCGTCTGCAGTTATAGTATTTTAAAGTTGTCTAGTGCACAGAAAGATTAAGTGATTTGCCCAGGGTGACACAGCTAATTGTCTATCTGGGGCAAGACCTAAACCTATATGCTGCCTCAGTGGGGAAGATCAGGGGGAAATCTATCACATGAGCTTTTAATATATGTGCAGCAATTACAGTTGGAAAGAAGTGGAAGAAAGTACAGTCCTTCAGATTTAGCTGATTCATATTAAGTGACCTGACAATTGTCACTGTCAATAATCAACAAATATTAAATGTCCATTATGTGCCAGGCATTGTGCTAAGTGCTGGAGGTACAAAAACAGTTAAAAGACAGTCCTTGCCCTCAAGGAGCTTACAATCTAAAGGGCAAGCTGGCATGCAAACAGATGTATACAATGCAAACTATATTCAGGAAATGGGAAATAACACAGGGAAGGCACTAGAATTAAGAGAGGTTGGGGAAGGTTTCTTGTAATGATAGAGATTTATCTCATTGCATTACTACTCAAAATTCTCCATCTTGATTCAATCAACTCTTAAAAGATGAGGTAAAGTGGAATGAAATTAGATTCTTGGAAGGCAAAGTCATGGTAGCTCTTCTCCCTACCTTCATGGGAGTTTGGGGGTGAGGGAGCTACCAGCCACCCCAAAAGAAGAGTAACTGGACTAAAACTGACCTAGATCCAGCATCGTCCTGCCTGGGAAGGACCAGGTGTGGCACCCACCTCCTCCCTCACAGGTGAGAGTGAAGAAGTTCATACACACCTGGCACAATGGTCCTAAAGGAAGTGTCAGGTTACGCCTTATTACCTATTTCCACTTTCTGGCTCTCCCTTTACTAACATAACTCAACAATCACACCTCCTTTGAAACTTACAATTATCAGAATTTTCCACCCAGTCCGGACTGTCGTGGCTATTGTAAACCAGACCCCAGATCATTCTCCCTCCCCATCTCCCTTCCCTTCCCTACTTCTGCCCTTATACTAATAAACTTTTAAATCCATATATGGTCCTCCTCCCAACTCCCTAACCTTCCAGCCCCTTGGTCCTTTCCCTTAGCCAACCTTAGGGACAGTTAGACACTGGGTCTCACCACTACCTTCAATTATTCTACTTTCCTCATTACAAACTCTACCACTGCTCAACTTTCATTCAATTTCTATTAAACCCAGTCCTTGCCCTCATTCATTCCAGTCCAGTATTCTCTTAGACCATTATCCCTCCTCTGACTTCCCTTCCTTCTCTCTCCAATACTGACCCAATAATTAACCAGTTCAACTCTACACTGGCTTTTGCTCTTTCTTTTCGCCTCTTATTCTGTTGCTGCTCACCTTTTGCCAGTTGCTAGGTCTTGTGTTATTCCTGCCATGGACCTCCTCTGCTCCCACTCATCATGAGCTGCTTAAGTAAACTGGAGGAAGACTTAATTAATGTCATCCAATTTCAACTGGACCCTTGCTGAAGCAATACAGTCTTTTATTCCTCCTTCATCTCTATCTCACTTTTAACAACCTACTCACCTCAAGCCTCCCACACCCACACCACAACCCTTCCCCTCTCTCTCAACTAAAGACTTCTGCTCCTACTTTTCTGAGACCATTTGCCATGAGCTGCCTCTTCCTTTCTCTTCATCTCAAAACCTCTTGACTTCATCTTCTATTTACCCCTCCATTCCCTCAGATTGTGAAAAAAAAAGGATGACTTCTTTTTGCCAAAATCATTGATCTCAGCCTTCTTCTCCAACACATTAGAGCCTCCATTATCCCTTTTCTCAAACCTTCAGCCTCCCAGGTCTTTCACTGCTCTCTCTAATCCTGCCCAAATAGTCCCATCCTAAAAATCCTCCCCTAGTCCCTGCCATCCCCTTAAGCCACAATATATGAATAAATATGAAGTATAAACAAAGTAATAAAAATGCCTTTTCTTGTATCCTGAATTAGCACAGTGCCTGGCATATAATAGAAGCTCAATTACTTTTTGTTGACTAAATAATATCTTAAGGGGAAAAAAAAGACCAGTAGAAGAAAGGAGCAGCATGGTATCACAAACTTTCTGGTGACTAAGAGAAGTGCTTTAACTTTATTTGTAAATGAAGCTCTTTATCTTTATTTTTTGCCTACTATACTTGAACAAAGGAAAATATGACTACAAAGGCAAAGCATCAAAAATCCCAAGGACACCAGCTTGTCTTTATTAGGAAGATTTTCCATTTTTTTTTAAATGAAGCACTCCTTTCAAAGGAACTATAGTGCTAATGAGAAAAACATTGTTTCTGTAACTTGAGGAACTACAACAGCCCCACCAGGTCAGAATAAATAGCTTTTCCTATTTCAATGAGCTGCTAAACCATTTCAGACTGGAGAATTTTAGTGGAAACATGACTCTCTACTCATATATGCCCTCCCAAGCTGCCCACAAACACCTCTATTGAAAAGTCTGTCTATTCCTGAACTTTTTCCTCCCTAACATTTCTGTTCCAAATCCCCTGTCAGAGTGCATGATATTTCCACAATATTCACTTCTCAGTGTCAACCCATCAAAATATATTACAACTGACAATAAAGAAATGCCCTAAAATTTTAAGACCCAGAAATCTAAGAGGGAGTAAACAGATTCACTTGTATTTAGATGCCAAGCCAACCATTGGAACTATAATCAATGTAAGGAAAGGTAAATAAAATGCAAAGATAACTTCTTGGTGGGTTGGAAACTGAAAGTGAAATGGGACACTTCACAAATGAGTTCAAACACCTCGAATATTGATTATTGGAACCATAATTTATTATTAAAAGAGAGAAAGAAAGAATCTACCAGCTGGGACAGAATTCCCTAATGGAATACTGTGTTGGTTTAACATTAACGACCAGATTATATACATTGCAGAATTCTTATCTAACAAACAAACCTTAACACAGGAATGTGGGGTCTGAGATGGGGGGGACAATTCTTAGAATTACAATGGGGCTGTTAACCAAGGAGTGTTTATCTTCACTTAGTCAAATGTTAGTTCACTGGCCCTTTGATATTCCTGAAATTCCTCTTTTGTCTCTTGCCACCCAAACTGAGAAGAAAGCATTTTTTTATCTGCCCCAAATATCTTGTCCTTCTGGAGGGAAGGAAAAACCAAGTCTGTCCCCTAAAAATGTGGACAGGGTAATTTTTCCATCTTTGGTCTTTTTGGGGCTACTTCAAAAGCATGAGTGTAATGATTAAAATAGTTGGAGCCATAAACTGTACAGATAAAAGAGTGGTTGGCTTGAATTTTGACCGCAAAGATATGTTTTTTAAATTAAAAATAAAGAGGTCACCAGGGAAAAATTCCCAAATACGAAATATACTCAAATCAGCTGGGTTTTATGGAGATTTTAATTAATACAAATAAAGGAATTAAAGAAAAGGGAGAGAAACAGAGTAAGAGGGAATAGTAGAAAAAGGACTAGACCAGCTTAGGCCAGCCTTAGGGCTTAAGCCTTAAGAGAGAGATCAGTCAGTCTTTTATCAACTCACCACAAGATTTGTACAAGCAAGACTCTAGTGTTCAGAGACCCACCAGTTCAGCTTTGGCCAACTCCATCTCCAGATAGAGTTCTCTGAGAGAGTGTTGCTCTCAGTTTCTCATCTCCCTTTAAAGAGAATTTTCTCCTATGTCACCTCCCCTAAGTTCTCACATCTACCAATCACAGTAGATGTTTTCCAAAGGACAGCCCATTCTGAATTCACACCTGAGTAGACTAAACTTTTGAGTAAGTTCTCACCTCTTTGCCACTTGGAAGTTTACAAGTTGCCTGACCTTTATGGGTACTTAGCACCTTCCTAAAAATAGACTTAGCTTAAGGCTTTTGTTTTACTATAAGTATGAGTTAAGTACTTTTTCATTGTTCAGTAAAGAGTTTACAACTTTATCTTCCCCTAAAGTATGCTTAAGTATGGGCGGAGTAGAGGTCTCACATTCCTGACTAAGTCCCTTCATTGTTTAAAATGGGGAATGGTCTTAACCAAACCTTATGAAGTAGGGTCTGATAATTTTTAAGATTCACATGAGTCTGAAGATCTGAGTTCAAATTCCAGCTCTATGACTTCAAGCAAATTTTTTTTAAATCCTTACCTTCCCTCTTGGAATCAATACTGTGTATTGGTTCCAAGGCAGAAGAGTTTGGATTTCTAGCTCTCAGCTTAAAATATAGTGATGACAGGTGCCTGGCTAGAGATGGCGAGCACCTATAATAAGGTAGTTTGAGTGGATTTGTCAATATATAATCATGCAAATCTAATCAGAGTTTTGAACTGAAAAGCAAAAGGAAGGGGATGGAAAATTACATATGTATACATATATATGGATACACACATATATGTATATATGTAAAGTGAATGGAAAAGGACTTAAGGACATATAGATATAGATATCCATTAGGGCAAGGCTAGCATAAAGAATAACTACAAAGAAGGAAGAATAGCAATTGAGATGCCCAGAAGTTCACAGGAGGCAAGATCCAAGAAAGGAGTCATTGGTAAAATCTAGTGTCTGCAAACCTATCAAATCTATTGGTAAAACCAAAGGTCTGAAAGCAAAATCCCTAAGTATAGGCAAAAGAGGCTAAAATTTGGCTTATTCAGATATCAGTGAGATGTGGTTTAGAACTGTAGCTCCATGTTGTAGTACGAGGAACAGGGTCAAGATCTCAACAGGTTGAGGCAACAAAGCAGATGAGGTTTTTTTGTTTTGTTTTTCGTTGTTGTTGTTGTTGTTGTTTTTAGCCTTTTACCTTCTGTCTTAGTATCAATTATAAGATAGAATAGCAGCAAGGGCTAGATGATCGATTTAAGTGACTTGTCCAGGGTCACATGGATAGGAAGTATCTAAGGTCAGATTTGAACTCAGGTTCTCCTGACTCTAAGCCTGAAACTCTATCCACATAGTCCCGTGGATTATTTTTTAATTATTAAAATAGAGAGACGGTGTTCTTCATGGTTATAAAGTCATCTTTGGAGCCAGTTGTCTTTGGAGCAAGTTGCATGGCTGGTATATAAGGTCTCTGGCATCCTAAGAAAGTCGTTTAATTTCTCAGGGCTTTAAGTTAGTAGTTTTGTTGTTTAGTCGTGCCTGATTTTTCATGACCTCATTTGGGGTTATCTTGGCAAAGAAACTGGAGTGATTTGCCACTTTCTTCTCCAGCTCCTTTTACAGATGTAGAAACGGAGGCAGAATTAATTGACTTGCCAAAGTCATAGAGCCAGTAAGTATCTGAGGTAAGATTTGAACTTCCAGACTCCAGACCTGGCTCTCTATCCACTGTGCCACCTAGCTACCCAAGCTAGTCGTATCAAACTCAAAATAGAAAGAGGGGCCATTAAACCTACGATAAGGATCCCTGTGGGCCACATATTGGCTTACTTTTAAAATATAATATGTTATCGGTTTCATTATATTTTTATTTATTTTGTTAAATATTTATTTTTCAATTATATTTTAATCTGGTTCTGGCCATAACAGGGAATGCTGGGGACCGTGGGACACCTTTGGCAATCTGAATTGTTCAAAGGAGTTTCCTCATCTCAGAGTTTCTTACAACAATGACATCAAAGATTCAATCCCTATGCCTATGAAATGGAATGAGGAACTATTTATTGAGTATTTACCAAACACTGTGATAAGGACTGAGAATTCAAATAAAAAAGCCACATAGATCCTTCTTTCAAGGGGCTTTATTCTCATTGAGGTATATAACAACACAAATAACTCAGTTTAAGGATGGATGGAGAAGCCCAGACATACTTAGAGTACACAGACAGAGCACAGCAAGATCTAGGAGTCCAAAGGGAACATGGCGGATAAGGCCAATTGGTCTTTAGGTGCCGGCAGCCAGGGAAGATGATATGTCTTAATTATCTTTCATCTTACCAAAAGGATAACAGTCAATGACTTCTTCCTTAACAAGGTGGGAAGAACACCCATGTCCTTCCTCCTGTCAGGAGCCTGGAGGTGCTCATTCCCACTCCCATTGGAAAGGGGAAATGCTGGTGGGATAGAAGCAGGAGGCAGGCTGACGCTATCAGGGGAAAGGGTCCCAGGCCAACCTGATCTCCAGAGTCCTAACAACAAATGGTCCATATAGAAATAAGAACATTTATCAGATCCAGGGAGTGATGCCTCCTTCTGGGCACTGGCTTATATAGTATTCATGCCTTAATGCATTTTATCTTCATTCCAGATTTCCCTGATTAATGGTTACTTGTGTGCTTTATAATCACTAAACACCACATAAATGACTCAGACCTAAGACAGTCTGTCCCCTAGTCTGGATTCTGGCATGGTTGAGATCACATTTTATGCCTAAGAGCAAATGACTCAGACATCAGTTCTAGTTAACTAAAAGATAAAACACCAAGAGAGACACATTCCTATCAATTTTTTCAAACCATAGCCAAAACCACAACCACCCACCAAATTGAGAATAACTGTGGTTTGTCAAAATCATAAACACAACAGAATTTCACATGGGAGCCAGAGGCAAATTGACAAGAACACTAGCACAGCAACTATGATCAAAAGGCTAGCTCCAAATACTTGAAGAGAGTCTCTGCTCTAAAACAAGTACAATATGATATCTGGAAATAGAAGCTAAGGGAGTACAATCTTCTTGCTTGCAACTAGGATGCTGTTGTCTCTTCCTTTCTTTAGAAATCATCCCTTCCTTCACAGCCCCTTGGGTACCACTTCTCCCAGAGACATTCTCTCCAGTGTTTAGCATCATGCCTGGAACATACTGGGCACTTAATAAATGTTTGTTGTCTGACTTACTAACTGAACTCTATACCAGTGAAAACATACTTCTAACCTAGTGCATAATAATCCCCAAATTCCTTTCAGGATCCCATTGCCCCATGGGCTAAAAAGGAGTACCAGCTGGTCAAGTCCTTTCTACTCACCTTCTCCCTTAACTTTAATGTGTAGGGTCATTAATACTCCTCCCTTTTGGTCAGACCTCACCTGCTCTCCTTCACTAGCCAAGCCCACCTTTACTTTCTTTTTTTTAAACCCTTACCTTCTATTTGATTCTAAGGCAGAAGAGTGGTAACAAATTGGAGTTAAGTGACTTGTCTAGTGTGGGACACCTAGGAAGAGTCTGAACCAGATTTGAAACCAGATCCTCCCAACTCCAGGCTTGGCATTTCATCCACTGTGCTACCTAGCTGGCCCCCACATTTATTTTCAAGAAGAGAATTTGCCCAATTCATTCAAGAGAGAAGGTGAGTGTGAGAGTGATAGGAACATTCTGAATTTCTATCAGGGATAAGACGCATATATCCAATGCTTTCTGTCTCAGGTTTGTAGATCTCAATAAGGGCAGGAGAAAGATGAAAATAAAATCATGAAGTCACACTGGGGTCAGAGAGAGCAATAATTCATCCTTACCATCTAATCTACCCCTTTATCCCTGTGCCTGACATTAAAGAGGAATTGGGATAAAAATTTGTATTATTACTACTACTACTACTACTAATTGCATTTATACAGTGCTTTTAGGTTTGCAAAGCACTTTACAAATATTATCTCATTTGATCTTCTCCACAACCCTGGGAGTTCAATGCTATTATGATCACCATTTACAGTTATAGAAACTGAGGCAGACGGAGGTGAGATAATTTGCCTAGGGTCATACAGCTAGTAAAACTATATTGAACTCCTCTTTCTACTCTAACACTATCCATTGCAACAGCTAGGTGACTAAAAAGCCAGTCCCACTGGGGAGTCGGTCATTAAGGGTGTATAGCTCCTCTACAAGGAAGTAAGTCAATTTATCAAAGGCAGAAACCAACAAATGAAGCTCATCTTTTAAAAATTCATTCCAAAGTTCAATGATGTCCACTTTCTATAATAAGCCAGATAATACACTTGATGTTATTTCTGAGACCTGGCTCAATCTTAATGATGCTATTGATGAACTAGGTATATTGATGGAGAAAAAAATGAAGGGAATATGGCCAAAAGAGTATGTCCAGGGAAATAATTCGTTCAGCCAAGATAGCCCACTGGGAGGACTATTCAGGTGCCCCATGCCTTAAGAACTCACCAGAAATTGAGGCAAGCTCAGAAGAGGGTCAGTAATGAACCCTTTACTCATAAAAGAAGATGTCCTGAAAAATCCAAATCCTCATAAGAAAGCATCCTAGGCACTCTCTACTCTCAAATGTCCATGGCTGCTATATGGGTAGAGATAACGGCAGCACTCCCAGGAACACTGTACTACCTCATGTTAACAAGAAAGGATTGCCATAAGTATGAATCAGTTCTCCCTATATCTTGGAAATTAGACTTTAATCTGAGAAATTTACTGCAAAGATTTTTCCCCCAGTTAATTGTTTCCCTTCTGATCTTAGCTACATTGGGTTTTGTTTGTGCAAAAACTTTTAAATTTTATCAAAATTGACCATTTTATCTTCTATTATCCTCATCATCCCTTTGAAAAAGCTGAGAAAATTCCAGTGAACTTTCCCTAAGATAATAGGTAGGCAGACTGCCCAAACACAAATGCACACACAAATTCAATAAATATCTACCCCTCTATAGGTTCACCCCAATTTCCCTATAATGGGAACATGAACTGTTAGTGATTCTGTCATCTTTGTCTAGACATTCTTCTTTTTCCTCCTGGCAGTAGCTCTCCAGATACATTCTGCCTTCATGGAGATCCCATATCTCACCTGGATAAGGTCCTGGGGGAATATGAGTTCCTTTGTCCAGCAGAGTTCCTAAATGTCTGAATGTGCTTCCCACCCAATAAAATGTCACTGGGGTATGGGAACTCTAATCTACCTTTAACTGAAGATTAAAAAAAAAAAAGATCAGATTTGGAAAAGTTGGTCCCATCCTTAATAGTCTTTAAACTTCATAAAATCAGAATACAAGGAAGTTGATAGAGTTAGGGAAAAGCTCTAGGCACATAGAACCTCATCCCCTTTTTCCTTCCTCATATCTTTTTATCCCCCTAAATCTAGAGCTAAAAGACTATCTGCCAATCTCCTTCTTGCCAGCCTCATGTTTTAATGAGCAAATCAATAATTATTGCCTAAAAAGGACTTCCTGTCTCCACATTCTTTCAGATTAAGCCACTTACTTCAAATCAAGGAGATTCACCCTAGGGGAATTATATTCTCTTGTCTACGTCCCAATCACAGAAGAGGTTAAAGCTAGATTCAAAATGTAGAGGAGTCATTGCAAGTAGAATCACCCTAACACTAATCCCTGTCCTCTTCCTGAACATCAACTCCCACAGCATGAAATTTTGAGGCAACAAAATCTACTTAGCATTGGGATCCAACACCCCTCACAACATCATTGTTCTCCCATCTTCCACTTGTCTGTCATAGTCAAGAGAATCTTAGAAATGGACAGTTTTTAGGAACTTCAGTAGCTACCTAATCCAACCCATACACAAAGGACTTTCCACTGTATTATACCTGGCAATTAATGGTTAGCTTCTTCTTAGAGACTGATAAAATGGGGGAACCCCCCATCATTCTAGGCAATTCATCTCACTTTGGGGCAACCTTATTTCTAGAAAGTTTTTTTTTCCCTGACATCTAACCTAAATTTGCCTCTCCGGCCATGTGGCTTAATTAGCCCTTAGGGCCCAAGTGGAACAAGTAACACTCAAGACACCTGAATATGTCTTTGGATAGATAAGCTTTATTCAAAATGGATTAAGTAAAAAAAGGTAAGATAAGGGTAGGTTATAGCATTATATACCTATATCTAGATATAGAGTTATTTTTTTAATTATTTTATTATTTTCCAATTACATCTAAAAAACTTTTAACATTCTTTTTAAATTTTGAGTTCCAAATCCCCTCCCTCCCTTCCCCCATTAAGAAGACAAGCAGACTTCCGGGTAAGCATGGCAGCAGTCTAGACTCAGGACGCTTCTTCTCCCCAGCACACACTGATAGACTACCTCAAAAGACCCCCCCCAAAAAAATTCTCATAAGAACAGAGGAACTCTACAGTAGGGATCAGCATTGAAGGTACATGGGATTTGGACATTTCCAGACTATAAGGGGGTGAAAAAGCTCCCAGCCAAACATGAGCCAATCTACCCTCCCCCACCCCACCTATGGAGCCAGAGTCAGAGCTAGTGTGCACCAGAATCAGTGAGTGAGTGAGGGGCACCTCTAGAGAGAGCAAGAGAGACCTCTAGGACCTTGGGAGCAGACTAAGACCACCAAAGATCTACCCCTGAGAGCAGCTACACCTAAAACCCCAGCAGGCAGGAGAGTGCAGACCATGGGTGCTCTCGAGAAAGTAGCACAGAGAAGAGCCACGAACAGCAGAGGCTGCAGACAGGAAAGGCTATGGAGATTTGAGAGTTTGCCTCAGGCAAAAATCCTTGCTTCTTAATTCTATACATAGAGAACCTGCCCAGCTCACTCAGATTTCTGACTAAAATGGGAAGGTAAAACTTCAACCTTGATGGCAAGTTGCACACAGGACCAACAAACAATCTCCAAGAAAAAAAAAAAAAGGCAGTGACCCCTGAAAATTTTTACAGAGGAAAAACACAGGTTACAGAGAAAATACAGGAGGAAATTCAACATAGACAAAACTTCCTTAAAAAATGGAAATTGTCCACAAGCTCTGGAAGAATTTAAATTGGAGCTTATTAAAAAGATGGAAGCCCTCTGGCAAGAGAAGTGGGAAATGGTTCAAAAGGAAAATCAAAAAATTATAGCAGAAAATAAAAAAATTAAAGCAGAAAACCAGACCTTAAGGACCAAAATTGAGAAACTGGAAAGCAATGATTTGGCCAAACAGCAAGAAGTAATAAAGCAAAGTCAAAATACTGACAAAATAGAAGAAAACATAAAATATCTCACTGACAAGGTGACAGATCAGGAAAACAGAGGAAGGAGAGACAATCTGAGAATCATTGGTCTACCAGAAAAGTCAGAAATAAACAGAAATCTTGACATCATATTATAAGAAATCATTCAAGAAAACTGTCCTGATGTTCTTGAACAAGGAGGCAAAATAGACATTGAAGGAGGTCATAGAACACCCTCTACACTAAATCCCCAAAAGACAACTCCCAATAATGTAATTGCCAAATTCCAGAGCTTTCAAGCTAAGGAGAAAATTCTACAAGAAGCCAAAAAGAGACAATTAATATACCAAGGAGCACCAATCAGGATCACACAAGACCTGGTAGCTTCTACACTAAAGGACCACAAGGCCTGGAACATGATATTCAGAAAGGCAAGAGAACTGGGTCTTCAACCAAGAATCACCTATCCATCAAAACTGACTATATACTTCCAGGGTAACGTATGGGCAATCAACAAAATAGAAGGTTTCCAAGTATTTGTAAAGAAAAGACCAGAGCTCTGTGGAAAGTCTGACATCCAAACACAAAGAGCAAGAGAAACATGAAAAGGTAAATATGAAGGAAAGGGAAACGGAGAAAAATGTTATCTTTTTCTTTTATTCAAACTATCTTTTATAAGGACTACATTTATATCAAATTATATATATTAATATGTGGGGGAAATGTAATGTGTAATTCTCAAAAATTGTATACATCATTAGAGTAGTAAGAAGAATCACGTATAGGGAAAGTTTTGGACATCAAGATGATATGGAGAAATTGAGGGATAGAAAGAAAAAGGGAGGGGGAAATCGTTGATGGTACTAAGATATATATATACTCCAAGAAATAGAAAAAAACTAAATAGAATAATCTTTCTCACAAAAAAGATACACATGGGAAGGGGAGGGGAAGAATTCTCCTATAAGAAGGAGAGGAAGAGAGTTTTTACTTAAACCTTACTCTCAGTGAAATCAACTCTGAGAGGGAAGAGCATCCAGATCCATTGGGATCTTGAATTTTATCTTATCCAACAGGGTAAAGGAGAAGGGAAAACCAAGAGGGGTAGGAGGGGAAGGGAGCACAAAAAGGGAGGGAAGGAGAGGAGGGAGGGGATTCCAAAGCCAGGCAAGACAAAAACAGAGAAAGAAAATTATAGACCAATCTCCCTAATGAACATAGATGCAAAAATCTTAAATAGGATACTAGTAAAAAGACTCTAGCAAGTGATAAGAAGGATCATTCACCATGATCAAGTAGGATTTATACCAGGGATACAGGGCTAGTTCAATATTAGGAAAACCATCCACATAATTGACCATATCAAGAAGCAAACCAACAAAAATCACATGATTATTTCAATAGACGCAGAAAAAGCCTTTGATAAAATACAACACCCATTCCTATTAAAAACACGAGAAAGCATAGGAATAGAAGGGTCGTTCCTAAAAATAGTAAACAGTATATATCTAAACCATCAGCTAATATCATCTACAATGGGGATAAACTAGATGCATTCCCAATAAGATTAGGAGTGAAACAAGGATGCCCATTATCAACTCTACTATTTGACATTGTACTAGAAACACTAGCAGTAGCAATTAGAGAAGAAAAAGAAACTGAAAGTATTAAAATTGGCAATGAAGAGACCAAGTTATCGCTCTTTGCAGATGACATGATGGTCTACTTAAAGAATCGTAGAGATTCAACCAAAAAGCTAATTGAAATCATCAACAACTTTAGCAAAGTTGCAGGATACAAAATAAACCCACATAAATCATCAGCATTTCTATATATTTCCAACACAGCTCAGCAGCAAGAACTAGAAAGAGAAATCCCATTCAAAATCACCTTAGACAAAATAAAATACTTACAAATCTATCTCCCGAGACAAACACAGGAACTATATGAACACAACTACAAAACACTCTCCACACAACTAAAACTAGACTTGAGCAATTGGAAAAACATTAACTGCTCATGGGTAGGATGAGCCAATATAATAAAAATGACCATCCTACCCTAACTTATTTATCTATTTAGTGTCATACCCATTGAACTTCCAAAAACTTTTTTTGCTGATTTAGAAAAAAACATAAAAAAAAAACATGTTCATTTGGAAGAACAAAGGATCAAGGATATCCAGGGAAATAATGAAAAAAAAATACAAAGGAAGGGGGCCTTGCAGTCCCAGATCTCAGACTATATTATAAAGCAGTGGTCATCAAAACAATTTGGTACTGGCTATGAGACAGAAAGGAGCATCAGTGGAATAGACTTGGGGCAAGTGACCTCAGCAAGACAGTATATGATAAACCCAAAGATCCCAGCTTTTGGGACAAAAATCCACTATTTGATAAAAAATGCTGGGAAAATTGGAAGATGGTGTGGGAGAGATTAGGTTTGGATCAACACCTCACACCCTACACCAAGATAAATTCAAAATGGGTGAATGACTTGAACATAAAGAAGGAAACTATAAGTAAATTAGGCAAACACAGAATAGTATACAGGTCAGACCTTTGAGAAGGGAAAGACTTTAAAACCAAGCAAGACTTAGAGTCACAAAATGTAAAATAAATAATTTTGATTACATCAAATTAAAAAGATTTTGTACAAACAAAACCAATGTAACTAAAATCAGAAGGGAAGCAATAAATTGGGAAACAATCTTCATAACAAAAACCTCTGACAAAGGTCTAATTACTCAAATTTACAAAGAACTAAATCAATTGTACAAAAAAATCAAGCCATTCTCCAATTGATAAATGGACAAGGGACATGAATAGGTAATTTCACATAAATAAATCAAAACTATTAATAAGTACATGAAAAAGTGTTCTAAATCTCTGATAATCAGAGAGATGCAAATCAAAACAACTCTGAGGTATCACCTCACACCTAGCAGATTGGCTAATATGACAGCAAAGGAAACTGATGAATGCTGGAGGGGATGTGGCAAAATTGGGACATTAATGGATTGCTGATAGAGTTGTGAATTGATCTAACCATTTTGGAGGGCAATTTGGAACTATGCCCAAAGGGCGATAAAAGACTGTCTGCCCTTTGATCCAACCATAGAACTGCTGGGTTTGTACCCCAAAGAGATAATAAGGAAAAAGACTTTTACAAGAATATTCATAGCTACGCGCTTTGTGGTGGCAAAAAAATTGGAAGATGAGGGGATGCCCTTCAATTGGGGAATGGCTGAACAAATTGTGGTATCTGTTGGTGATGGAATATTATTGTGCTCAAAGGAATAATATAGGTGAGGAATTCCATGGGGACTGGTACAACTTCCAGGAAGTAATGCAGAGGGAAAGGAGCAGAACCAGGAGAACATTGTACACAGAGACTGATACACTGTGGTACAACTGAATGTAATGAACTTCTCCATTAGTGGCAATGCAGTGTTCCTGAACAACCTGGAGGGATCTACAAGAAAGAGCACTATCCACATCCAGAGGAAAAACTGTGAGAGTAAAAACATCAATGAAAAACAACTGCTTGATTGGGTCAAGGGGGATATGATTGGGGATGTAGGCTCTAAATGAGCATCCTAGTGCAAACACCAACAAGAATGAAATGGGTTCTGTTCAAGGACATATATAATACCCAGTGGAATTGCACGTCGCCTATGGGAGGGGTTGGAGGAATAGAAAATGACGTTTGTAACCAAGAAATAATGTTTGAAAATGACCAAATAAAAAATAATGTTAAAATGAAAAAAGTAGGCAAGCAATTTGATATACATTATGCATATAGCATTCTATATTAAAAAGATGTGTTTATGTTAAGAAATACCGGATGTAGATATGTTATGCCATCTTCATTTTCCAATTCATCTCTATCCCCTCCTCCATCCACAGTCATCTTTTGTGACAAAGAATAAAAAAAAAATTGAAAAAATCTGAGTTGTTAGTATCCAATGTATTCCATACCCATAGTCTCCTACCTCTGCAAAAAAGAAAGGTAAGTGCCTTCTCATATTTCTTGGTTATAATGTTTTAGCTTTAGCTTCAGATGTTTTGTTTTTTATATCCTTTCCATTTATATCATTGTAATCATGTATATATTGTTTTCCTGGTTCTGCTTAGTTCACTTTGTATTAGTCCAGAGAATTCTTCCTAAGCTTCTTGATACTCATATTCATACTTTCTTATTACACAGTAACATTCATTACACTAATATACCATAATTTGCTTAGCCATTTACAAATCAACAGGCACCAATTTGTAGTTCTTTGCTGCTACCAAAAAAAAAAGTGCAATATGGGCCTCATTATAATATCTCTTCCCCAAACTCATCTATCTTCCAAACTTTTTTTTTAATCAAGGGTACTACCACCACCCTTCCAGTCACCCGGCTTCAAAAGGGAATAGTATCCTCCATTCTTCACACTCCATCACCCCAAATATCCAGTCAGTTGCTAAATCTTATTATTTCTCCTTCTGTCATAGCTTTTAACTTTTTCCTTTTCTTAGGGACACAGTCAGGCCCTGTGTATTGGACATCTAGTTTAAGATTTAAGGCAGTTAGAAATGTGAGATTGCAGGTCAGCAAAGAAGCTGAGGCAAGCTGGGTAGATTTGAGAATTATTAGTAGAGATTGTCATTAAATCTATGAGAACTGATGAGATCACCAAATGTAGAAGGAGAAGAGAGGAGAGCCAGGACAGAGCCCTGTTGTATACTGAGAGTTAGAGGGCATGATCTACTTGAGGATTCAGCAAAAGGGACTGAGAAAGAGCAGCCTGATAGGTAGAAGGAGAAACACAAGACACTAGTGTCCTGAAAATCTAGAGAGAAGGGAGTAACAAGGAAACTGTGCCAAATCATAGAAACTGTCAGAAAACCATTGGTCCTATCACAGCCACTTTGTAGTTTTTGGCATTGCTGACCATCCTCTCCTGGACACCTTTTCCTCTCTTGATTATTTTGTGACACTCCTCTCTCTTAGTTTTCCTCAATTTCCTCTGCTGGATCATCATCGGAATTCTACATTGTAAGTCTGTATACTCTATCCTGGGCTGCCTCTTCCTTTTTCTCTACATTTTTTCTCTTTGTAACTTTATCCACTCTCCATGAATTTAATTATCATCACTAGAGATGATTTAGATACCATATATACCCATAGTATTGCTCTCTTCCTAGCACTCCCTAGAATTCTTTTCTTTGTACCTTCTTTCCTCTTCTTTCTTTCTTTTTTTGATACTTATTACATTTATTCAATGGAAAGCAAAAGAAAAAATAATCAATATATCACAGTCCACCCACAATCCACATTGACACACAGTGTCAATGGAGAAGAGTAGGCATATACATATAGGGGTCTGCTAAATAGATACATGTGTAGGGAAACCCATGTCCCAAGGGAAAGTAACTCAACATGCCCAAAGGAGAACTCATTATCTTCTCTTTAAACCCACCCTCCCTCCACCTTTCCCTATTATTATAGAGGTTAAACAATCCCACAGGTTGGTAACTTTGTTATTGTTCATTCATTGTCATGTCTAACTCTTTGTGGCCCCCCTATAGATCTTGGCACATTCAAACTTTCTATCCTCCACTATCCCAAAGTCCAAGCATGTTCATTGCTTCCACGACAGTATCTATTCATCTCATCCTCTGATATCTCCTTATTCTTTGCCTTCAGTCTTTCGCAATATCAGAGTCTTTTCCAGTGAATCCTGTCTTCTCATTGCATGGCTCAAGTATTTAAGCTTCAGCTTCAGTATTTGCCCAATGTATAATTGAAAATCTGTTACCCTAAAGGGGAACTACATTTCCCGAGAGCCCACTGACTTCCTGTCATTACTCACTTCCTGTAGACAGGAAATAAATATACAGGGGACAGTCCTGCTGCTGCTTTGGCTTGCAACCAAAAGTATTAGTGGTAAGGTAGGGATTTTGAAAATGGCTAACCAGCCATGGGCACATGGTTTTTATTTTGTATCCTCTTTATTTCTTGATTTCTAATGATCATTTAACAAACCTCTAAAATATATTTTTATTATTTGAGATTAAATTTTAATTGTTATACCATCCAATGAGAAATATGAAGTAATGTCTTTAATTTGAAGTAATTTCCTTAAGTTTTAACTGAATGGATCTCCTTTCTGCCCAAGAGATTCTTAAAAGTATTCTCCAGCACCACAACTCAAAAGCATCAATTCTTCAGCTCTCAGCTTTCCTTATAGTCCAACTATAACAGTCATACGTTGCTATGGGAATAGCTATTTTGACTATACGTAACTTTGTTGGCAAGGTGATTCTCCACTTTTTGGTAGACTGTGCAGCTTTGCTGTAGCTTTCCTTCCAAGAAGCTGGCATCTTTTAATTGCATGACTGCAGTCATCATCTACAGTGATCTTGGAGTCCAAGAATATATCATCTGACACTGTTTCATTTGCCAGGAAGTGATAGAACCAGTTGCCATGATCTTAGGAGTCATCAGACTTTTTCACTATCTCTCACCTACCATATCCAATCTGTTGCCAGGACCTGTCAGTTTCCCCTCTGCACTATCTCTAGTAAATACGCTGACTTCTCTCATCTGATACTTCAACCACTCAAGTCCAGGCCTTGGTAACATCATTCTGGTGGGTCTGCATGCCCCAAGTCCCTCTCAGTGCCAATCCATCCTCTTTTATTCATCAACATGATTTTCCTAAAGCACTTCACTTGTCACTTTCCAACTCAAAAAACCCCAGCAGTTCCCTATCACCTCCAGGACCAAGTACAAAATGCTCCATGTAACCTTCAGAGCCCTTCATAACCTAGCCCCCTTGTACTTTGCCAGCCTTCTTTGATCCAGTAACACTGGTTTCTTGGCTGTTTCATGAACAAAATATTCCATCTCTCAGTTTCAGACTTTTTCTCTAATTGTTACTCAAGCAGTAAATATTCTCCCTCCTCCATTCCAACTACTGTCCTTTTGGCTTACTTTAATTCCCAACTAAAATTCCACCTTTTACCAGAAGACTTCCCCAGCCCCTCTTAAATATAGTGCCCTCCCTCTGTCAATTGTTTACTATTTATTCTGTATATATCTTGATTTTTATTTGTTTGCATGTTCTCTCCCCAATTAGACGGTAAGGTTCTTGATGGCAGGGACTGTCTTTCCTCTATTATTTTATCCTCTCAGACTGGTAGATAGATGCCTAAGACCATTCAAATCACTCAGCCCTGAAACTAACTGACCAGATGAGTTTCCAGATAGTGAAAAGGAGATCTTTTTTCTATAGAAGCTAAGTGCTATTGTTTCCTTACTGCACATCTTTGCTGTGATAAAGTAAAGCTTCTCCTTTGTTAAATGTTCTTAGTAATGTCTTAGGAATTCCATTCCAACATCCAACCTAACCTTAAAAAGACTCTTGCTTTACAACTGCACCTACAATAAAAGTCAAGAGGGAAAAAGCATAACATACTTTACCAGACACTTCATAAAATCTAGATAAACTTTATCTAACTTTTTCTGATTTTTCAATGTACTGACTCTGATAAAAAAAAAAGGAAGGAAGGAAGGAAGGAAGGAAGGAAGGAAGGAAGGAAGGAAGGAAGGAAGGAAGGAAGGAAGGAAGGAAGGAAAGAAGGAAGGAAGGGAGGGAGGGAGGGAGGGAGGGAGGAAGGAAGGAAGGAAGGAAGGAAGGAAGGAAGGAAGGAAGGAAGGAAGGAAGGAAGGAAGGAAGGAAGGAAGGAAGGAAGGAAGGAAGGAAGGAAGGAAGGAAGGAAGGAAGGAAGGAAGGAAGGAAGGAAGGGAGGGAGGGAGGGAGGGAGGGAGGGAGGGAGGGAGGAAGGAAGGAAGGAAGGAAGGAAGGGAGGGAGGAAGGGAGGGAGGAAGGAAGGAAGGAAGGAAGGAAGGAAGGAAGGAAGGAAGGAAGGAAGGAAGGAAGGAAGGAAGGAAGGAAGGAAGGAAGGAAGGAAGGAAGGGAGGAAGGAAGGGAGGGAGGGAGGAAGGGAGGGAGGGAGGAAGGGAGGGAGGGAGGAAGGGAGGGAGGGAGGGAGGGAGGAAGGGAGGGGGGAAGGAAGGAAGGAAGGAAGGAAGGAAGGAAGGAAGGAAGGAAGGAAGGAAGGAAGGAAGGAAGGAAGGAAGGAAGAAAGGGAGGGAGGGAGGGAGGGAGGGAGGGAGGAAGGAAGGGAGGAAGGGGGGAAGGAAGGAAGGAAGGAAGGAAGGAAGGAAGGAAGGAAGGAAGGAAGGAAGGAAGGAAGGAAGGAAGGAAGGAAGGAAGGAAGGAAGGAAGGAAGGAAAAGAAAAAAGAGAAAAAGAAAAGGAAGAAAGAATGGGAAGAAAGGATAGGAGAGAAAGAAGGAGGGGGAAAGAGAGGGAGGAAGGGATGAAGCTAAATTGCCATGATCTCTTGTGATCACTACTTTCTTTTCTAGATGTTCAATTGCCATACTTTCCTCACCATTGTGGGTTTGTTACTGGTTTTAGCACTCCTACAATCATGGGATACTTTTTCTTTCATCTTCCAATATTGCCTTTGCTTCCATCTTCTGTATATATCTTTTAAAAAAACCCAACAACTTCACCTTCCATCTTACAATCATTATTGTATATTGGTTCCAAGGAAATAGAGCGGTATGGGCTGGGCAGTGGGAGTTAAATGACTTGCCCAGGGTCACACAACTCAAAATTATTTGAGGCCAGATTTGAATCTAGGACCTTCAATCTCTAGGCTGGCTCTCTGAGCCATCTAACTGCTTCCTATCTTGTTAAAATATAAACTGACTATAATAAAATAAAATAAATAAAAAATAATAATAATAAAATAAAATTCTCTGTGCATTGCTATTAGTCTTTATAGACCACTCTCATTTTTCCATCTCATCACAATTATTTCTCTTTGTGTCATCAGAATTTCATGTTGAATGAGATCTGAATCCCACTAGGGCTTGTTTCTCCTATAGACTTTTTGCCCACAGGACCCTACCTATCCTTCCCTTTAATCCTTCTTTTGAAATCTTCTCTTCTCGGGTGCATGTCAGAGTCAATTTTCCTCTCCTTTTCTAACCCTAAGATGGAAGTAATTTCTCTCAAGGTTCCCATCATTTCAAACCCAACAACCAGCCCTTTTCTGGGTTCTAAGTCTCATCTATCCGTTTGTGACCTTAAGCAAGCCTCTTTATATCAACATTAATTTATTAAGTACTGTTTGTAGTCTAGACACTATGGTAGCACTGAAGACAAAAAAAAGAAAGATAGCTTCTGCCCTCAAAAAATGTACATTCTACTCAGTGAAAACAGCTTGTGCAGAGCTAAGTTGATAAAACAAATTTCCAGGACTCAGTTTCTTCATGTGTAAAATGAGGAAGTTTTGCTAAATTATCTCTATTTCTTCTGATGTTATGACAGGGATATTTATCACGTTTAGGCAAGAAAAGAATGGTATATGAGAATGATACATACCACTGCAAGAATGAATCACAGAGAAGCTGCTTTGATGAAAGATTATTCTAATGCAAAGAATGATAGAAATGGAATAACGACATGAGAAAATCACTACTGCTAGAGCATGAGATAATAAAAACAAGGTCCCTATCATCCAATTCAATTTGCTTCCCTACTATGTGCTTTGTCTCTTTTTTAAACCCTTTCCTTCCTTCTTAGAATCAATACTGTGTAGTAGTTCCAAGACGGAAGAGTGGTAAGGGCTAGGCAATGGGTGTCAAGTGACTTGGCCAAGGTCACACAGGTAAGAAGTGTCTAAGGTCACATTTCAACCTAGGACCTACTGTCTCTAGGCCTGGCTCTCAATCCACTGAGCCAGCCAGCTGCCCCTTTCTTTGTCTCTTAATGCTTCTTTAAGTGGTCCAGAATGGTTGGATGAATGCATCTTCTATGGATTTCCTCTCTTTTATTACTTCTCTCCCTCCCTCTTGTCCTTCCTCCCTTTCATTTTCTTTCTTTTCCTTCCTTTCTTCCTTCTTTCCTTCTTTATTTTTCTTTCTTTTTTACTCTGTCTTTCTGTCTCTCTCTGTCTCCCTCTATGTCTCTCTCTCTCAATCTCTCTTTTTCTCTCTGTCTCTCTCTGTCTCCATCTCTGTCTCCCTCTCTCTCTGTCTCCATCTCTGTCTCCCTCTCTCTCTGTCTCTGTCTCTGTCTCTCTGTCTCTCTGGCTCTGTCTCTGTCTGTCTCTGTCTCTGTCTCTGTCTCTCTCTGTCTCTTTCTCTGTCTCTCTCTCCTCTCTCTCTCCAGCCACTCTCCCCTCTGCATTGCTGAACAAAAACTTAGATTACTTTTTTTGTTTTACTTGATATATAATATGTGAATAGCCTCTCAAAATAAATTCATTAATCCAAATCAATGGAAAATGCATTTATTTCTCCTATCCCTTTCCTCAAACTACATTGCACTTCGCAAGCTACAAAAAGCCATTTACAAAAGCAAATTACACTCTAGTTTGCCAGCAGGTGGCATTTCATGCCTTAATTTAATGGTACTTCATCAACACGGATATTCTGGGCTCACTGATTACTGCTCTATATTTGCAAAGTACTTTACTGTAATTTTTCATTATCTTTACTGGTTATACCATGTGGAAACCTGTGCGGTGGCTAATGCATGAGTGGGGAGTTTTAAACATCAGTCAGAAAATTGCAAGGGCCAGATGCTAGAGAATCACAAGGAGCTTTTTGACATTCAATAAGCAATAAAGCTAAAGAAGAGCATTGTTTGGAAATTACAGGGGTTTTGAATTTGACAGGATCCCATGAGATCCCATCTACTGATCTCAAAGAATCAGGTTAAAAGGGGGTTTGGTGACCACCTAGTCCCACCCACACCCCCTTAAATACTTTTGACTAAGATATGGCAAACGAGGGGTTATCCATCCTCTACTTGAGGACCTCCAAAGAGGGGGAAACCTTTGCTTTCCAAGATAGCCCGTTTCATTTTGGGATAGTTCTAACTGTTTTCAAGTTTTCCTCTGTCAACCCTACATCCGTTTCCTTACAAATTCTACCCATTGTGCTCTCTGCAGCCAAGCAGGAGAAGTATAACTCGACAGCCCAAGAATTTTGTTTATCCACTCAGTCTTTTCCTCCAACATTCCTGAGCCCCACTAAAGATGTCATGGACTCGATCCCATTCACCATCCTTTGGTGAATAGTCTGGCTATTCGATGTCCTTCTTAAACTCTGGCACTTCAGCATCCACAGCCATGAAGAGACGGTCCCCAAGCTTTTAGGAATCGCTTCTTGAGGGTCTCGTCACTTTCTGTATCCTTTGAATCCTGGTGTATCCTACCACTGTTTGTACAGAGCCTCACGCAGTAGATGCTTAATAAATGTTTATTGGTTGATCATAGAGTCTGACTAGAGCAGAGTACAGAGCAATTATGACTTTCTTTATTCTTATATCTCTCTTAATGCAGCCCAATAAGCCATCGGCTTTTTTTTTTTTTTGGCTGTCACGTCAAATCAGGTTGAGTTTGCAATGTACTAAATCTCCCAGATACTTTTCTTTTTTTATTTGAATTAATTCATTTAGTCAATTTAGAACAATAATCATATTATTTCCCTCCCTCCCCTCCCCCACCCTTCCCATAGCTGACGTGCAATTTCACTGGGAATTACATGTGACCTTGATCAGAACCTATTTCCATGTTGTTGGTGTTTGTACTGGGATGTCCAGATACTTTTCTGACAAACTGTTAACAAACTATCCCTCCCCCATCTTCTATTGTAAAGTTGATTTAAAAAAAAAAACACACAAGTATAAGCCCTTTCCTGTATACCTATTAAATTTCATCTGAAGCCTCAGCCCCTGGGTTCAAGTTCTGCCTCTGACTTGTCCTGGCTCTCCAACCCTGGGCAAGCTATTTAACCACAAAGGGCTCTGAGCAACTTTCTAAGATTTAATTATTGCAGAGAAGGTGTCAAGCAGCATGAAGGGGGAAGGGTCTTCAGCTCAGAATTCTTTATATCAATCTCCAATTTTAGTTGATTTTGTTGTTGTTCAGCCATTTCAATCATGTCTTACTTGTCATGACCCCACTAGAGATTTTCTTGACAAAGATAGTGGAGTGGCTTGTCATTGAGGCAAATGAGGTGTCACACAGCTAGGGAGTGGCTGATCTGAACTCGTTTTCCTGGCTCCAGACCTGGAAAACTATCCGTGACAACACCTACCTGCCCCATGTTGAGCGAATGTTGTTCAGTCATTTTTCAGTGGTGTCCAACCCCACCTGGGGTTTTATTGGCAAAGATCCTACAGCATTTTGCCATTTCTTTCTCCCACTCACTTTACAGATAAGAAACGGAGGCAAACAGGGGTAGGTGACTTGCCCAGGATTCCGTAGTCAGAAAGTGTGTGAGGCAAGATTTGAACTCAGGAAGATGCGCCTTCCTGACTAGGGAAGAGTTTTCCTGACTAAGCAAACTGTTTGCCTCAGTTCTTCGCCTGTAAAATGAGCTGGAGAGGGAATTGGCAAAGCACTCCAGTGTCTCTACCAAGAAAACCCCAAATGGGTCACCAGGAGTGGGACCGAACCGAACAATGACAGTTTGGGAGAAGTGTTCTACACGCTTACTTCACACAATCCCTTAAAGGATCCATCATTCTAATGTGAAGGGCACCCACAGCCACGTGTACCCCGTCCTTCTCCTATTGGTATTATTGGTTTATAGATGAGGAACTTGAGATTCAGAGAGCGTTTGCTTTTGTTTTGTTCTCTTCTACCAGCAGCACAGTTTCCTCTAAAAACTTTCAAGATCAGTTCGTATCTAGGTCTCCACAGATATGGGGAGAAGTGACCTAGATTTTAGTAAAGCATTTGGGAAAGTCTCCCCAGCTTCACCGAGAGCACTGAAGGCAAAAATGCTTAGCAGGTAGAGGACCACCTTGATTTCCCCCCACACTTTCCTTTCGAGTCCCTTCCCTCCTGAAGCCACACTGCACACTCTCAACCCTAATGTGATTTTCATTTTTTTCCAAAGAAAAATGAACGTGAGCTTGTTCAAAAGGCAGCTGCCAATATCAGGGCTAACTAAGTCTCACCTGTATCCCCAGGACCTACTGCCATCCAGCCTTACGTTAACACCCTAAGAGGATGGGCTGCCACCCAGAGGGAGGCAAACTTCAAGAGAGTCACTAAAATGTTCTACTTGCAAGCAAAAGCGATGCAGAGATATTCTGACTACAGCCAGGCTGGTCTTACTAAAATTAGACGACTTTTATGTGGAAAAACCCTGACATTTAAAAAGCTGCTCCTCTATTCTGATTGGCTACTATTTTGGCGATTGTGATGCACTTTGACTGTCGGGTTAGAGAAGCGTCTGGGGATTGCAGAACATCCTCACGTCCTTCAGAGTGGGATAGAAGGTAGAAGGAAGTTTCTGCAGATACACACTGTCATTTGTTTTCACATGGCCAAGTATAGCAGACCTACGGTTCCTCAAGTCCAAGTTGAAACCACTTGGGTTTATCCATTAGGTTAATTCCATTTCACTGGAAAGGCAAATTCACTTTCCTTCTGACCCCTGCCATCTAAATAACTAACTAGGAAGGAAGGTCAGAGTCCAGTCTTTGCTTGGCAGGTTTGTGGCTCAATCCCTTGCTGGTCCAAGTGCTCAGTACTTATTCCAGGAACTCTTGAACCTCTTCCAGAAATCCAGAGTTCAGGAACTTCAATCATTTAGTCACACGGTTTCCTTGTCCTCAGTTTTCATCTCTCTGCTGCAAATAAACCTCTTTCTCTCTCTATCTCTGTCTCTGTCTCTGTCTCTCTGTCTCTATCTCTGTCTCTGTCTGCCTCTGTCTCTGTCTCTCTGTCTGTCTCTGTCTCTCTGTGTCTCTGTCTCTCTGTCTGTCTCTGTCTGTCTCTGTCTCTCTGTCTGTCTCTGTCTCTCTGTCTCTCTCTGTCTCTCTCTGTCTCTCTGTCTCTGTCTCTGTCTCTGTCTCTCTCTGTCTCTCTGCCTCTCTGTCTCTCTCTCTCTGTCTCTCTCTGCCTCTCTCTGTCTCTCTCTCTCTGTCTCTCTCTGTTTCTCTCTCTGTCTCTGTCTCTGTCTGTCTGTCTGTCTGTCTGTCTGTCTGTCTGTCTCTCTCTCTCTCTCTCTCTCTCTCTCTCTCTCTCTCTCTCTCTGTCTCTGTCTCTGTCTCTCTCTCTTTCAAAGTCCATAAAAGTACCATGTTCCTTTGGCCCAAGGCTGCCATTGGGGGATGGCAGACACTGCTCAGCTGAACAGAGTTCCTTCAACCCTACTCTCAGGTCCCAAGTTTCTGGTCTGAATTAAGCTCTCCCACAAAATCTAGCTCTGTCAGGTATTTTACAGTTTCCACCCAAATGGATGATTCTACAACAAAGCCTAAGCCAACCAATTAATCTTTAATCCTAAGACTTCAGAAAATGTCCTCAGTCCTGTCCACAAAGGGACATTAGGTTGGTCCACAACCCTTGTCCAAAGGCTCCTTTCCCATTGAGTTCATCAGACTGAGCAGGGTCCCTACCATTCAGACAAGAAAACCAAATCTCAGTGAGATTAAGCAAAGCCCAGAGTCACAGATCTAGAATTAGAACTAGATCGTCTAAGTGCAAATCCAATTTTCTTTCCACTGCCCAAAGGCAATAACATGGCAACAACAATAAAAATAACTGCTAGCTAGCATTTACAGAATGCTTTTGTTCTTAATTGTTCAGTCCTGTCCAAATCTTTGTGACTCCATGGACCATAGCCACCCATGGGTTTTCTTGACAGTGGTCTACCATTTCCTTCTCCAGGGAATCCAATGGATCTTTTCCTCAGCAAAGGTTAAGCAACTTGCCCAGAGTCACACAGCTAGTAAATGTCTGAGGCTGGATTTGAACTCATGTCTGCCTGATTCCAGGTCTAGCACTCTAACCCCTGAGCCACTTAGCTGCCTTCTAGGCATACAAAGGTTAAATGACTTGCCCAAGGTCACACAGCTAGAAAGATTCTGAGGCTGGATTCTAACTCAAGTCGTCCTGACACCAGACCCAATGCTGCTTTGTAATTTGGGAACCATTGTGTGGTTGTTTTCTCATCTGATCAATAGGCAGTTATAGGCAAATTTTTACATATAATATCTTTAGAGCTTTATTTTTCATTACCAGCTGGAGAGTGAGGAGGAAGAGAAGAGGAAATAAAGGGCACTTTCTCTTTCATGGGCTGCTTCTCTGTGTCCCACCTGCTTTCTATGTTGTGCAGAATTTGTAAAATCTTTTTTTTAGTTTTTAAAACATTGTTTTATTTGGTCATTTTCATACATTATTCATTGGAAACAGATCATTTTCTTTTCCTCTCCCTCCCCCACCCCTCCCCTACCCAGGGCACGATTCATCTGGGTATCACATGTGTCCTTGCTCTGAACCCATTTCCTTGTTGTTGGTATTTGCATTAATGCGCTTATTTAACATCTCTCCTCAGACATGTCCCCTCAACCTCTGTAGTCAAGCAGTTGCTTTTCCTCAGTGTTTTTACTCCTGCCGTTTGTCCTCTGATTGAGGATAGTTTTTTTTTTCCTTTTTCTCGTAGATCGCTGCAGGTTGTTCAGGGACATTGTAAAGCCACTAATGGAGAAGTCCATTACGTTCTCTTGTACCACAATGTATCAGTCTCTGTGTACAATGTTCTCCTGGTTCTGTTCCTCTCACTCTGCATCACTTCCTGGAGGTCGTTCCAGTCTCCATGGAATTCCTCCACTTTATTATTCCTTTTTGCACAATAGTATTCCATCACCAACATATACCACAATTTGTTCAGCCATTCCCCAACTGAAGGGCATCCCCTCATTTTCCAATTTTTTGCCACCACAAAGAGCGCAGCTATGAATATTCTTTTACAAGTCTTTTTCCTTATTATCTCTTTGGGGTACAAACCCAGCAGTGCTATGGTTGGATCAAAGGGCAGACAGTCTTTTAGCACCCTTTGGGCATAGTTCCAAATTGCCCTCCAGAATGGTTGGATCAGTTCACAACTCCATCAGCAATGCATTAATGTCCCGACTTTGCCACATCCCCTCCAGCATTCATTACTTTCCTTTGCTGTCATGTTAGCCAATCTGTGAGGTGTGAGGTGATACCTCAGAGTTGTTTTGATTTGCATCTCTCTGATTATAAGAGATGTAGAGCACTTTTCCATGTGCTTATTAATAGTTTTGATTTCCTTATCTGAGAACTGCCTATCCATGTCCCTTGCCCATTTATCAATTGGAGAATGGCTTGATTTTTTGTACAATTGATTTAGCTCTTTATAAATTTGAGTAATTAGACCTTTGTCAGAGGTTTTTGTTATGAAAATTGTTTCCCAATTTATTGCTTTCCTTCTAATTTAGTTACATTGGTTTAGTTTGTACAAAATCTTTTTAATTTGATGTAGTCAAAATTATTTATTTTACATTTTGTGACTCTTTCTATGTCTTGCTTGGTTTTAAAGTCTTTCCCTTCCCAAAGATCTGACATGTATACTATTCTGTGTTCACCTAATTTAGTTATAGTTTCCTTCTTTATATTCAAGTCATTCACCCATTTTGAATTTATCTTGGTGTAGAGTGCGAAGTGTTGATCCCAACCTAATCTCTCCCATACTGTCTTCCAATTTTTGCAGCAGTTTTTATCAAATAGTGGATTTTTGCCCCAAAAGCTGGGATCTTTGGGCTTATCATAGACTGTCTTGCTGAGGTCATTTACCCCAAGTCTATTCTGTGATATCTAAATCACTTTAAAAGACTGATATATATTAATTTAAGGTCGCCAAGGAATTCAGCTATGTAATTCCTAAATGAAAACTCAAGTCAGCAGTCAACCTTTTGGAGTTTTTAATTACAAACATGAGGAAGAAAGGTATTAGAGAGAGAGAGAGAGAGAGAGAGAGAGAGAGAAAGGGGAGAGAAGGGAATAGGACTAAAATACCCCCTCTCCTTAGGCTGGGCCAAAGGCCCAAGCCCTTAGATAGCTGAGGCAAAGAAAAGAGATCAGTCCCTATCACTCACGTGACCAAAATGGAGAAACAGTCTCAGGGGCCTCCACCTCCAGACTCCTTCAGAGCAAAACCTCCTCAGAGCAAAACCTCTCAGAGCAAAAAATTCTCCTCCCTCTGTCCTCAGACCCCGCTATCTTTAAGGAAACTATCTAAGTTCCCTCCCCTCAGTTCTCACATCTACCAATCACTGTCAATGTCTCCCCTGTGCCACTGGTGGCTCTAGTTTAACCGAGGACCACCCAGAGGTCTGTGGCTTTGCACATGTCTGTTGAAGGTCATATTCTCAAATAATTAAATCTTGATCTTTGCTGCAGCCCTTCCTAAATCCTGTTACTCTAAGTAGGGTGGAGATTGTATTTTCCAAGACCTGGTTCTGTCATTCCAAGTATCTCTATTGTATCAATTCTAAAATCAATCATGACTCAAAGAGCTTCCTGTTCTATACTTAAGCATAGGTCAAAACCCTTTCCATTGTTTAGCAAAAGGTTTCTGTCCTAAAGTAGTCTTAAGTAGGGAGGAGAAGGATCCTCCCATGCCAAGGGGTTTCACATTCCAATAGAGTTCTTACTATCAGTAGGAAATTTTTTCCAGTATGAAATTTCCCAATGGGGAAATTTCCAACATTCATAAGTCTAAGAAATTTTAAGGTTTACAATTCCACTGATCCTCCTTTCTGTCTCTTAGCCAGTACAAATTGTTTTGATTACCACTGCTTTGTGATATAGTTTGAGATCTGGGACTGCAAGGCCACCTTCCTTTGTATTTTTTTTTCATTATTTCCCTGGATTTCCTTGATCCTTTATTCTTCCAAATGAACTTTGTTATGGTTTTCTCTAATTCAGTAAAATAGTTTTTTGGTAGTTCAATGGGTATGGCACTAAATAGATAGATAAGTTTGGGTAGGATGGTCATTTTTATCATGTTAGCTCGTCCCACCCATGAGCAATCAATGTTTTTCCAATTGTTTAGATCTAGTTTTAATTGTGTGGAGAGTGTTTTGTAGTTGTGTTCATATAGTTCCTGTGTTTGTCTCAGCAGATAGATTCCTAAGTATTTTATATTGTCTCGGATGACTTTAAATGGAATTTCTCTTTCTAATTCTTGTTGCTGTACTGGGTTGGAGATATATAGAAATGCTGATGACTTATGTGGGTTTATTTTGTATCCCTCAACTTTGATAAAGTTGTTGATTATTTCAATTAGCTTTTTGGTTGATTCCCTAGGATTCTTTAAGTAGACCATCATATCATCTGCAAAGAGTGACAGCTTGGTCTCCTCATTGCCAATTTTAATACCTTCAATTTCTTTTTCTTCTATAATTGCTACTGCTAGTATTTCTAGTACAATATTAAATAATAAAGGTGATAATGGGCATCCTTGTTTGACTCCTGATCTTATTGGGAGGGCTTCGAGCTTTTCCTCATTGCAGATGATGTTTGCTGATGGTTTTAGATACATAGTGCTTATTATTTTTATGAAAAGCCCTTCTATTCCTAAACTTTCTAGTGTTTTCAATAGGAATGGATGTTGTATTTTGTCAAAGGCTTTTTCTGCATCTATTGAGATAATCATGTGATTTTTGTCAGTTCGTTTGTTTATATGGTCAATTATGTGGATGGTTTTCCTAATATTGAACCATCCTTGCATTCCTGGTATGAATCCTACCTGATCATAGTGGATAACCCTTGTGATGACTTGCTGGAGTTTTTCTGCTAGTATCCTATTTAAGATTTTTGCATCTATATTCATTAGGGAGATTGGCCTATAGTTTTCTTTCTCTGTTTTTAACCTGCCTGGCTTTGGGTTCAGTACCATGTTTGTGTCATAAAAAGAATTTGGTAGAACCCCTTCTTGGCTTATTCTGTCAAATAGTTTGTATAGTATTGGGGTTAGCTGTTCTTTGAATGTTTGATAGAATTCATTTGTGAATCCATCTGGACCTGGGGATTTTTTCTTAGGGAGTTCTTTGATGGCTTGTTCAATTTCTTTTTCTGATATGGGGTTGTTTAGGTAATTTATTTCTTCTTCTTTTAGTCTAGGCAATTTATATTTTTGTAAGTATTCATCCATATCACTTAGATTGCCATATTTTTTGCCATGTAATTGGGCAAAGTAGTTTTTAATGATTGCCTTGAATTCCTCTTCATTAGAGGTGAGGTCTCCCTTTTCATCTTGGATACTGTCAATTTGGTTTTTTCTTTCCTTTTTTAATTAGACTGACTAGTACTTTGTCTATTTTATTTGTTTTTTCAAAATACCAGTTTCTAGTCTTATTTATTAAATCAATAGTTCTTTGACTTTCAATTTTATTAATTTTTCCTTTGATTTTTAGGATCTCTAATTTAGTCTTCATCTGAGGATTTTTAATTTGTTCACTTTCTAGTTTTTTAATTTGCATGCCCAATTCATTGACCTCTGCCCTTCTTAATTTGTTTATATATGAACTCAAGGATATAAATTTCCCCCTGAGTACTGCTTTGGCTGGATCCCATAGGTTTTGAAAGGATGTCTCAGCATTGTCATTTTCTTCAATGAAGTTATTAATTGTTTCTACAATTTGTTCTTTAACTAGCTGGTTTTGGAGAATCATATTGCTTAATTTCCAATTAATTTTTTATTTATCTATCCATGTACCCTTACTAATTATTATTTTTATTGCATTGTGGTCTGAGAAGGTTGCATTTATTATTTCTGCCCTTTTGCACTTGTTTGCAATGATTTTGTGCCCTAGTCATGGTCAATTTTTGTGAATGTACCATGTACTGCTGAAAAGAAGGTGTAATCCTTTTGTCCCTATTTATTTTTCTCCATATGTCTACTAACTCTAATTTTTCTAAGATTTCATTTGCTTCTCTCACCTCTTTCTTATTTTTTTTATTTGATTTATCTAGTTCAGATATGGGAAGGTTCAGATCTCCCACTAGTATAGTTTTTCTATCTATTTCATCCTTGAGCTCCTCTAGTTTCTCCTTTAGAAATTTGGATGCTCTGCCATTTGGTGCATACATATTGAATACAGATATTTCCTCGTTGTCTATACTGCCTTTTATCAGGATGTAATTACCTTCCCTATATCTTTTAACTAGATTTATTTTTTACTTTGACTTTGTCTGATATCATGATTACTACTCCTGCCTTCTTTTTATCATTTCAGAGTTATGATTACTAGCTGTGTATTTCCCAGCATTTTGATTTCTACTCCTGGTCCTGCCTTTTCTTCTTTCACTATTTACTTCTACACCAATGTTTGTTTATAGTCAGTCCCTCCAGTTCCCCCCTTATTTTACTTCCCTTTCTACCCCCATCCCTTCTTATTCCCTCCCTTATTTTCCCCTGTAGTCTTTTTAAAATTTCCCCCCACACCCTCTCCCTCCCTTGTACTGCTTCCCTCCCCACCAGTCTGTTTTTTAACCTTCTACTCCCCTATAGGGTGCAAATCTATTCTCTTCCCCAATGGATTGGATTGTTCTTCCCTCTTTGGGTCAGTTTCAAAGTACGTAAGAGTTGAGTATTTCCTATCTCCAACCTCTTTACCCTTCCAGTGTATTGATGTTCTCCCCCCTCCCGCCATGAGCTTCTTTGTGGCATATAAATTTACCCCCATTTGTTTCTTTTCCCATTTCTTTTAGTCATAACCTCTTTTTTTAGCTCTAGTCATGTATATATATATACATACACATGCATATGTATTTATGCATGCATATATCTATATACCTATTTATGTCTTGTCCTTTCATCCTATCCAGTTTGTTACTGTTCCCTCTAAGTGTAATTCTTCTAGCTGCCCAGGTGATAGCAACAGTTTTTAAGTGTTACCTTTTACTCTTTTCTTATAGGGATACATATCATTTTAACTTATTGAGTCTCTTAAAAATTTTTTGTTGTTGTTTTGTTTGTTTTTTTTCCCTCTTTTTTAATTATTTTTTGATGATTCTCTTGAGTTCTGTGGTTGGACATCAAATTTTCTGTTCATGTCTGGTCTTTTATTTATGAATGCTTGGAACTCTTCTGTTGTGTTGAATGACCATACTTTCCCCTGTAAGAATATAGTCAGTTTTGATGGGTATTTGATTCTTGGTTGTAGACCTAGTTCCCTTGCTTTCCAGAATATCATATTCCATGCCTTTCGGTCCTTCAGAGTGGATGCAGCCAGAACCTGTATTAACCTCACCATGTTTCCATGGTATCTGAATGGCTTCTTCTTGGCAGCTTGTAATATCTGTTCTTTCATCTGATTGTTTTTTAATTTGGCTATAACATTTCTTGGTGTTGTCAATTGGGGATTAAATACAAGAGGTGATCTGTGGATTCTTTCAATCTCCACTTTCCCCTCTTGTTCTAGGATATTGGGACAGTTTTCCTGGATAATTTCCTCTAGTATTATGTCCAGGCTTTTTCTTTTATCATGGTCTTCTGGTAGTTCAATTATTCTTAAATTGTCTCTTCTTGAACGATTTTCTAAATCATCTGTTTTGTGAATGAGATGCTTCACATTTTCCTCAATTTTTTCATTCTTTTTGTTTTATTTTATAGTGCCCTGCTGCCTTGTGAGGTCACTTAATTCCAGCTATTGTATTCTGGTTCTTAAAGATTGGATTTCATCTCTGGCTTTTTGGTCATCCTTTTCCTTCTGGTCTGATTTTATTTGGAGATCATCTTTCATCCTCTTTACCTTGTCTTTCATCTCCTTTGCTTCATCTTTCATCTCCTTTGCCTCATTTTCCAGCTGGTTGATTTTGGCTGTCAAGACACTATTTTCTCATTTTAGTTCAAGTGCCTCTGTTTCCAGATGACTTATCTTAATTTTTAAGTTCTTTCCTCAATTGTCTTCAGCCTCTCTTAGTTGTGTTTTCAGTTCTTCCACAACCTGTAACCAATTCACTGGGATTTCTGGTTTATTGTTTGCTGATCTCTCCCCCTCTGTTCCATTTGCTGAGTAGAAGCTGTCTATTGTAGTTTCTTTCTTCTTTTTCTGTTGTTTGCTCAAATTCACCCTTTCTTTACTCCCCGTATTTTTCTGTGCTCTTGTTCCTCTCATTTTTTTTTTGTTTTTGGGGGACTTCTATCAGTCTCACCTCTTGGAGCTTTAACAGAAGATCTCTTAGTGTAGTCTCTGGGGGAGGGTTGTTGGGGGTTTGAGCTTCCCTATCCTCTGGAGGCTTTTGATTGTCTTAAAGTCCAGCAGTCAATGAGGATGGGTGGGGAACCTGGGCTTCCCTGAGTTCTGGAGACTTTTGATAAGGTTAAGTTCAGCTTGGTTGGGCTGGGTTTGCTCTGAGTTCTAAACATCCTGGATGGCTGGCGCAAATATGGAGGATCTCAAAAGCCCTGGCCAGGCTGCCAGGTCTATGCTCCTTCTAGGCCACCATCTTGACCCTGCCTCTAGGTTTCTGTTCTTTCAGAAGACCCTGCTCTCTAAGGGGGGAGAGGGCCTGGCCTCCCTGTGTTCTGAGGGCTCCTGATGGGATTAAGTTCAGCTGGTGTGGGCCGAATGATCCCTGAACCAAAAAACCTCCTCCTCTACAGTCTGTGTTGAATGCCTGGAGACTGGCCCAGGTTGCTTTCAAGGTAAGCCTTTTGGAGCAACCCCTTTGCCAGCCCTGAGGTTTCTGTCCTTTCAGAAGCTCTGAGGGCTCCTGATGGGATTGGGTCCAACTGGTGCCCTAAAGCTGGAACCTTCCTTGAGACTCAGATGGAAGGGCCCAGCCAGGGGGCTACAAGCTTCCCCCTTCTCTCTGTTTCCCTTCCATCTGTGTTGGGCACCCCAGAGACTGGCTCAGGTTGCTTTCAAGGTGAGTCCTTCAGAATAGCCAGCCCTGAGGCCCTTTTGCCGGCCCTGAGGTTCCCGCTGCTCCCAAGGGCTCAGCACTCTGGGTTGGGGGGGATGGGTCCTGGGACCTTCCTTCTGCCTACCTCTTAGATCCGAGTGATCTAAGGTTCTGGCTTTTGGGGGGAGCCTTACCTTTTGATCCAGGTCCAGGAGGAGGGTTCCCCGGGTCTGTCCTGTTGTTCAGTTTGAATTTCGGTGTCCTGGGAGCATTCAGTTTGTGATCGGTAAGGAAGGGTTTTCAGAGGTCTGAACTTTCACTGCCTCTAAGCCGCCATCTTGACCGGAAATGTCCCCATCTAGACTGGAAGTCTGTAAAATCTTAATAAAAAGCTCTATTGCCTTACACAAATTTGAATATCTGCAAATGGATTGTTTTTTTGTTTGTTTGTTTATTTTGTCTATTTGGTGTTCTGTTGTATGAACAGATAAAAAGGAAATGCTAGACAGCTCCCCTCAAGCTCTTCCATCTGGGTCTTTACAAAAGGCTACAGAAACATTTTAATATTGAAACAAGGCTGACCAATACCAAACATACTTTTGTCTTGTCTTCTTTCTTCACAACAATCCCGGGAGTTATCTTAAACATGATTTAATTGGTCCACTCTCATGCCCAACACAGAAATTTATAGGGCAGATCTCTGTTTGCATACTTTCAATGACAGAGAGCTCGATGTTTTTTTTGGTTTGTTTTTTTTTTTAAGCTTTACTTTCCATCTTAGCAGAAAAGCAGTAAGAGCTAGGCAATGGGGGTTAAGTGACTTGTCCAGGAAGTATTTGAGGTCAGATTTGAATCTAAGACATTTCATCTAGGCTTGGCTCTCAATCCACTGAGCCACCCAGTTGCTTCTGGAATTCAGTATTTTTAAAGGTGCCCTTTTCTGTTATTTGGACAGCTCTAATTAATGGACAACACTTCTTTAAACTGACTTAAAATCTGCGCCCCTCTCAATTCCAGTGAGCTCTGAACCTCTGAAGTCAGAGAAAATAGGCTTAATCTCTCTTTCATGTAACAGCTCTTTAACATGTTTTTTGGAGATGGAAATCACATTCCCTTTTTGTCCTTTTGTGTTCAAGCTGAATTTTCTCCATTTTCACTAGGAAGAAAACAATTTGATTAAATGCATCCACTCTAATGTAGGAACAACCAATAGCACTCCCCATATATTTTTAGCCTTCTCCACTCCATTACCTCCTCTGAAAGGAGTCAGGGGAAGAGACATTTGGGGCCAAGAGTCCTTCCCTTAAATCACACAGCTAAGCATTAGACAAAGCCAAAAGTGTTGGGTCAGAATTTTGGTTGTATTACTTTCTAGTTATATGATCTTAGACAGATCAGTTAACCTCTCCAAACTTTGAGCTCTTCAGCTCTAAAAGAGAGGTAATAATATTATACTATCTATTTTATGAGATGTTTGTAAGGAAAACACACTGGAATTGTAAAGGGAAAAATAAATGGGAGCTATTGACAGCAGCCGCAGCAGCCTCTCCCATAGGCTATAAATCCAATCCTGGACTGAGAGATGGGGAAGAAACCGTGGAGATCCCAACATCAACCACTTCCTCTGAGTTATTGCCTGGCCTTAATCCAAGTAGTCCTCAGAACCTCAGAGCCTACCCTGTCTTGACCCCCAAATTTGGAAGCAAGTGCACTAATATGAGTATTGACAATTATAAACAAATTATCTGGCCTCTCTGCACTACCAAAAGCAGCTTCTACTCTGCCAAGTTTTAGTTATTCATTCCTCTGTTAGCCAGAAATGTTTTCTCTGAGCAAAAAACAATATTAATTGCCATTATTTCCATGAAAAAATATGATTTAAATTTTTGTGCACAAAAACAATTATTACATATAAATATAAGCTGTTGTTCAGTCATGGCTGACACATGAACCATAGCTAGCCACAGAATTTTCTTGACAAGGTTATTGAATGTTTCCTTTATTTTAACATATTTTATTTTTTATTATATACTTAGTAACCACCAACAAAAGAATTTTTATTAAACATATGCATAAAAAAGATTATGAACAAACCACAAATTCTCTGTTGTTTCCAACTTATTTACAAATATGTAAATTATATATGTGTGCTATTCTACACCTTTTGCTTTTGAGTTCCCTTTGAATTTGTTTTACTTGGTTATGTTTTCTTTTCATTTTTGATTTGTTATTTTTTAATGTAATCATGGTATGTATTATTCATAGTCTTTTTTCCTCTCTTTGTATATTTCCCTTATTTTCTTTATATTTTTAATATTTGTCACTTAAGTAACATAATACAATCTATTACATTAAAATATCACAATCTATTCAGCCATTTGTCTTCTTCTTGCTTTTGTGTTATTTCCAATTATTTTGTTATAACAAACAAAGCTCCTGTGAATATTTTCATGCATATACAGTTTTTTATCCTCTCAATAATGCCCTTAGAGCCTAACCTAGTAATGGGATCTTTAGGTCAATGAACATGAACAGCTCATGCAGGCATGTGGGGGCTCTCCACATATATATCTTATTCATCTTATCTAAAGTTCTATTCATTTCCTTAACTTTTTTCTTATTTATTTTTTAGTTAGATTTATCTAGTTCTAAGAGGGGAAAATTGAAAGCCCACTGCTATTATGTCATTATCTATTTCATTCTGTATCTCATTTAGTTTTTCCTTTGAAAACCTGGGTGCTATAGTGTATAAGGCTAAAATATTAATAATACTCACAATCCATAATAACTCCCCCCAAAAAACATAATGTAGTTATCCTGCTCATCCCTTCCAATTATATCCATTTTGGCCCCAATTCTATCAGAGATCATGATTGCTACCCCTGCCTTCTCTGGATTAGCTGAGGATATTCTCCTCCAGCCCCTCACCTTCACTGTGTAGGTTTGTCTCTCGTTTTCAGGTCCTGGTCTTTTATCCTTTATGCTATCCATTTTCTTCACATGTATGAATTCTTCCCATTTACACTCAATGTCAGAGGTACTAGCTGTGCATTTCCATCTACTCTCTTCATCTTCACTGTCTGCTCCTCTCTGCCTTTCTGCTGTATCCCTCCTCAGATTTCCAATTTCCTTTAACCAAGGCTGTCCTATTCACATCCCTTCCCCCTAATCCTCCCTTTCCCTCTGAGGTCCAAATTGACCACCTTCCCAAAGGTTACTTCCTTATCCCTGCCCCTTACTTTTTATTTCTCATTCTATCTACCTTCCCCCAAATTCTTTCCTCATCCCCTCAACTGTGCCCTCTTACTTTTTGATTCCTTATTCCTTCACCTTATCACACAACTCTTGATAAGCACTCCCTCTAGGTCTCCCTCTCTTTTCTCCTTTTTCTTATCCCTTTGTCCTCTTTTCTCTTAACCCATCCTTCCCTCTCTTATTCCCCTAATCCCTCAAAAGGACTCCCTTATTTTATCCTCCTTCTCTCCTCTTTCTCTGTATGTTGAGAAAAATTTACCCTTCTAATTGTGTATGGTGTTCTCTCTTTATCCCAGATCTGATGAAAGTTGGGTTCTAATACCCTTGTCCCCTTCTCTATGACAGTTCTTCCACTCATTCCTTCTCCATGTAAGGTAGCCATTCTACCCTGCCTCCTCCTGTTCTATTCCGTTATCATTTTGGCTCATTCTATTATATTCCCTTGACCTCAAGTTTTCCATTCATACCCACCTCTTCTAACACACATGCCATTCCTAGGGGCCATAGATGATGATATTTTCCCATACAGGAATCAAACAATTCAGCCTTTTGGGTTCTTTATGATTAGTCTTTCATCACCTTTGTATGTATTTTATAGATCAAATTTTCTAATGAGTTTTGTTTTTTCCCCCCAGGAATAGTTGAAACTCCTTTAGTTCATTTCCTTTATAAATATGCTCATCTTTGTTGGATATATTATCCTTGGTTATAAGCCCAATTCTTTTGCTCTATGAAATTCTGTGTTCTATGTACTACATCTTTTTAATGTTGAAGCTGCTAAATCTTGTGTTATTCTGATGCTAGCTCCACAGTATTTAATTTTTTGTGTGTGTGAAGTATTTTCTCCTTCATCTGAGGATTATGGAATTTAGCAATGATGATCCTATACATTTTCACCTTTGGTCTCTGTAAGGTGGTGATTGGTGAATTCTTTCAATTTCTATTTTACTCTATAATTATAGAATTTCCAGGTGGTTTTCCATGAAAATTTATTGGAATATGGCATCCATGCTCTTTTTTAAAAATTGTAACTTTCTGGACATTCAACTATTATTATTTTTTCTCTCCTTGATCTATTTTCTAGATCCTTTGTTTTTGTGATGTTTCATATATTCTTTTATCATTTCATTCTTTTGATTTTGCTTTATTATTTCTTGCCTTAAGAAATCATTAGGGTCCTCTTTTCCAATTTTAGTTTTTAATGTGTTATTTTCTTCTCTAAGTTTCTGGATCGCTTTTTCCATTTGGGTGTTTTTTCTTTCATAATTTTCTTGATTTTCTTTCATAGCTCTTTTTTTCCCTAATTTTTTCCTCCACTTTCCTCATTTGGCTTTGGGGGTCTTTTTTAAGCTCTGCCAAAAGCCCTTTTTTGATTGTGGGATCATTTGTTGTATTTCTTTGCTATTTTTGAAGTAGGTATTTTTATTTCACTGAATTTGAACTGAGGTCTTCATTGTCCCTATAATAGCTATCAATAGTTGAGTTCTTTCTCCTTTGATTTTTGCTTGCTCATTTACTTTTCATTTTTATTTTTATTTTAGTGGCCAAGAAAATAGACTTAATTATTGGCTTTTTTTTTTGAGTCCCAAAGTTCTTATTGTGTTGATGTATGTTATTTTAGGATTCAGGAGTGTGTGTGTGTGTGTGTGTGTGTGTGTGTGTGTGTGTGTGTGTGTGTGTGTGTTTTCCTGAGTTTTATTTAGATATTACAATTTTTATAGTCCAGAGTCAGAAACACTTCCAGGCCCCTCTCAAGCCCTGGCCCCATAATTGACATCAGCCCACAGGCAGTTCTGCCACTAAACTGCAAGCAGCCAGTCCTCCTCCCTCTGTGGCAATAACCAGTGACTCCCCTCTCCTGTGAGTGACCATAACTGACAGCCCCCTAAGTCACTAGTGTGCTCTCTTTTCTCCCTCCCAGACAGAGCAAGTGTCCAGTTGACTTTTCTCAGGCTTCCCAAGTCCCTCATTTGTTATCGAGAAGGCTATAGAGTTCCTGTCCCTCGGGTATAGGACTGAGGAACTCCAAGGTGTCTACTCCTTCAGTCTCCAGTAGAGGGTCAGCAGAGGTCTCCAGAGTCAGGGTTCTATTCCCAGGGCCCTCCACCTTTAGATTCCAGCAGTATCCTCAGGACTTAGAGGCTCCCCCAGATCAGCAAACATGGTAAGGTTGCTAATTTTGCCCTTGGGATCTGCTTTGTGGATTCTCTCTGCTTGTTCTATCCCTACCCCAGGGTGTAAAGAGGTGGGACTGAGACCAAGGAGATTAGAAACTTTCCTCTAGTTGTCCTTGGCTGTTCAGTTCTACTCCTATCTGGTTTTGCTGCCTTTAATGTTGATTTGATGGAGTTATTTTTGGTTGTTTGTGGAAGGGTTTAGGAGGTTGAGGAAGCTTTATATTCTACTCTGCCATCTGACACTGGGGATTTTCTCAACAAGGATACTAGAGTGGTTTGCCATTTCCTTCTCCAAAGAGAACTTTTTTTGTCAGGCAATCAGAGGTTAAGTGACTTGCCCAAGGTCACATAGCTAGGAAGTGTCTAACAATGAATTTGAACCATAAAAGACCTGAGAGGTCATCTAATCCAACTCTCCCATTTAACAGAAAAGGAAAAATGTCCAGAGATGTGAAATAACTTCATAGGTGGTAAATGACTTCAGGTCCTTCAAACGATTCAAACTCAAGTCCTCTGATTCCAAATTCTGGACTTACCATTGCACCTCATCTGCCTCTTTTTCCTCAATAGAATCTTTTTTCTCTCATGTAGACTTTTGAAGAACTCAGTTGAGAGCTCTTAAATAAACCTCTGCAGAGTCTCACAGTATCGTGAATTGTCTATTTTTCTTTTCCTGTGTCCAAGAACCTTAATCTTGTCGGTTTGGCTTAGATCGTAATTCCTGGGACTTAATGGACCTTTATCTGCCTGGATTTAGAAGAGGCATCCCACTGACACTGCACTATTAAGAGTTTTAAATGACCTTTAAGTAGCTAAATTAAACGGCCCTTTGTCCACTCTGATCCTACTTGATTTAAATGATACTTTTGATTCAATTAATCACAGGGTATTATTGCTTCACTAACTGTTCTCATTAAACATTCAAGGGTCTCAGTTCAGGTCTATGATTCTTTTATTTCTGCTCACAACTTCTATCTAGACAGCTTTAGTATACTCTCATTCTCATGCAAAGGACAGCCCAAAGCCAGGTGTACCCCATCATTCTGCTTTTAGTTATCACCATTCAGGATTCTCCCTCGGCCACTCTTTTCATTAGAAATTCTGTTCTAGATAGCCAACTTCAAGCCCTCCTCCTTGGCCATCCACTTTCTGATCAATAATGCAGCTCAGTGACTGAATGGAGATGAAACAGAAACTTCATCACTTGGACCCCAAACTAGGATTCTTTTCACTTATCTCAGTTCTCATTAGAACTCATAGAATGATAGGATCCTTGTCCTAGAACTAGAAAGGAATATAAAGCTTACCTAACCCAGTGGATTTAACTTGGGTTCCATAGATCCCCCTGGTGGCCATAAACTTGGATGGAAAAATAATTACTTGAGTTTTTAATAAGCCTTAGCTAAAATGTAACACTTCCATCAGATATGAATTTTTAAAAATTACTCTGAGAAGGTGCCTATAAACTCCACCAAACATCCAAAGAGATCCATGACATGCAAGAATAATTAAGAACCCCGACCCAGTGCAAGTGTAATTTTCCAGAAGGGGAATCTGAGACCCATAAAGATGAAGTAACTTGCCCATGGTCACACAGTAAATGTCAGATCTCAGATTCAAGCTCAGATTCCATAACACCAAATTCAGATCTCTAATATCAGTGTTTTTTTCTACTAAACTGTCACCTCCTTACCTATCCGCTTGCCTCCATCTCTCCCTAAATACCTCTCCAGATATGTTAGATGCTTTTTTAGCTTTAGGGCTAAAATGATGCTATGTTCTCATCTTAGTTCTTCTTCTTCCCCTACTTTCTCTAAAAGAAAAAAAGACACCTCTGCAAACTATATTTGCTTTAAGAGAAAGAAAAACCTAGGCACTAAAGTTTTCAAAATTGGGTCATATAGGATGAACACTCACATAGAAAAAAAATAATAAAAGGAAAAAAGGTCAATTTCTTATCATAGCACTCTTTCAGATACTCACAAACCTTGATCCAACCATCCAAAATTCCTACTGAAGACTTTTCATTACCATTCACAGAAATAGAAGTAGCCCAGGGACTTTAGTGATGAGTTACTCTCAACTGTGATGGAACCAACTTTTTAATGAATAATTTGTATCAGCTGTATCTAGCCTCTCATCCATAATTATCAACTCATTAGAGCTTTGTGTCATTCTCTGGAAGCACAATTTGTTTTATAAGTAATATACTTCAGAGATCCATGGTTCCATTTGGAGTTGGTACTCCTCCTCACAATACAGATCTCAGTAACTTGTGCCTCAGTAGACAGTCTTTGTTAGCTTTGGTGGCTGAGGAAATGCATCCAACCTTTCAGCAATGACTTTTTCAGAATTCCCTAAGCTGGACCTTAGAGAATTCTTTTCAGTCACTTGGGCCCACTTGAAGTCTTTCCATATTGTCAGTGAGTCAAATGGCATTCATCAAGCACTTACTATATATCAGGGGAAAGTTTGAAAGGGAAAGGACAAATCTTTGATCTTGTAATAGAAGGATATCAAGAGGGGAACTTTTGAGAGCAGTAATGGAAGGAGAGAGAGGGAAATGGGGAGAGAGAGTGAAGAGACCCTTCTTCCCCTCCCTTTTTCTGGGAGAGAGGTAGCCAAGTCTTGTCCCCCTAACAGAGGTAATTTGTCTCCTCAGAGAATAGATTCTGGGAGATGGAGGACACCCACTGTCACTTCCCTTCAGAAACCTGGGGTCACCCCACTATCAAGGAGAGATGTTGTTCCTTGGGTTAAGCAGTTTAGATCCCTGGGATCCTGAACTAACCTTCCCCTTTTGAGGAGAGCACATGTGATTCTCCTCAAATCTTCTGTCCCCTTTCCTAGTGTTAGAAATCATCCATACCTTATTCTAACGTAGTAAACAGCAGTACCAGATCTCAAACTATATTACAAAGCAGTGGTCATCAAAACAATATGGTACTGGCTAAGAGACAGAAATGAGGATCAGTGGAATAGACTTGGGGTAAGTGACATCAGCAAGAAAGTCTATGACAAGCCCAAAGATCCCAGCTTTTAGGACAAAAATCTACTATTTGATAAAAACTGCTGGGAAAATTGAGAGACAGTGTTGGAGAGATTAGGTTTAGATCCACATCTTACACCCTACACCAAGATAAACTCAGAATGTATGAATGATTTGAACATAAAGAAGGAAACTATAACTAAATTAGGTGAACACAGAATAGTATACATGTCAGACCTTTGGGAAAGGAAAGATTTTAAAAACAAGCAAGAGCTAGAAAGAGTCACAAAATGTAAAATAAATCATTTTAATTACATCAAATTAAAAAGATTTTGTACAAACAAAACCAATGCAACCAAAATTAGAAGGGAAGTAACAAATTGGGAAACAATGTTCATAACAAAAACCTCTGACAAAGGTCTAATTACTCAAATTTACAAAGAACTAAATCAATTGTACAAAAAAAATCAAGCCATTCTCCATTTGACAAATGGGCAAGGGACATGAATAGGTAATTTTCACATAAAGAAATCAAAACTATTAATAAGCACATGAAAAAGTGTTCTAAATCTCTTATACTCAGAGAGATGCAAATCAAAACAACTCTGAGGTATCACCTCACACCTAGCAGATTGGCTAACATGACAGTAAAGGAAACTGACGAATGCTGGAGGGGGTGTGGCAAAATTGGGACATTAATGGATTGCTGATAGAGTTGTGAATTGATTCAACCATTCTGGAGGGCAATTTGGAACTATGCCCAAAGGAGCTAAAAGACTGTCTGCCCTTTGATCCAACCATAGCACTGCTGGGTTTGTACCCCAAAGAGATAATAAGGAAAACAAAAACTTGTACAAGAATATTCATAGCTTCACTCTTTGTGGTGGCCAAAAATTGGAAAATGAGGGGATGCCCTTCAATTGGGGAATGGCTGAACAAATTGTGGTATATGTTGGTGATGGAATACTATTGTGCTCAAAGGAATAATAAAGTGGAGGAATTCCATGGAGACTGGAACAACCTCCAGGAAGTGATGCAGAGTGAGAGGAGCAGAACCAGGAAAACATTGTACACAGAGACTGATACATTGTGGTACAATCGAAGGTAATGGACTTCTCCATTAATGACAATGCAGTGATCTTGAACAACCCAGAGGGATCTACAAGAAAGAATACCATCCACATTCAGAGGAAAAACCGTGAGAGTAAAAACACCAAAGAAAAACAAGTGCTTGATTACATGGTTTGAAGGAATATGGTTGGGGATGTAGACTCTAAAGGAACATCCTAATGCAAACATCAACAACATGGAAATAGGTTCTGATCAAGGACACATGTAATACCCAGTTGAATTGCGCATCTGCTATGGGAAAGGGGGAGGGGAGGGGAGGGAGGAATAGAAAATTATTCATGTAACCAAGGAATAATGTTTGAAATTGACCAAATAAATTTTTTAAAATGAAGTAGTAAACAATTTATTTGGGTTCACACAGGGAAGGAGAGGTAGGGGTGCCAAGCAAGGAAAGTGGGGAGTAGGAAACCCCAACACTGGTCCCCTCTGGCAGGTTGGTCCCCTAAGTTCTCAGGATTCAAGGCTGAGTGCCTTGAATAAGGCACTCAGCCTTGAACCCTCCTCTGGCCAGCTGTTGGTTGATTCCCATTCCTCAGCTAACTAGCTTTTAATTTAGGAGTCCATGAACAGGTCAGGGAGAGAAAGAAAAATCTCAGGGAGAGGGAAATCTCAGGGAAAGATCTGGATGGCTCTGGCCAGCATGAATCCAAATCCAAAACTCCATGGAGAATTCAGATAGTTGTTCTTGAAGAGTCCTAGTGGGGGTATTTTTGGGTCCCAGGAGGAATAACAGAAGGGCTCTTTCTCAGCTTCCTGGAAAACCTCCTTTCCTCCTCCATCTCCCAGGCTGGAAGACTGTTGACAGTTGAAGCTTCTCTCTCTCTGCCCCTCCTCTGCTACTCTTCAGCTGATCTCTCTATGAGCTTGGCTTCTCATTGCAACAGCCCCCCTGGATCTCTCTTTCTTACATTACAATCTGAAAAACATGCAAACATGGGTTGGAGGAGAAAAGACTTGGATCAGAGATACCAGCCATCAGGTTATTGGAATAGTCCAGGGGTGAGATGATCAGAGCCTTCACCACTGTGGTGACAATGTCAGAGTAAAGAAGGATTATATAAAAGACCCTCCTCTGCAAGAAGACCGGCCACCTCTTTTTGTGAAATGGGAATAAAGAAGGAAAAACTAAGGGAAGGCATCTGGATGCTGCCTGATGAGAAGGAAAAAGGAGCTCTCAAATGGTCTCAATTATTTTTTAAGAGAAATATGAGGTGAGATTCTCAGCTGAGAAGCTGGGGGTGAGGAGGGCCATGGAAGTTTGGAGAAAGGATAGAAGGAGAAAAATCCACTAGCATGAATGAGATTGTGCATAATTTAGGAAGGTGTGGAAGGATTCCCTTGACGCAAACTGATAGTAGACCCAATAATTTTGAGATTTTTCTCCATCTTCATTCAGCAGCATGAGAATGGGAGCAAAGATGCAAGGAGAGGGAAAGAAATAGTTTAAGATGAAAGCCAGTTGGTTACTTTTGTAGCATTCATTCTAGAGTGTAAAATGGAAGGGAGTTTTTAAGTGGGAGTTTAAAGGACTTAGATTGAAGGGAGTGGGAATTGGGTCACAGTCAGTGGAATGCCAAGAAAGAGGATGAGGAGGAAATAACAGGGTGGGAGTATGTTCATCATTGGGAAATGAGCTTAAGTACGTTATCACTGACTGTCAAGGTCTGCCTAGTAGCAGAATTGTCCTAGGACTTTGGGGAGCACTGTAAAGGGCAGGAGAGGGGAAGAGGGGCACAGTGGGGATAATCTGAGTACTGTAGAGTTTAGATGATCAGAGGCAGTTTGGGTCAATGGGCTGCCCTGGAAGACCAGAAAGCCCACAGAAGTTCTTCAAGTGCTTGGAGAACCCACAGACAAGCCTATACCATAAAGTTTAGGTGTGATTTTACTAAACTAGTCTAGAGCTCGATACTTTCTTTTTTACTATGATGAGTTTATTAACTTATCCACTATTTTTCAGGTCTGTGATTTATGATAAAGTTGAGATAAACAAGAAAACAGGATGTGCATAGTTGGGTGGCAGTTCCAGTTGGAAAGAGGGGATTAGTTAATGAGTAAAAGAAAAGATTTTCAAAGCAATATATTTATTAGTAATGATGCTGTACACCTTTTGTGACTACTGAATTTTTTTTAAACCCTTATCTTCCAACTTGGAATCAATACTGTATATTGGTTCCAAGTAAGAAGAGCAATAAGGAGTAGGCAATGGAAGTTAAGTGACTTGCCCAGGGTCACATGAATAGGAAGTGTCTGAGGCCAGATTGAACCCAGGACCTCCCATCTCTAGGTCTGGCTCTCAATCCACTGAGCTACCCAGCTGCCCCCTTCACTATTACATTTTTATAATAACACAAGGGACTATTACGGTGGAAATTCCTAACAATCTTTTGAACACAATTGGGTTTTTTTAGAGTTTGTGTTCAAAGAGCAGAGGCTTCAAGAACCCAGAATCTTCTGCATGTCACTAGGAGTCCTCAGCATAGGAATTGTGAGTGGAGAATAAGAACTTTTATCCCAAATTTAAAATATTTCTAACTATAACCATGTTTCTATTTTCCAGAGCTCTAGGTTAAGCTACAGCCATAATTACAACATAGCAGAAAGGGGAGTGATTTAGACTGGAAGATATTATTGGATAGGTAACCATTTTTGTTGTTTAGGCATTTCAGTTATGTCCGACTCTTTGTGATTCCATTTGGGATTTTCTTGGCAAAGATACTGGAGTGGTTTGCCATTCCCTTCTCCAACTCATTTTACAGATGATGGAACTGAGGCAAATAAGGTTTAGTGACTTGCCCAGTATCATATAGCCAGGAAGTGTCCAAGCCAGATTTGAAGTCAAGAAGTTGAGTCTTTCTGCCACCTAGCTGTCCATTTATCAAAGTAAAATAGGATATACCATATCATGGCTGGGTAAAGAGCCTTCATCTTTACTCCTAGACATAGAGTCAAAAGAAAAATGACATTATAAAACTAAAAATTCTGTGGTCAAAGTGGGTAGCGTGGTGTAGTGGAGAGAGCACTGATCTTCAAAGATCCAGGGGAAAGTCTTGGCATGTGAGCAAGGGCAAGTTGCAACCTATCTGAGCTTGAGTTGACTTATCTGGAAAATGGAGACAATACTTGTACTCTACACACTTCCCAGGGCTGTTTGGAACGAGGTGCTTTACAAACAAAATGGCATGTAAATGTAAGTTATGTCGTCTCTAAAGGACTTTATAAATTCAAGTTATTATTTGTAAAAGGTGCTATGGACATTCAAAGGAATAATTATAGACACAGAATGATAGAGAATCAAACTCCTGCTTTAGGCAGTTTCCATCCACCATTACTCTGTTACTGGATGAGGGTCTCCATCTTCTTTGGACACATCACATATACCCTGTCTACTGGCACAAGCAGCCTTCCATAATCGGTTCACTTAGAACTGAGTGATCTTCCCTCCATTGAACTTTCAGTTTCTCCTATTACACTTATCCTTTATTCTAAATATTTGTGTGGTAGGTGCTTTATATCCCATTTACTAAACTGTGAATTTCTTGACGGCAAAGAGAGACATGTGAATCGTCTTTCAGTCTCTGAGGACCTAGCACAAGTGCTCAGAAAATATTGGTTGAATGATTGAATCTTTGCAGCCTTATTACACAGGACTCCTCATGTACTCTGCAGGGCTGTCAAATTGGTCTTCCTGTTGATCTTCCCACTTCATCTCCCATTTATGAGCTGCACTCCATACCTCAAAGTACTCCTTCCTCTCCTGAGACTCTTAGAACCCTTCAAAGCACAAGTAAAGCATCACCTCTAGATGAGATCTCTCCTGAGAGTCCCAGACAGTAATGCCTTCTTCCCCTTGAAATGTCCTTGGTTTTGCTTTATTTCTCCAACAGAGTATAAGCTTCTCCAAAAGGGACTGTTTTGTTTTTGTCTTTGTATTCAAAGCACAGTGAGCGGCAATTAATGGGTACCTAGTCAATGCCTGGTGGTCGCTTGATAGATGTGGTTGTTTCATTTCAGAAGCTATCGTCCAGAAGAATATACAAGATTGAGGGAGGCAGCTGAGCATGGAGTTTTTGGCTGGTGTACAGAAGGGATAAGGCTGGAAAGATGAGTGGGAGATGGATCGTGAAGGATCTTAAATGTCAGGCTAAATATTCTGTACTTTATCATATGGAGAAAAGGGAACCACTGAAATTTCTTGAGTACATGAGTGACATTGTTGGATCCATGCATTAGGAAAAATTAATTTATCAGCTTTGGCAAGAGAAAAGAGGGCAGGAGAGATAATTATAACAGTCCAGGTAAGTGATTATGGGGAGCTAAACTACTGTGGTTAGTTAGTAGAGAGGAAGGGACAAATGTGAATCACACAATATAAATTGTGAATTGACACAATAGTCAAGAGGAAGAATAAATAGTGAAAGAAAACAAAGTGGGCAAGAAAACAAGATCAAATTAGATAAATGGATTTCTCATTGTGGATTGGAAATTTCTCTCTCTGCATTTGGGTATGACAGGAACCTAATTGAACTAAAAGAAAACCTGAGAGTTTGGACAAAGCTAAACATACCAAATAAATACACCAATTAGAGAAAGCAACAGAAAAAGAGTGGGGAATAGAGAGCAAAGAGACAAAAGAAATGAACAAATAAAAAAAGGAGTCCCCAGGACTTGGAAGAATTAGGGTCTCTAAATACAATAAAATTAATAGCAGAAGATAAAGTGAGAAGAATCTGCAGAATCTAGTGACAACATAAAAACTAGACTTCCAACAAGAAGGGTTAAATGAACCAGAATGAAAGAGACAATGAACTTATAGTCTTCGTGTATATGCCAAGCTTGGTAAGTGGATTTCTAAAAATATACATTTTGTAGGTATTTTGAATGAATTTTATGTCTTCCTTCTGAGTTTTGTTGACAAAATACAGAAAAAGTGAACATTTGTGTGGATTTTTTTGATATCCTGACACTTTTTTGAATCTATTGTTTAATTTTTTAGTTGAATCTCTAGATTAAGTAATAAAATAATATACAAACTCATTAATTTTGTTTCCTCTTGTCATGTTCATTTCCTTGATTTCTTTTTATCTTATTCATAACATTTCTAGAAGCATATCAAATATAGTGATGACAATGGTTATTTTTGCTTTACTTGTAATCTTATTGGAAAAGCTTCTAGTGTATCTCCATTATAAATAATTCTAGCTAATAGTTTTAGTATGATATTATTTATCACATTAAAAAAGGCCATTTATACTTGTTTTAAATTTTTTTACATAAATAGGTGTTGTATTTTGTCAAAGTTTTTCTGGAACTATTGTTATAATCATTTCTGTTATTAATATAATGTTACATTTATAATTTTTCTATTAAACTAACTGCATTCCTGGAATAAGTCCAACCTGCTTATGATATAAAATCATGTTAAGTATGCTGCTGTGGATGCTTTGTCAATGTTTTATTCAATATTGTTGCTTCAGTATGCATTGGAGATATTGATCTATAGTTGTTTTTAACTATTTTGTTTCTGGTTTAGATGTTTATTTCATAAAATGAATGTTACAGGATCCTGCCTTTTCCTATTTTTGCAAATAGTTTATGTAATATTGGAGTTAATTATTCCTTTAATATTAAATAGAATTTTCTAATAAATCTATATGGACTGTTTCCTTTGGACAATCATCAATGACAAACCATTTTTACTGCCTTTGGAATATTTAAACTATTTTTATTGACAATATCAATATTTTATATTTTTAGGTATTTATTGATTTCATTTAAGTTATTAGTTTTTTTGGCACATAATTGATCAAAATAGTTTCTAATAATTTGCATTATTTCCTTTTCATTTAATATGATTTTACCTTTTCATTTTTTATATCAACAATTTAATTTTTCTTTTTCAGATTGACTTTTGATTATTTTTTTAGTTTTTCTCCATAAAAGCTCTAAGTTTCATTCATTAATGAGATATATTATTTTTATTTTCAATTTTGTTTATTTCTTCAATGATTGCCAGGATTTGTATTTTTATGTATGAGATTTTTAAAAATTTATTGACTTTTCTAGGGGATTTTTAATGTTTTGCATACCTGATTCACTAAGTTAGCATTGTTTTTACCTTCTGTCTTGGTATCAATTCTAAAATAGAAGAGCCACAAGATCTAGGAAATTGGAATTAAGTGACTTGCTCAGGGTAATAAAACTAGGTAGTGACTGAGATCAAATTTGAACCCAGATCCTCCTGACTCCAGGTCTGGCATTCTATCCACTGTGTTACTTAGCTGTTCCCATTGATCGATTCTTTCTCTCTTTTACTGAGGATCATGTTTAAAGATGTGCTTTATCTTCTAAGGATTGCTTGGCTGCACCCCCCCCCCCTTGAAGTTTTGGTAGTCTCCTTGTGATCTTTGAAGTTATCTATCATTTCTATGTCTTCAACCCATCAATTCTTTAAGATAAAGCTATTTAATTTGAAATGCCTTTTTCAAAATTCCTTTATTATTTGTACTTTTTGGCATTATGGTCAGTATAGGCTGTGTTTAATTTTTCTGCATTGGTTAGGAGGTTTTTACACTCTGCCATTTGGCCATTTTTGTAATAATGCTAAGTATAATTTTTTAAAGGTGTATTATTTTCCATTTCCATTCAATACTTACCAGGGGGAACTTATCATAAAAGATTTTTTCTAAAATTCTATTCAAGAACTTTGTTTCTTTCTTATTTACTTTTTTAATAAGCTGCATTTACATCTGAAAAAAAGCATACTTAGGCTCTTCATATTATAATTTTGCTATCTATTTTTCTCTGTAATTCTATGACCTTTTTCGTTTAAACGTTTAGATGCTATACAGTTTGGTGCATACATATTAAATATTGTATCTCATGACCTCTGCTGCCTATAAACATAATATTGTTTTGCTGTTCATCTCTTTTAGCCGTGTCTCTTTTTTGCTGTTGCCTTGTCTCAAATCATGATTGTTTGCCCTGCTTGTTTAGTGCTCCTGAGGCATCGTTTCAGCTCAAGCTTTTCATTTTAATTCTGTGTGAATTTGTTTCAAGTGCTTCTTATAAACAACATATTGTTGGATTCTGCTTTCTAATTCATTTTCCTATCTTCTTCAATTTTGTGGGAAGTCCATTCACAGTTATGATCATTAATTATGTGTTTCCCATTATTTTCCTCATGTTTTGCCTCCCTTTGACCCCTGCCTTGTATTATGAAAAAGAAAGAATGTGGTCAGTGAGTAATCTATAATTAAAAGTCAGCTTCCACCCCATTGCCCTTCCTCTCTTCACTTCTCAAAGACTCTAATTATTAATTCTCACACTTTCTTTCCTTTTGCCCTTTGTTATCATCCATTCTCAGAAGTGAAGGAGTTTTTTTCTTTATAGTTTACCTTTGAAAATGTGTTTCTGCCCCCAAATGTATTATGCTTTGTGTGTCCTCATGCACAGGTATTATTGAACCCTTCTTTGTCAGCTTCAGATAAGAATGAGGTCCTTATGATACTCCTTCCCTCCATCTCTCCCCCTTATGACATCTCTCCCCCTGTCAATTCACTTTTCTTACACATCCCAGTTATATAATTATAGTGTGAACCAAAGGTCTTAGTATAGTTTTAAGTCTAAATGACTTAAGCAGTGTATTCCTTTTCTCCTTACATTTCTAATCTTTCCCAAGACCACCAAAACAGAAGAAAACCATCCTAATTTTCTGTGTTTGTCTTATATTAGTCTTTTGGCGACCACTGAGGACATTAAAATGCTAAAGAGACCTTCATCTCTTCTTGTAGAATGTAAGCATTTCATCATTTTGTTGTTATTGTTATTCAGTTATTTTCAATATCGTCTGACTCCTCAATATCGTCTGACTCCTCAATATCGTCATGACCCCCTTCGGGGTTTCTTGGCAAAGATACAGTAGTGGTTTCCATGTCCTTCCCCAGCTCGTTTGTCAGAGGAGGAAACTGAGGCAAACAGGGTGAAGTGACCTGCTCTGGGTCACACAACTAGTAACTATCTGAGGCCAGATTTGAACTCAGGAAGAGGAGTCTTCTTGACCCCAGACCTGGTACTCTTTTGTACCACCTTGACACTTCATCATTTGGTCTCTTCCCATTGATAGATGTATTTACCTTTCCATGTTTATCTTTAATCTTGTACTTGCAAACGTTCTTCTCAGCTCTTATCTTTTCATTAAGAATACTTAAAGTCCTTTCTTCTGTAAAATATCAAATCATTTCATTCTTCCTTGGGAAATTACTGATCCTAAACCCTTATTTTCAGCCTCTTGGAATAAGGTGTCATCTTGGTCTGAACTCCAGAGTATAAAATTATTATTATTTTAAATTGAAAAGTTTAAATTCCTTTTGAGAGTAATTTTAGGTTAAGAAATATGATACCTCCCCGAATCCAGAAACTGAACTGTTTGGAGAAGATACCATGAAGATGCTTCCAGACCACAAGCTGCACAAGAAGATCAAGAATGACCTTTGGGTATGCTTGATTGAACATTTATTTGTATGTATACTTTTATGCCAAAGGGGACTGCCCCCTAACTGGCTTTTTGTCAATGCGTCCAGCAATTATTGGTTTTGTTCTCTTTTCTTCTTATCCTCAAATTATTGTAATTGCAAAGTGGGTATGTTTATAAGACCCAGCAGAGAGACAGTGGCTCTAATAACAATTGCTCTTGTCTCTTCTGTGTTGAAGCCATAACTAGATGGCAGGTGTCTTCCAATGATTCTTGGAATCATATAACATACTACAGTATTTCTAAATCTTTCTGTTTTTCTCATACTTTATAACATAAGTCAATATACAGTCAGGGTTCTAGCTCAAATATTGACACAGGTGGGGTAAGGAGGAAAGGGAGGAGTCCTTTGGTACCATTTTTGGTTGCATTTTAAAGATAAATTAGAAGAGCTACAAGCTAGCTGGTTCTACTGAATTATTAGTGTTCCCAAAGAATTTAACTGGGCATGATGAAAAATTCTGGCTGAGGGTTGGTAAAGTGTATTCTATATTTTCTTCATTCCTGCCAGGTCAAGTACTTCTCTTAATGAATTCTTTTCAAAGCCTAAAATAAGACTGTATTTGTAAAGCTCTTAGCACAGTGCCTGGCACACAGAAAGAATTTAATACATTTTATTCCATTCCATTCAGCCCTGACCAGTGAATTCTGGCAAGGAAGCCGTACTCTGAAAAACCAATTTGCTACAGTTTCACCGTCATGGGGACCCCAGAATTCTGAGTTGGTTTGGCCTATCCATGTCAGATAAAATGGTCAGTCACTATTGAAATGCTGCCCCAATTCTTCTGAACTCTTTCCAAAGAGAAGAAATCTACGCCCATCAGCTTTGGGGTTCACCGTTTCCTGTGTTCTCTAGGTAGACAGCTTGAATTGGTAGTACTTCCTTTGAAGACACCTGCTGCAAGTCTCTTAGTTTTTATTAAAAAAATCAGTTGCTATTCAGTAGAAGTGGTTCTGAGCCCGATTCTCTTGTCAGCTGTCCAGAATCATCATGGTGGCCATTCCCGGTGCTTTGGCTGAAATTACCTAGTTATTTTATTGACTTCTTAGGTACAAGTGCATTCTATGAAAGAACAGACAAAATGAAGTACCCTCCAAGGAAAAGCAAGATATTCAAGGCTTTAGTAAATCAAATGACTTTTATTTACTCCAACTATTATATGTACCCTTAGTTACTTTATTCAATTTATATCACCCAGTTACTTAGCAGAGAAGGGAAAGCTCTTACTCCTATTCCTACGCCACACAATGAAAATCAGCTGAATTCCCTGAGACATCATAGGCAATTCCCAATCCAGCATCATTCAAGCTATGCACTATAGTACTCTCCTCCTGCTCCTCCAAAATGCTAAGGGGATCAGCGGTCCAAAGGTAAAGGTTCCAGGAGGTGGATCCAGCCAAATAAACCTGGCAGCTGGGGAGCAGTGATGTCTGAGGCCATACAGATCCTCTCTAGTGAGAGTAGAAGCCCTTAGTTGCCTCTGGGCTCCAGGTAAAACAAAGGCACACGATTTGGTTTCTTTTGAAGTCTTTGGTCTTTATCAGTATGGACAGGGATGTTTGCTTAGATTTAAGCTTAATATTCACTGCCATACCTGCTCAGTCTACCATGGTCAAGATTGAACTTAATAGGACCCACTTCTAAGTGGAATTTGACCAAATTGCTTTTTAAAAAATGGAATTGCTGGCCAAAGTTGCTTTGAACCAATCCTGAACTGAACTGTCACGCAGGTGATTAATGGAAACCATGCCTCGCCATCCTGATCATTACAAAGTTTATTCAAAGCACTTGGGCATGTTCATAATAAACCTCTACGTGTCAGACCTACAAAGTTAAACTTCTTCCATACTTAGGATTTTGGCACGTAGACTTTCATTACATATGTGAAGTCAAGAATGCTCTTATGGCAGAACTACTGATTGGTACCAAATGTATATTCTTATTCAAATGCACAGCTTAAATTTAAAGTTGAAAAGTTACGTTTACTTCCCTTTTAGCAGTCTTTACATTTGCCCAACAGAGTCAAGTTCTTTTACAAATCCATCTCTGTATCCATAGTCCAGGATCCCCTAAAACTCTGGGCTCCCATGGATCAAACTGATCTTTAGCCAAACACTAACACACAGACACACACACGTATAAAATGTCATCTCTTTGCCTCTAACTCCCCCTGGGAATGACACCAGAAAACCTCTAAATAGAGCTATCATTTAGTTCAGATCTAAATTTCCCAAAACGTGAGTACCAGGGTCCTAGTTCCCATAAAAGTCCACAAAGTAGCCAGGAATGTGGGTAGGATAACCCTTATTCATCCCATGTAAAAATGTTTAAGATGCAAATTACTCACAGAAGTGCAAAATTGGTACAGAAAATACATAAAGCACTGAACCCACCCAACAGCCTCCCTTGAAAGGTAGGTAAACTTGGAGCTGCTTTTGTTGCGATCCTCTGACATTCTGGTGGATTCTTGTCCTTACCGCAGGGTTCTCCCAGACTTGTGGTTTCACCCTGTCATTTGAAGCTTCCCCCTCTGCCAGGCCCCCCAAAAGTCAAGCACAAGCACACTGTGGCAGCGAAATAAGAGGCTCCTCTTTCCAGTGGGATTTGTCTAGGTCAATGGCTTTGCTCTCCAAATACTCAGGAAGGATATGGGTGGTCTTATCCCAGGGATCCTCCTTCTCTCTCTGGTCCAATCCTGAGACTCTCACACTGGGTATTATCCAAGTAACCACCCTGGAGATTGAAACACCCTTTCCAGGAATAACGCCCATGTACATTCCTCCCTTTCCTTTGTGCTTCTGCAGAAAATCTCAGTCCCAGCTGCAACCATTTCTTGAGCTGAAGAAATCCATTTCTCAGACCCAAGTGCATGCAATCTCCATGTGCTTCTCTTTTAACACAGCTATTTTCAGAGCTTTGCAGAAGGAGTGAAGGAGCACATGTTTCCCTCCCCACAGAACCATGCCTGCTTCTGCTGAACACAATTCTGTTGCCTTCTTCACAGAGAAACAGAAAAAGAAAATCCAAGCCTTTCAGTTCATTTTTATAGACAACAATGAGGGCTCCATCCACGCCTTCAATAAGGAGATGCTCCTTAGATGATTTCAAACTAACCTCTAAGGCAGAATTGGGGAATGTATCAAATCAATCAGCCTCAACTTCTGGGATCAACCCTCTGTCTCCTTCCCCCTCCCCGATTCCCAACACCCTTTACATTTCTACCTGAACTTGTTTACTATTTGAGACCTTGAAAATGTGTTTTCTATTTGTATCCACTTCGCAGGGGGTGAGGTTTTGAGCCAAAATGATGCCAGAAGAGATTAAACCTTCTGAATTCTTGTGTTTCAATGTCTGTTCCCACCACTTCTATGTGCTTTAAGACAATACTGCTTGTAATTGTCTAGCATTCTTTTTTCCTAAGTTTTACAAATAAATGTATATTCTAATCTGATGTTTCCTTGAGTAGCCATCTGTCTTCATTTGATCTGCAAGTTATATGCTTTCTTAGTTAACACATGGTTGCATGGTCAGGGACTGACAGAAAGAAAGCGAAATTGTTCTTTTGGTACCATCATTCACATCTACAGGAAGTTAGGGAATACTCCAGGATGTTGGGTAAATAACCTGTGGTAACCTTAGAGGAAGGAATAAATAAAAGTTATAAACAATGGATATGCATGAATATATTTAAATATATATGTATGCAAGAGATACGTGTAAGACGTATAATGCCAAGGTGGATCTCAAGTGCAGCCAGTGAGAGAAGATTGATGCAGGATTGTGGCATTTCATAGTTGTCTTATGAAAGAATGATGCTCTTTATCGTTGATGCTCATCAATGATGCTCAATATCATACTCAGGATGATGTGTCTTAGCTGATTTTAATTCCAACCTCTCTGCAAGGTCCTTTTAGTTTTAGGTTTTTTGCAGGATCCTTTTAACCTATGTTGCTTTCCCCCATGTTAAATAAATGATACTTACCTGATCTTCTGGCATCTTATTCCAAAATTTCCTAACTATAAACTAGTTTGTACTTTCAAATGATGTTACCTTTGATTGTCAAACCTCAAACTGGAAATAATGTAAGGAATACCAAGCATATATTGGATGAATTAATCTTTAACATATTATTTAGGGGTCCCTGAAATTTTTTTTATCATTGCTAAAAATAGTGGCAGCATGTCTATGATCCCAACTACCAGGAAGGCTGAGGCTCTGAAGGCTTTTGAGCACTATTGTTCTGAGTTGTAGTGGGCTAAGCCATTCAGGTATTTGGACTATGATAAGCCCTAGGAGAGGTGGTGTAGTAGATACTAGGTTTCCTAAAGCAAACAGTCTAGCTCATAAATACAGAAGATAAAAGGTTCTTGACAATCAGTGGTGGAATTAGTCCCATGAGTACATATTTAGCCTGGGCAAGATAGGGAGCCCAAGTTTTTCTGAAGGGAAAAAAATGAAGGAGAAGCCCAGCAGATGCTCCAGATGGAAAGGCGATGGCACAATACTAAGTAAAAGAAAGAAATGGAATTTCATCATCTTAAGAAAATTGTGAAATACTTTCAATGGTTCCAAATTGCTCACTACTAAAATAGTCATCTTTTTTGTACTATTACTTTTTCAGTGTTGCTATGCATCCTAATTGGCTAGATCCAGAGGATTATAAGATGATAGATTTGGAGCTGGAAGAGATACTTGAGTCCAATCTGACCATTTTACAGACTAAGATTCAGACAGGTTAGGTAACTTGTCCAAGACCACACAGGTATAATTATCTGACATCTCTTCCTAATGTGAAGGTAACCCTTGGACCTTGAAGGTGCTACTGGTAAAGCATGAGCTCTGGTCAGTTCTGCTAGACTGCAAAGTCTGAGAAGAGGCTGAGTGATAAATTGTGTCTCTCCAAATAATAGCCTACCTACTTCTACAGAGGTTCATCAGTGATGAATTTTTAGCCCCAACAGTTCTCCAAAACTGTAAATCCAAGACTATAGTGAGTTAGTAATCTGTATTGATTAAAAAAAATAGGTAACCATACTGATGAAATAACAAGTTCTTAAAGGAAACTACAGGGTCACAAATCACAAAACATCACCTCAAGAGAATCAAAACTATATCAAGTGACCAATAAGATGGTGGCATAAATGATTCCTTAGCTTCTAGCTTCTGAAAACTGAGGCAAGAAAAAAATCATTTTTTTGACAATTTTATTTAATTAGATGATTTGGAATATTTTTCCATAGTTACAAGATTCACGTTCTTTCCCACTCCTCCCCCAACTCCCTCCCATAGCTGGCGCACAATTCCACTGGGTTTAACATGTGTCCTTGATCAAGACCTATTTCCATATTATTAATATTTGTACTAGGGTAATTGTTTAGAGTCTACATTCCCAATCATATCCCCATCAACCCATGTGATCAAGCAGTTGTTTTTCTTCTGTGTTTCTGCTCCCACAGTTCTTACTCTGAATGTGAATAGCTTTCTTTCTCCTAAGTTCATCAGAATTGTCCTTGATCATTGCATTGCTGCTAGTAGAAAAGTCCATAACATTCAATTATACCACAATTGTATCCATCTCTGTGTATAAGGTTCTCCTGGTTCTGCTCCTCTCATTCTGCATCACTTCCTGGAGGTCATTCCAGTTCCCATGGAATTCCTCCACTTTATTATTCCTTTTGGCACAATATTATTCCATCACCAACATATACCACAATTTGTTCAGCCATTCCCCAATTGAAGGGTGTCCCCTCATTTTCCAGTTTTTTGCCACCACAAAGAGTGCAGCTATGAATATTCTTGTACAAGTCTTTTTCCTTATTACCTCTTTGGGGTACAAACACAGCAGTGCTATGGCTGGATCAAAGGGCAAACAGTCTTTTAGCACCCTTTGGACAGAGGCAAGAAAAATATAGAAAAAACCTCCACTCCCATATGAGTTACCCCATGCAGTTGGTGCAATGGGTCTCCATTTCCAGCTTTAATTCTTCTTAGCAGTGACCCAGTCTGTTCCAATCCCCACTTCTGAGAGAAGGCACTGAATTTGCCTAGTCCCATGATGGAGAATGTGAGCAACTGTTTTTTTTTTAATATCATAAGTGCTTTATTAGTGAACTTTTTACTACATATTTCTGAATTCAGCTAATAAAAGATATACTGTGGGACATAAACATACAAAAAATTTAATTCATAATCTGTCCTTCAGACTTTTTTCCTCTCTTGCTTTTCATATAAGAACAAGAAGTAATTAAGGGACCACTAAAATATCAACATGCTAGAAAAATTATTAATTTGAAGAAGAAATATTTTTGGAAGGAGAATCTATCATTTGGATGCAAAGATATTTAATCCAACAAATGACAATTTTTTTTTCACATTAAGGAAGGTTCCTTTTATTCCACTGTTTTATAATGTTTTTTTTTTTAAATTTTAATATTATTTTATTTGGTCGTTTTCATACATTATTCACTGGAAACAAAGATCATTTTCTTTTCCTCCCCTCCCCTCCCCCCCCTCCCCCGCCTTTCCCTCTCCCATAGCCGACGCATGATTCCACTGGTTATCACATGTGTTCTTGACTCGAACCCATTTCCCTGTTGTTGGAGTTTGCATTATAGTGTTCATTTAGAGTCTCTCCTCAGTCTTATCTCCTCCAACCCTGTAGTCAAGCAGTTGCTTTTCAGCGGTGTTTTTACTCCCACAGTTTATCCTCTGCTTGTGGGTAGTATTTTTTTTAGATCCCTGCAGATTGTTCAGGGATTGCATTGATACTAATGGAGAAGTCCATCACCTTCGATTGTACCACAATGTATCAGTCTCTGTGTACAATGTTTTCCTGATTCTGCTCCTCTCGCTCTGCATTACTTCCTGGAGGTTGTTCCAGTCTCCATGGAACTTCTCCACTTTATTATTCCTTTTAGCACAATAGTATTCCATCACCAACATATACCACAATTTGTTCAGCCATTCCCCAAATGAAGGGCATCCCCTCATTTTCCAATTTTTGGCCACCACAAAGAGCGCAGCTATGAATATTTTTGTACAAGTCTTTTTGTCCATTATCTCTTTGGGGTACAAGCCCAGCAGTGCTATGGCTGGATCAAAGGGCAGACAGTCTTTTATCGCCCTTTGGACATAGTTCCAAATTGCCCTCCAGAATGGTTGGATCAATTCACAACTCCACCAGCAATGAATTAATGTCCCCACTTTGCCACATCCCCTCCAGCATTCATTACTTTGCATAGCTGTCATGTTAGCCAATCTGCTAGGTGTGAGATGATACCTCAGAGTTGTTTTGATTTGCATCTCTCTGATTATAAGAGATGTAGAGCACTTTTTCATGTGCTTATTAATAGTTTTGATTTCTTTGGCTGAGAATTGCCTGTTCATGTCCCTTGCCCATTTGTCAATTGGAGAATGGCTTGATTTTTTGTACAATTGATTTAGTTCTTTATAAATTTTAGTAATTAAACCGTTGTCAGAGGTTTTTATGAAGATTGTTTCCCAATTTGTTGCTACCCTTCTGATTTTGGTTACATTGGTTTTGTTTGTACAAAAACTTTTTAATTTGATGTAATCCAGATTATTTATTTTGCATTTTGTAATTCTTTCTAATTCTTGCTTGGTTTTGAAGTATTTCCCTTCCCAAAGGTCTGACATGTATACTATTCTGTGTTCGCCTAATTTTCTTATAGTTTCCTTCTTTATGTTCAAGTCATTCATCCATTTTGAATTTATCTTGGTGTAGGGTGTGAGGTGTTGATCTAAGCCTAATCTTTCCCACACTGTCCTCCAATTTTCCCAACAGTTTTTATGAAATAGTGGATTTTTGTCCCAAAAGCTGGGATCTTCGGGTTTGTCATATACTGTCTTGCTGAGGTTGCTTGCCCCCAGTCTATTCCACTGATCCTCCTTTCTGTCTCTTAGCCAGTACCAAATTGTTTTGATGACCGCTGCTTTATAATATAGTCTGAGATCTGGGACTGCAAGACCCCCTTCCTTTGTGTTTTTTTTCATTAATTCCCTGGATATCCTTGATCTTTTGTTCTTCCAAATGAACTTTGTTATGTTTTTTTCTAAATCAGTAAAAAAAATTTTTGGAAGTTCCATGGGTATGGCACTAAATAGATAGATGAGTTTGGGTAGGATGGTCATTTTTATTATATTGGCTCGTCCTACCCATGAGCAGTTAATGTTCTTCCAATTGTTCAAGTCTAGTTTTTGTTGTGTGGAAAGTGTTTTGTAGTTGTGTTCATATAGATCCTGTGTTTGTCTCGGGAGATAGATTCCTAAGTATTTTATTTTGTCTAAGGTGATTTTGAATGGGATTTCTCTTTCTAGTTCTTGCTGCTGAGCTGTGTTGGAATTATATAGAAATGCTAATGACTTCTGTGGGTTTATTTTGTATCCTGCAACTTTGCTAAAGTTGTTGATTATTTCAATTAGCTTTTTGGTTGAGTCTCTAGGATTCTTTAAGTAGACCATCATGTCATCTGCAAAGAGTGATAATTTGGTCTCCTCCTTGCCTATTTTGATGCCTTCAATTTCTTTTTCTTCTCTAATTGCTACTGCTAGTGTTTCTAATACAATGTCAAATAATAGAGGTGATAATGGGCATCCTTGTTTCACTCCTGATCTTAATGGGAATGGATTTAGTTTATCCCCATTGCAGATGATATTAGCTGATGGTTTTAGATATATACTGTTTATTATTTTTAGGAATGACCCTTCTATTCCTATGCTTTCTAGTGTTTTTAGTAGGAATGGGTGTTGTATTTTATCAAAGGCTTTTTCTGCATCTATTGAGATAATCATGTGATTCTTGTTGGTTTGCTTGTTGATGTGGTCAATTATGTGGATAGTTTTCCTAATGTTGAACCAGCCCTGCATCCCTGGTATGAATCCTACTTGATCATGGTGGATGACCCTTCTAATCACTTGCTGGAGTCTTTTTGCTAGTATCCTATTTAAGATTTTTGCATCTATATTCATTAGGGAGATTGGCCTATAGTTTTCTTTCTCTGTTTTTGTCCTGCCTGGCTTTGGAATTAGTACCATGTTTGTGTCATAAAAGGAGTTTGGCAGGACTCCCTCTTTGCTTATTATGTCAAATAGTTTGTATAATATTGGGGTTAACTGTTCTCTGAATGTTTGATAGAATTCACTGGTGAATCCATCAGGCCCTGGGGATTTTTTCTTAGGCAGTTCTTTGATGGCTTGATGGATTTCAATTTCTGATATGGGATTATTTAAGAAAACTATTTCTTCTTCTGTTAGTCTAGGCAATTTATATTTTTGTAAATATTCATCCATATCACCTAGGTTGGTATATTTATTGCCATATAGTTGGGCAAAGTAGTTTTTAATGATTGCCTTAATTTCCTCTTCATTTGAGGTGAGATCCCCCTTTTCATCCTTGATGCTATTAATTTGCCTTTCTTCTTTCCTTTTTTTAATTAAATTAACCAGTACTTTGTCTATTTTGTCTGTTTTTTCAAAGTACCAGCTTCTAGTCTTGTTTATTAGCTCAATAGTTCTGTCACTTTCTATTTTATTAATTTCTCCCTTAATTTTTAGGATCTCTAGTATGGTTTTCTTCTGGGGGTTTTTAATTTGTTCATTCTCAAGTTTTTTTATTAGCATTTCCAATTCCTTGGTCTCTGTCCTCCCTAATTTGTTAATATATGCACTCAGGGATATGAATTTTCCTCTAAGTACTGCCTTGGCTGCATCCCATAAGGTTTGAAAGGATGTTTCGCCGTTGTCATTTTCTTCAACGAAATTGTTAATTGTTTCTATGATTTCTTCTCTAACTATCCGATTTTGGAGTATCATGTTATTTAATTTCCAATTAATTTTTGATTTGGGTCTCCATGTACCCTTGCCGATCAATATTTTAATTGCCTTGTGATCTGAAAAGGCTGCAGTTAATATTTCTGCTTTTCTGCATTTAAGTGCCATGTTTCTATGACCTAGTGTATGATCTATTTTTGTGAATGTGCCATGTGGTGCTGAAAAGAAGGTGTATTCTTTTTTGTCCCTATTTATTTTTCTCCATATGTCTATTAATTCTAATTTTTCTAAGATTTCATTCACCTCTTTTACCTCTTTCTTATTTATTTTTTGATTTGATTTATCTAAATTTGATAGTGGTTGGTTCAAGTCTCCCACTAATATGGTTTTACTGTCTAATTCCTCCTTCAATTCTCCTAGTTTCTCTATTAAAAATTTGGATGCTATACCATTTGGTGCATACATGTTGATTAGTGATATTTCCTCATTGTCTATATTTCCTTTTAGCAGAATATATTTACCTTCCCTGTCCCTTTTGATCAGGTCTATTTGTACTTTGGCTTTGTCAGATATCATGATTGCAACTCCTGCCTTCTTTCTATCGGTTGAGGCCCAAAAGGTCTTACTCCAACCTTTAATTCTAACCTTGTGAGTGTCAACCCGTCTCATATGTGTTTCTTGAAGACAACATATGGTAGGGTTTTGTGTTCTAATCCAATCTGCTATTTGTCTGCGTTTTATGGGTGAGTTCATCCCATTCACGTTCAAAGTTATGATTGTTATTTGTGGATTCGCTGGCATTTTGATGTCTTCCCCTAGTTCTGACCTTTCTTCTTTAGCTTTCTCCTTTTGAACCAGTGATTTACTTTAGGTCAGTCCCCCTAGTCCCCTCCCTTGAGATGCTTCCCTTTCTAGCCCCTACCTTTTTATGCTCCCTTCCCCTCCCCCCTCTCCTTCCCTCCCTTTTTGTACTCCCTCCCCCCCCCCCCCTTGGGTTTCCTTTCTTTCTTGCCCTAATGGATAAGATAGAATTCAGGATCCCACTGGATCTAGATGTTCTTCCCTCTCAGATTTGATTTCACTGAGAGTAAGGTTTAAGTAATTCCACTTCACGCTCTCTTCCTCTCCTTCTCATATGAGAGTTCTTCCCCTCCCCTTCCCATGTGTATCTTTATATGGGAAAGTTTATTCTATTGATTCCCCCCCTATTTCTTGAAGTTAATCTTAGTATTATCACGGTTCCCCCCTCCCTTTTCCTTTTTTTGCCCCAACTTTCCCCAAATCTTCTTAATTCCCCAATCTTTCCCTATGCATGTTTCTTCTAACTACTCTTATGATGATACAATTTATAAGAGTTACACAAAACATTTTCCCCACATATTAATATATATAATTAGATGTAAATGTAGTCCTTATAGAAGAGAGTTTGACTTAAAGAGAAAGATAAGATTTATCTCCTTTTCCCTTTCTTTCATATTTACCTTTTCATGTTTCTCTTGCTTTCTGTGCTTGGATATCGAACTTTTCACAGAGCTCTGGTCTTTTCTTAGCAAATGCTTGGAAATCTTCTATTTTGTTGAATGCCCATACTTTCCCCTGGAAGTATATAGTCAGTTTTGCTGGGTAGTTGATTCTTGGTTGGAGACCCAGCTCTCTTGCCTTTCTAAATATCGTGTTCCATGCTTTGCGGTCTCTTAGTGTGTTAGCCGCTAAGTCATGTGTGATCCTTATGGGAGCCCCCTTATATCTGAAGCTCTTCTTCTTGGCTTCTTGTAGGATTTTCTCCTTTACTTGGAAGCTCTTGAATTTGGCAATTACATTCCTAGGCGTTGTCTTTTGGGGATTTAGTATAGAAGGTGTTCTATGAATCCTTTCTATTTCTATTTTGCCCCCTTGCTCCAGAACGTGGGGGCAATTTTCTTTTATAATCTCCTCTAGAATAATATCCAATTTGTTGTTTACCTCTGGTTTTTCTGGGAGACCGATGATACGGAGATTTTCTCGTCTTCCTCTGTTCTCCAGGTCCGTGACCTTCTCAGTGAGATATTTTATGTTTTCTTCCAATTCATTAATTGTTTGGGTTTGCTTTATTGATTCTTGCTGTTTTATCATCTCACTTTCTTCGAGGTGCTTAATTCTGGTCATTAGGGACTGGATTTGCTTTTCAGCCTTGTCTGCCCTTCTATTGGATGCTTCGAGTTCTTTTTCCAATTGAGCAGTCTTATCTGTCAGACAGCTGATCTCTTTCTCCCATTTTTCTTTCCAGAAGGTTTCCATCTTTTGGATAAGTTCCAGTTTGAGATCTTCCAGAGCTTGTTGATAGTTTCCATTTTGGGAGGCGTGTTCTGAATTTTTTTGGATTTCCTCCTCATTCTCCTCTTTTCCTTGGGTACTTCCACCATAAAAGTTTTCAATAGTCACTTTTTTCCCTTTCTTCCTGGAGGCTTGATTTTGGGCCATGTGAGCCATCCCTTTGGTGGTTTTATTTCCCTTTCCTTTTTGGTCTGGGGTCTGGGTTATAAGAGCGGTTTTTCTGTGAATTTAGGTTGCTTCAGACTAGTTCTTCCCAGCCTCCGAGCCCAGGTATTCAGCTCCGCCCAGATAATCAGCGCGCGTTGTTCAGCGCAGCCCGCCCCAAGTCCAGGTCCACTGGATTCTCCAGTGAAAGCGCCCTGAGACGTTTTTTCCTGGCAGTCCCCAGATCCCAAGGACCCTGGAGTGCCCCCCCAGACAGAGACGCTCCCCACTCACTCGCAGTCCCGGTGAGCGCTCAGGTAGCTCACTCTGGTTTAGTGGGGGAGGTGGGGTGGGGGAAGGGCGGCTCAGTTCACTTTTCTGTGCAAGCTTTTCCTTCTTATTTTAGTGTGGAAATGTTCAAGCCCCATGTACCTTTGCCTCTGTGGGGTACTGGGGAGTCCTTCTGTTCCTCCAAAGGTGATTTTACACTCCTTTGATGTAGTCTATTTCGTTCGGTGCTGGGGAGAGGAAGCGTGCCGCGTCTAGATTGCAGCCATGATTACCCGGAAGTCACAAATGACAATTTTATAAAATGTTTTTTAAAACTGACTTCAATTTTAAGGCTCATATAATAAAAAGTTTTTTTTAATATTCTAACATAATTTGATTCCCCCCCCCCCCAATAACACTGGTGATTACAATAGAGAGTAATCATGTTCTGTATGATAAATTGGGGCTGGTCTCTCTCTACAGGTAAATTCAGGGATATTTAAATTATGTGAAAACTTGATTTTTCAATATCCTTTCATCTAAATCCACAGAGGGTAGGGAGATCTGGCAAGGGAGAATCTGGTATCTTGTACTGTTGTTTTCTCCCTATTGACTTTCCATGTGACAGTGAACTTGATCAAAAAATGCACCAAGAGAATCCTAAAATGATTTTTAGTAGCAGTCCCATGAAACAATCCCAAGTTCCCAATTATCTTCAGCCTCTCTTAATTGTTTTTTGAATTATGTTGTGAGTTCATCCAAAGCCTGTGTCCAATTTTCGGGAATTTCTGCATTTTTGCTTGGTGTTCCTTGATCTTCCTCTGTTCCATTTGCTCTTTGTTCATGTCCTGGATAGAAGCTATCAATTGTAATTTCTTTTTTTGTTGTTTGCTCATATTTTTTCCTTCTTTCTGCCTGTCATTGTCTGTAATCTTGCTCCTCTGCTTATTTGGGTTATTCTGTCCTGTAGGGGCTTCTCTGCTCTGCTGACTGACTAGATTAGATTGATGGAGTATTAATGAGTCCTGAGGTCAGATCTTCCCCAGCTGGTAGCAGAAGCTCAAGGTGTAGGTGATGGTGTGGAAGCTGAAGGGAGCTGGGCTTTCTGCCCTGTTAGCAAGGTATCCTGTCAGCTGGGATGCCAGTTAGCTGGACTCTTACAGCTACTCTCAGAGCAGTCTGTAGGGGAGAGGGGCTGGAGATTGAGCTTTCCTGCCCTCTGAAGGCCCCTTGTCTGCCCTGTTCATAGATTATATTAAGCCAAGCACTGAGCTTATCTATGGAGTTGGGTGTGCCCTGAGACCCAAACCTCATGAAGCTGTGGCTGCCAAGATGGAGAGTGGTGGCTGGCACTGAGCTGTCCTCCTGACCTCACCTCTCCTCCAGCTGCTTCCCTGATGGCTGTGGTCAGTGCCCTGAGACTGGTCCAGCTGTGGCAGCAAGGCACTCCCTCTTGGGTAGAGGTTTTGCCCCAAGATCCCAGCGACCTCAGGAGACTTAGCACAGTAGGTAGGATCAGGGTCTTGGGACCTTCTTTCTTCCTTTTCCTTAAACCCACATACCTTTAAAGTTGAGTTCAGCAGGAGGGTCCCCCACTCTGTCCTGTTTTCAGATTTGGTTTTCTGTCCTCTCAAAGCCCTTTGTTTTTCATTGGTGTGAAAGGGTTTTCACAGAGGACTCGGCTCTTGCTGCCTCTGAGCAGTCATCTTTTTTTTTTTCCATTTGAATTAGTTTATTTAGTCAATTTAGAACATTATTCCTTGGTTACAATCATCACATTATTTCCCTCCCTCCCCTCCACCCACCCTTCCTGCAACCAACATGCAATTTCATTGAGTATTACTTGTGCCCTTTATCAGAACCTATTTCCACGTTGTTGATGTTTGACTAAGATGTTCATTTAGAGTCTACATCCCCAACGATATCCCTTCGACTTATATATTCAAGCAGTTGTTTTCCTTCGATGTTTTTACTTCCACAGTGTTTCCTCTGAATGTGGATAGTGGTTTTTCTCATAGATTCCTCCAAGTTGTTCAGGGTCACTGCATTGCCACTAATGGAGAACTCCATTACATTCGATTGTACCACAGTGCATTAGTCTCTGTGTACAATGTTTTCCTGGTTCTGCTCCTCTCACTCTATATCAATTCCTAGAGGTCATTCCAGTTCCCACGGAATTCCTCCACTTTATTATTCCTTTGAGCACAAGAGTAATTGTTTCTATGATTTGTTCTTTAACTAACCAGGTCTGGAGAATCGTATTGTTTAATTTCCAATTAATTTTTAATTTACCTCTCCATGTACCCTTACTTATTATTATTTTCATTGCATTTTGATCTGAGAAGGTTACATTTATTATTTCTGCTCTTTTGCACTTGTTTTCAATGTTTTTGTGCCCTAATACATGGTCAATTGTTGTGAATGTACCATGTACTGCTGAAAAGAAGGTGTATTCCTTTTTGTTTCTATTTATTTTTCTCCACATATCTACTAACTCTGTGAATTTTAAAACTATTCCACCTTAATCAGACAATTCTTTAGAAGGTCTGATTTAGCTATTTCCTGATCAATAACAATGGAGATAGTTGGAATGGCAGAATCATGTCTTGGAAACTCCACATTCTCCACCCTATTCAGTTTAACAAGATTTTGAAAGGTCTGCATCAAACTCAAGATTTAATTATCTGAGGAGATGGCCTTCATCAGACGTGCAAAAAAAAGGACAGACCTCTGGGCTGTCCTAAGTCAAGCTAAGTCCTCACTGGTACAGATGAGACACAGAAAAATGATGTAAAAACGTCCATATAAGGCACGTCAGTTTCTGCCTCTTTCTCCTTCCCTGGAGAGACGACTCTGGCTGGCAGCATGCTAATCGTTCTGACATCTTGGAGTGTTGGGTGGTGAGTTTTGCCCTGGAGTTGATTTCAGGTTCGGGCATCTTAGCTAAGCCTCTTTGGAGGTCAGGCTGATTCTTTCCTCCTTCACACTCAAAACCTTACTTTCTAGATCTCCTATCTTCCTGCCCAGTACTAGCCCATTCCTTCCTCCTTCTTAAAATCTTCTCTACTATATCAATTAAATCACCATAAAATTTGGCAGCTGACTTGGGTATTTTATTAATTGGGATTTCCCTCGGTGACCACTTAAATTTAGATCTTTTCAGTCTCAACCATAATTTCACCTTTTACAACTTTATTTTTTCTAAGATTTTATTCACTTCTCTTACCTCTTTCTTATTTATTTTTTGGTTTGATTTATCTAGTTCAGATAGAGGAAGGTTCGGGTCTCCCACTAGTATAGTTTTTCTATTTCATCCTTGAGCTCCCTTAGTTTCTCCTTTAGAAATTTGGCTGTTATGCCATTTGGTGCATACATGTTGAGTACTGATATTTCCTCATTGTCTATACTGCATTCTTTTTATGAGTTGATGCCCAATAGATTTGGCTCCATCCTTTTACTTTCACCCTATGCATATCTACCTTCCACATGTGAATTTCTTGTAGACAGCCTATGGTAGGATTTTGGATTCTAATCCACTCTGCTATTCACTTGTGTTTTATGGGTGAGTTCATTCCATTCACATTCAGAGTTATGATTACTAGCTGTGTATTTCCCAGCATTTTGATTTCTACTCCTGGTCCTGCCTTTTCTTCTTTCACTATTTCTTTCTACACCAATGTTTGTTTTTAATCAGTCCCCCTACTTCCCACCCTTATTTTACTTCCCTTTCTACTCTCCTCCCTTCTTATTCCCTCCCTTATTTTCTTTGCAGTCTTTTTAAATCTACCTCTCCACCCTCTCCCTCCCTTGTACTGCTTCCCTCCCCACAAGTTTGTTTGTTACCCTTCTACTCCCCTATAGGGCACAAATCTATTCTCTGCCCCAATGGATTGGATTGTTCTTCCCTCTTTGGGTCAGTTTCAAAGTACATAAGAGTTGAGTATTTCCTATCTCCAACCTCTTTACCCTACCAGTGAATTGATGTTCTCCCCCCTCCCACCATAAGCTTCTTTGTGACATATAAATTACCCCATTTGGTTTATTTTCCCATTTCTTTTAGTATTGAGCTCTTTTTTTTTAGCTCTAGTTGTGTGTATATATATATATATATATATATATATATATATATATACACACACATATCTATGTCTTGCCATTTCATCCTATACAGTTTGTCACTGTTGCCTCTAAGTGTAATTCTTCTAGCTGCCCAGGTGATAATAACAATTTTTAAGAGTTACCAATGACCTCTTTTCTTATAGGGATATATATGATTTTAACTTCTTCAGTCTCTTTAAAAAAAGGTCTTTTGTTTTGTTATGTTTTGTTTTTCTTTTTTCCCTCTTTTTTAGTTACCTTTTGATGATTATCTTGAGTTCTGTGCTTGGGCATCAAATTTTCTGTTCATGTCTGGTCTTTTCTTTACAAATTCTTGGAATTCTTCTATTTTGCTGAATGACCATACTTTCCCCTGTAAGAATATAGTCAGGTTTGCTGGGTAGTTGATTCTTGCTTGTAGACCTAGTTCCCTTGCTTTTCGGAATATCATATTCCATGCCTTCCGGTCCTTCAGTGTAGATGCAGCCAGATCCTGTGTTATCCTCACTGTGGTTCCATGGTATTTGAATGACTTCTTCTTGGCAACTTATAGTATCTTTTCTTTGGTCTCATAGTTCTTGAATTTGTCTATATTCCTGGGTGTTGTTAGTTGGGGATTAAGTACAGGAGGTGATTTGTGGATTCTTTCAATCTCCACTTTTCTCTCTTGTTCTAGAATGTCGGGGCAGTTTTCTTGCATAATTTCCTGTAGTGTTATGTCCAGGCTTTTTCTTCTGTCATGGTCTTCTGGTAGACCAATGATTCTTAAATTGCCTCTCCTCAAATTATTTTCTAAATCCTCTGTTTTGTGAATGAGATGCTTCATATTCTCCTTTTAATTCTTTTGGTTTTGTTTTATAGTGTCCTGCTGCCTTGTGAGGTCACTTAATTTCAGTTGTATTCTGGTCATTAAAGACTGGATTTCATCCCTGGATTTTTGGTCATCTTTCTCCTTCTGGTCTGATTTTCTTTGGAGGTCATCTTTCATTCTCTTTACCTCATTTCTCATCTCCTTTGCCTCATCTTTCATCTTCTTTGCCTCATCTTTCATCTCCTTTGCCTCATTTTCAAGCAGGTTGATTTTGGCTTTCAAGACACTATTTTCTGTTTCCAGATGACTTGTTTTAGTTTTTAAATTCTTTTCCCAATTGTCTTCAGCCTCTCTCAAGTGTGTTTTGAATTGCATTTTAAGTTCTTCAAAAGCCTGTATCCAATTCACTGGGATTTGTTTTATTGCTTGCCTCCTCCTCTGTTCCATTTGCTCTTTGTTTGTTGCCTGTATAGAAGCTGTTGATTGTAATTTCCTTCTTCTTTTTCTGTTGTTTGCTCACATTTACCCCTTCTTTACTCCCCGTATTTGTCTGTGCTCTTGCTCCCCTCATTCTTTTGGTTTTGGGGTTTTCTGTCAGTCTCCCCTCTTGGAGCTTTGTCAGATCTCTCAGTGCAGTCTGTGGGGGAGGGGTGTTGGAGTTTGAGCTTCCCTGTCCTCTGGAGGCTTTTGATTGGATTAAAGTCCAGCAGTCTGTGAAGGAGGGCTGTTGGAGCTTGGGCTTCCCTGACCTCCAAAGACTTTTGATGGGATTAAGTTCAGTTGGGTTGGGCTGGATGTGCTCTGAGGCCAAAACATCCTGGAAGGCTGGAGCAATATGGAGGGTCTCCACCACTGTGACCAGGCTGCCCGCCCTGTGTTCCCTCTCCAGCTCCTTCCCCACCACCTGTGTTCGATGTTCTGAGCCTGGCACAGCCCAACCTGCAAGGTACTCCCTCCAGACCAACATCTTTGCCTGGCCAGAGGTTCTAGCTGCTGCTAGAGGCTTAGCGCTCTACATGGGTGGGAGGGGTCCTGGGACCTTCCTTCTGCCTTCCCCTTAAACCCGAGTGTTCTCAGATTCTTGCTTTTGGGGGAGTGGGGGGTGTAACTTTTGAATTGAGTCCAGCAGGAAGATTCCTTGGCTCTGTCGTGTTGTTAGGTTTGATTTTCAGTCCCCTAGGAGCATTCAGTTTGTGATCAGTAAGGAAGGGTTTTCAGAGGTCTGAACTTTTGCTGCTTCTACACCGCCATCTTGACTCTACCTCCCTTTTAAGCAGCCATCTTGACTTTGTCCCAAATGCAAAAATCTTAAATAGAATACTAGCAAAAAGACTCCAGCAAGTTATCACAAAGATTATTCACTATGACCAGGTGGGATTTATACCAGGAATGCAAGGATGATTTAATATTAGAAAAACTATTCATATAATTGGCCATATCAACAAGCAAACCAACAAAAATCACATGATTATCTCACTAGATGCAGAAAAAGCCTTTGACAAAATATAATACTCATTCCTATTAAAAACACTAGAAAGTATAGGAATAGAAGGGCCTTTCCTAAAAATAATAAACAGTATATATTTTAAAACCATCAGCAAACATCATCTGCAATGGGGATAAGTTACAAGCCTTCTCAGTAAGATCAGGAGTGAAACAAGGATGCCCATTATCACCTCTATTATTTAAAATTGTAATAGAAATGCTAGCAGTAGCAATTAGAGAAGAAAAGGAATTGAAAGGATTAAAATAGGCAACTGAGGAAACTAAACTATCACTCTTTGCAGATTATATGGTGGTATACTTAAAGAATCTCAGAAAATCAACTGAAAGGCTAGTGGAAACAATTAGCAGTTTTAGCAAAATTGTACCATACAAGATAAACCCACATAAATCATCAGCATTTCTATATTTCCAACATAACTCAGCAGCAGGAGTTAGGAAGAGAAATCCATTTAAAATCATTTCTAGACAATACAAAATATTTAGGAATCTATCTGCCAAGACAAATACAGGAATTATATGAACACAACTACAAAACAGTTTCTATACAATTAAAACCAGATCTAAATAATTAGAAAAACATTAATTGATCCTGGTTAAGATAAGCTAATATAATAGAAATGACAATCCTACCCAAATTAATCTACTTATTTAGTGCCATACTTATCAAACTACCAAAATACTTTTTTTATAGAATTAGAAAAAATTATAATGAAGTTCATCTGGAAGAACAAAAGATCAAGAATATCAAGGGAAATAATGAAAAAAATGTGAAGGATGGGGGCCTAGCAGTACCTGATAATAAAGTGTTCTATAAAGCAGTGGTTGTCAAAACAATATGGTACTGGCTAAGAGACAGAAGGGAGAATCGATGGAATAGACAAGGGGTAAATGACCTAAGCAAGCTAGTGTTCGATAGAGAACATCACAAACTTTAGAATGTTAAAGCAGGTCAGGGGTGCAATGAATGGAAATCTGAGCCTAGAGTTAGGAAGCCCTGAGTTAAATTTTAGCCACACACTAGTTATGTGACCCTGGGCAAGTCACTTAACCTTTGCCTCAGTTTCCTCAAATATAAAATGGGAATTACAATATAGAGTTTTAGCAAACATCAAATGAAATAATATTTATAAAATACTAAGTACTGTCCTGTATTTACTGTATCACACTGTATTTTTCTTGAGGCTTTGCTTATAGATTTTTTCAAGTCATTCCCTTCTTCTGAATTTGTCTTGAGCTTCTTGTTGCTATAACAGCTCTTAATATCCTAATGATTCTGAACCTTGTCCCCATCTTCTTCCCCAAGGTATGACTCTCAAGAAACTCTGTTGATTAAATACACTATAAATTCATGGCACATAATTTTGACCAAGCCTTCACTGCAGGAAGATGCCTCCCCGATGAATTTGCTCTCATTTACCAGAGCAGCTTTTCTAGGCATTTTCATTCCTCCTTAAACTTCCTAGAGCTCACCTTATGCCATTCAGATGTCACTTTACACTTTGCACCTCTGTAGCTCATTTGTATATTATTTTGCCTTAATGGATATTTCGGTATTTTCCTCTGCGCAGTCTGGGATAAGTTCCACAGAGGAAAGAATTGTCATTTAGGCTTTTTAATCTTCTAGCATCTAGTATGGACATTTGCTAGTTTGTTAAATTGTATCATTATTAGTATTTTTGTAAGTATTCTGTCTTTTATAAATAAATGTCCCAAAAGAGGCAGTAGGATATTGGGTTGAACTTGGAGGTAGGAGACACTTAATAGGAAAGTCTCTCAGAGAAGCCATCTTTTTGTCTGTAAAAATGGAGATACTCATTACTCACCTTTCCTACCCCACAGAGTTGTATAGAGGGGGTGAAACTTCATGATTAGTTGGGGAGTTTTCCTATACAACTTGATAATGGCACAACCAGATAACATTAATAGAGTGTAGCCATTGGTGGTGGTGGTTGTTGCTGCTTAATTATGTCCTAATTTTTGTGACCCCATTTGGGGTTTTCTTAAAAAAGAAACCAGAGTGTTTTGCCATTTCCTTCCTTCAGTTCATTTTACAGATGGGGAAACTGACGCCAACAGGGGATACTTGGCTAGGGTCAAAGAGCTAGTAAGTGTTGGAGACTAGATTTAAACTCAGGTTTTCATGATTTCAAGCCCGGGGCTCTATTTGCTGTCACTTAGCTGTTCCTGGCCAGTGGATAATGGCTGCTCGATTAGCCTAATGGGATTATAGGGTTTTGGCCACAGAATAAAAGTAGCTAATCGGGTTTGAGGAACTTCTCAGGATTGACTGAATCTGTCAGCTTTGCCCAGGCTCTCTCTCAGATAGTCCAATCAAGATAGCCCAGAGCGCTGTAGCAGAGAACAGCAAGAGGAGAGAGGATTTTTATTTCCATCCTTTCCCTCTCCCACCTCACCCCCCACCCACCCCCCCCATTGGCAATGGCATTTTAAGGCAGAAGCACATGGTAGTGGAGATATATCTTTGTCACATGATCCGCGAACTTCGTTCCTACACCCCAACCTTCAGCGTACAGTTCCCCGCATGGAGGTGGTGGTGGTGGTTAGTGGTTTATTTGGGGTTGAGGGTGCTTTGACGTATCCCGTTCAGGACAAGAGGGGCCCTCTAGATGTCCTTGGGTTTAATCTTTCATCTTGGATTGAGGCCCATGACCCGCTCTGTCTTGTTTGGGTCCAGTTGGGGCTTCCGGGGTAGGACTAGACATTTCAGTCATAAGACCTAAGCCCGGACACAGGTGGCAACTCTTCCCTCTGACTGAGTGAGACCTCCTCCCTCTTTCTTTCCTCCTGCGCTGAAGGCTCGATCTCCAGCCTTGCCCTGGCCCCTTGTTGCCTACAGAATCCCGCCCCCTGCCCTCAGAGCAACAGCGCTAGAGGAAGGGGACAGAGTTCCCGCTCCCAACTGCCCGTATTAATAGTCCTCTCCCAGACCTGGGCACTCGCAGGGTGAGTGGGGACGAGATGATGAGAGGGCACGGAGACAGCTTGTGCTGTGCTCCCCAGGCTAGTTTGACCCATACCCCATTACCAGGAGAAGGATGGAGGCTCCTCACAGCAGAAGGAAGCTGTGTTTCTCCACGCCTTGACCGCCTGCGTGCCTGAGCATTGGAGACAGTACTTAAAAGTTTATTGACTAAAGGTGTAGGCTGCATTCAGGGGGAGAGAACTTGGTATCTGGAGCAAGAACCGCACTACTAGAGAGACTACCAGAGCTGAGACTCCCGACCAGGAAGCCTTTTTGCTGATGCGAGACTAGTGTTTTTCTAAAAGAGCCCAGCAGTGCCTTATATGGGGATTTAGGCTAGAGGAAGCTGGAAAGCATATAGCCATCAAGGCATCACAACCAGCCAAAATATTTCTCTTGGGAGAAGCAGCATGACTACATTCCAAAAAGATATCAGAAATCTTGACGTTTCACAAGGTGATTTCACTGTCCATATGTCTTACTCCTGTGTGGGCTTCAAACGCATGATTTTTGTACTCACTCACTCTCCCCTTTGATGCTGTATTGGTTGGCAGTAGAGTATGCCCTAAATTTATTAAGCAATGTTCTATTACACATATTTTTACTTTGCTATCCCAGCAAATAGCTTTGGTTTGAGCTAATTGTGTCCTCTGGCTGACTATTTTAAGACATTATCAGCTGGTGCTCAGGAGTTATTTCAGGAACATACTCTACAAGGTACTCTACAAGATATTTTAAACCTATAGTAGATGTCTGTGGGAAGAATAGTAAAATTATGAATAAAGGGTATCCATTTGTGATAGCTAAGGAGCTTTCAAGGCATGCTTATAAAACATTAGGCTTAGGTTGGCTTAAATCCATTGAACCATAATATGGAATTCCGTATTCCATATGGAATAGAGTCATGCAGGAAGCAACCCCTAAAGAGAGGATGAAGATTACTCCTGGCCATTTTGGAGAAATTAATTCCCTAAGATCCTCAGTATGCTTGATGTTCTAGAGTTAAATCCCTTATAAAATTAAAGTAATATACATTGCAGTATGCTATACAACTTCATCCTATCTAATAGCTATTGTAATGTAAGAAAGAGAGATCCAGGGGATTGCAATGAGAAGCCAAGCTCACGGAGAGATCAGCTGAAGACCAGCAGAGGAGGGGCAGAGAGAGAGAAACTCCAACTGTCAACAGTCTTCCAGCCTGGGAGGTGGAGGAGGAAAGGTTTTCCAGGAAGCTGAGAAAGAGCCCTTCTGTAGGGGACCTGTTATTCCTTCTAGGACCCAAAAATACCCCCACTAGGACTCTTCAAGAACATATCTGAATTCTCCAGGGAGTTTTGGATTTGGACTCATGCTGGCCAGAGCCATCCAGATCTTTCCCTGAGATTTCTCTCTCTCCCTGAGATTTCTCTCTCTCTCTCTCTCTCTCTCTGACCTGTTCCTGGACTCCTAAATTAAAAGCTAGTTAGATGAGGAATAGGGATCAACCAATAGCTGGCCAGAGGAGGGTGCAAGGCACTCAGCCTTGAACCCTGAGTACTTGGGGGGGCAGCCTGCCAGATGGGACCAGTGTTGGGGTTTCTTACTACCCACTTTTCTTGCTGGACACCCCTACCTCTCCTTCCCTATGTGAACCCAAATAAATTATTTACTACTTTATTGTTTTCTTTTATTTGGACAATTTCAAACATTATTCCTCGATTACATAAATCATATTCTATTCCTCCCTCCCCTCCCCCCTTCCCGTAGCCGACACACAATTCTTTGTTCTTCTCCCTCTCTATTTTGTTGCTATAGGCATTCAGAGATATAAATTTTCTCCTCAGTACTGCTTTGGCTATACCCCATAGGTTTTGATATGATATCTCCTCATTGTTATTCTCTTTAATGAAGTCCATAATGGTTTCTATGATTTATTTTTTATGTATTTTGAAGAATTTAGACTATTTAGCCTCCAATTAATTTTAAATTTGACTTTTCATGGACCCTTGTTAATTATAATTTTCATTGTATTATGATCTGAAAAAGTTGTATTTATTATTTCTGTTTTTCTGCATTTCTTTGCTATATATCTTTGTCCTAGTACATGGCTGATCTTTGTATATGGTCCATCTACTGTTGAGAACAAGGTATATTTCTTTTTTTTTTCCTATTTGGTTTTCTCCAGATATATATTAACTCTAATTTTTTCTAGCATTTCATTCATTTCTCTTACTTCTTTCTTATTTATTTTTCAGCTTGATTAATCTAGTTCTGAAAAACTAATGAGATCCCGCACTAATATGGTCTTATTATTTCCTCCTACAAATCCTTTAGAAATCTAGATAATATGTCATTTGGTGCATAAATGTTCAGTAATAATATTTCTTCATTGTTTATGTACTCTTTTACAAAATGTAATTTCCTTCCTTATCTCTTTTAATCAGATCAATTTCTACTTTAACTTTGTCTGGTATCATGATTGCTATTCCTGCCTTTTTTACTTTAGGTGATGCATAATAAATTCTGCTCCAGACTTTTATCTTGAATCTGTGTGTCACCCTGCTTCACACATGTTACTTGTAAACAACATATAGTAGGATTCTGATTTTTAATACACTCTGCTATCTGCTTCCATTTAATGTGTTAGTTCATCCCATTCACATTCAGCATTATTATTAACTGTGCATTGCACTCTATCATATTATCCCCTTTAGATTCTGCTCTATTCCCTTTCTCTTTGTTCTTCCTCACCAGTATTTTGTTTGTCACCCCAGCCCTTCCCCCTCCCTTCAATTACCTCCTGCTTCCCTTGTCTGTTCTCCTTTTACGTCTCTGTAGGATAAGATAGAGTTCTATACCCCACTGAGTATACTTGTTTTACCCTCTCTGAGCCTTTTACGATCAGAGTAAAGTTTAAGCATTGCCTGTCATCACCCTTATCCTACCTGTCATCACTCTTATCCTCCCTTCTCTATAATGATTTTTCACGAAATTTTTCAAGAAAATTTCATTTTTCTTTATATTATATAATTTACCCCTTCTATCTCTCCCTTCCCTTTTCTCTCAGTGCAGCCCTCTCTATCAGCCCTTGATTTATTTTTTACATATCATTTATATGCATACATATTATATCATACATACATATCCCATATCATCATATGTATATATATATGTGTGTGTATATATGTACATATATATATATACATTTCATATGATCATAATCAGTTTACTTCTCAACCCTCTTTCTGAGTAAATTCCTCCTATCTTCTCTACTACTAAGGACAATTTTTGAGAATTATAGAAATCCTCTTTCCATATAGACTTATAAACATTTTAACCTTAACAAGTACCTTAAATTTTCTCTTATTTACCTTTTTGGGCTTCTCTTGTGTCTCATGTTTGGACTTCAATTTCCTTTTTAGGTCTGGCTTATTTCTCAGGAATACTTGGAAGTCTTTTATTTTTTTATTTTATATTTATATTTTATATATAGTTTCCCCCTGAAAGAATATACTCAGTTTTTCTGAATAGTTGATTCTAGATTGTGAACCCAGATCTTTTGCTTTCCTGAATAATATTCCATGCCTTTTCATCCATTAATGTAGAAGCTGATAGGTCCTTTGTGATCCTAATTGTAGTTCCATGATATTTGGATGGTTTCTTTCTGGCTGCTTAATGTATTTTTTCCTTGCCTTGGTGGTTCTTGAATTTAGCTATTATATTCCTGGAAGTTGTCATTTGATGATTTATTTATGGAGGTGATCTGTGAATTCTTTCAATTTCAATTTGATTTTCTTGTTTGAGGATCTCTGGGAATATGTATGTAATATGTAATTCTTGTAATATAATATCCAAGGTTTTTAATTCATCATGGCTTTTAGGTAGTCTAATAATTCTCAAATTGTGTCTCCTAAATCTATTTTTTAGGTCAGTTGTTTTTTTCAATAAAATATTTGTTTTCCTCTATTTTTTCATTCTTTTGATTCTGCTTCATTGTTTCTTGATTTCTTATGAAATCATTAGTTTCTAGATGGTCAATTCTGATTGTTAAGACCTGATTTTCCTCTGTCAGGTTTTGGTTCTCCTTTTTAAATTGACCTATTTCTTCTTGCATTATTTTCATTTCTTCTTGCATCACTTTCCTTTTGCCTTGTATCACTTTCATTTCTCTTTCCCACTTTTCCTCTACCTCTCTTAATTGGTTTTTGAAGTCCTTTTTGAGTTCCTCCAGTATCTGTGCCCAATCCATATTTTTCTTTTGAACTTTGGGTATGTTTCCTTTGCTTTTGCTCTTCCACTCTGTATCTGTAACTTGCTCTTTGCCTCCATAAAAATTCTTTAGAGTTAGGTACTTTTTTGTTGCTTATTTTTTCTATCTAATTATAGGTAGGTTTTGTTTTCTGGGGAGTTGGGGTACCCTCTTAAACTTCAGTCCTTCCTTGATTCTATTTTCAACTTACTTTCTGGGTTGTTACTCATTTACCAGATGGTCTGAGGACTGAGAGCTCTGAGAGCCCCCTCCCCCTGATGATTCAATTGATCCTTGAGATTCTGATAGCTTAAAGACTTTCCTCAGGCTTGAGTGTAAGCTTTTGATCTGTCTGAACTTGATCAGGTCAGGGGCTGATCAAATTCTAGCCCCAGGCTTAGGCTCAAGTTTTTGGTCTCAAGGTGTTCTTGATTCAATCAGGGATACCCTTGATTGCCCTATCCTGGAACTCCACCCTTAGTTTTGGACAAAAAGATTGGGGTGGGGAGGGCTCCCCCAGAGAACTGTGTCCTCATCTCAAATCTGGACTTGGATTCCTGGCTTTGTTCTAGGCCCACATGGATCTTCCTCCTTCAGCCCAGATTACCCTGGTCTGAGATTCTGGATTTCTCTACAGGTTTGAAATTTCAAGGGATGTGAGTTAGCTTGGACCACTATTTGCCCAGGCAGGATCTCAGGGTCTGACTGTTAGCTTCTAATTAAGTTTGGAAACTGTGACAGCAGATATGGGGTGGGGGAGGGGGTTGTGGTTTGCTTTTGGCTTGCTCTTCAGTCCCAGCTATAGCCTCCTGCTAGCTCTGCTCCTCTCTTACCTTGGTTTCCCGGATGGTCTCTGGCTACCTTTTGGGTTTTTCTTTTCTTGAAAGTTGTTTCACTCTGTCTCCTCATTGGTTCTTTCACTCTTATATTTGTTTTGTGGCAATATTTTAATCTTGGTCAGAGAGGATTCTCATGGTGGCACAGAGCTACTGAGGAATACTCTGCCATGTTGGCTCCTTCCTCCCCACCTCCCCGAACTTGGTAGCCTTCTTTTTTAGCTATGCACCTGTTGCTGTAGCTCTTCCTCCTCCCAGACTGAGTCTGGCAAATATTCATTAGTCAGGTATGAGGGCTGTCCTTCTCCCTGACTCAGGGATATTCTGGCAGATGTAAGTTCTGCAATAATGAGAACCAGGAAGTGGAGCTTGAACCCATGTGAATATGTACTTTTCCATTCCTTCCTCTTCTATTGCATGTGAGGGATAGAGGAGGCAGTATGTTCTCTCTCTATCAGATTGCTACTATCTTCCTTTAAACTGATCCCTTAAAACTCATTTGTTCTTCCAATGCCTACTATAACTGTGCACTACTATTGAACACTCAGGGAAAGACTAAGTGGTTAAATTTCACAGATGCCACTCATCTTACAGGTTGTATTCCCAAGAATATAATTTCTCTCTATGCCCGTAGGGCAGGAACAATGCCATTTGTGTGTACTGTCATCTTGTAACAAAGATCAGCAGGGTCTCTGGATATAACTACTTCCAGAAACCAAAATAAAAACCATCTTTACATTATGTAAACATGAAATATAGGCTGTCAAAAATGGATACTAAGTTTGTCCTAGTCACCACTGTTCCTTTCACAACTTTTAATCATCAGTTTGACAAATGCCTTTATTAGCAAGTCTCCTTGTATGTGTTGTATTCTCCCCCACACATTTTTTTCTGTGATATAACTGTCATGGGATTTGGACTTCCACCTTCAGAAATCAAATTGAAAAGAGCACCAGAATGGTAGTCAGAAGATCTGGCTATCATATTGTGTGACTGAACAATTCATTTAACTGCTTTGAATCCCCATTTCTTAATGTGTAAAAGGAGACAGACTCTATGAGATACTTCTAAGTTCACATCCAATTATAATATTCTAAATAAGTGACTTCTGGTTCTTTTATTCCTGTCCTCTCTCCTTATTTTCTGTTCCTTCTAGATATGATCTATCTATGCAAAACAATTTGTGGTAGAGTTTGGTTATGGGAGTGGTTAATTTCCTATCTACCTAGTTCTAGAGATAAGTTTCTAAACAGATTAAAGCTTTTTAAATGGAAGCACAAAGTCAAACTAAAGAGCCCTACTGTATGGGTTCTGCCACTTCCCTATAATGGAGATAGAGGAATTGAAAAGAGACAGAAACTTGCTAATAACTAAAGTGATCCTTTCTAAACAGCAGCTGATTTCTCTTTATAAAATTTGACAGTTCTAAAACAACTCTGTGAGCTTATTAGTGTTAGCATTCATTCCAACAATGTATATCATACCTACATATCCATGCCTATATAGCCTTTTCATCTCTCCTCCATGTTCTCCCATATTTTTACCATAATGAGGTCTATGCTTCATGCTCCATGTGTTCTCTGCTTTGTCCTTCCTCTTGGTAGAACAGTTCAGTTGTCTACCAGTTATCTTTTGTTCTCATTATGTTACTATTCCATCTACTTTTTTGATTTTACATTTCCCTGATGTCTCTTTCTTTAATTTTTGTTAGAATGTCTTTGTTAGGTTGTAGTCACTCTTATCCATCATATCCTTTTCAATCACATTGCAAGACTCACTTAAAAAAAGAAAGAAAAAAAACAACCAAAAAACCTTTCACCTTCCATCTTGGAATCAATACTGTGTATTGGTTCCAAGGCAGAGAAGGGGTAAGAGCTAGGCAATAAGTATTAAAGTGACTTGTTTAGGGTCGCACAGCTTGGAAGTGCCTGAGGTCAGATCTGAACTCAGGATGCCTATCTCTGAGCTTGACTCTTTATTCACTGAGCCAACAAGCTGCCCCCAGAAAGATTCACTTGATTCATTTGGACATTTGACATTATAGGTAGAATTAAAATGAAAGAACTATTTCCTGGAGAAGTTTGGGTCATCAAAAGAACTTTGCAATCCTCTGAAGGCAGTTCAGCTACCTCTCCATCTCCTTATTTCTGAATCTATTTCCATCTATTTCCATCCATGTATACATACATATATATGTATATTCTTTTTTTGTCCTTTCTCTAAAATCCGTTTTGCTTCTAACAACTGTCTCTTTTATCTACTCTCTCTTTTATGACTCCCACATACAAATTTTCTCATCCCTTTCCATTCCTACTTCCTTGTCCAGTAAGATAAATTTCTATTACCTATTAAATATATATGCATACACATACATACATAATCCTTCTTTTGAATAAATTTATATGTGAAGTTTAAGGATTGCCTGCCCCTCCCCCATTTTCTCTTTTTCTTTTTCACCATAAAAAGCTCTTTTATGTAAGCTAATTTCCCCCTTTCTTTTTCTTCTTTATGCTTTCCCAGGCATCCCTTTCTTACCTATCTATTTCTTTTTAAATTATCTCAACAAAATCAAATCATTCCCATGCCCTTTCATGCAAAATCCTTCTAATTACCGTAATAATAATAAAATTCTTAGAAATCATATGTATTCTCTTCTCAAAGAGAAAGATTAAGTTTAATCTTATTGATTCTCTTATAATTACTCTTTCATGTTTTCCTTTTTATGCTTCTCAGGACTTGAATCTGAATGTTTAATTTTCTATACAGCTATTGTCTATTAATCAGGAATGTTTGAATGTTCCTTATATCATTAAATATTTATTTTTTCCCTTAAAAGATTATGCTTAGTTTTTCTGGGCACATTATCCTTGGTAGTAATCCTATATCTTTTGTTCTGTTTCCATAAATATCACATTACAAGCCCACTATTCTTTTAACATGATACCTGCTAAATTGTGTGTGATATTGACTGTGGCTCCAGGATATTTAAATGGTCATCTATGGCTGTTTGAAGTATTTTATCTTCAGAGCTCTGGAATTTAACTATAATATTCCTAGATATTTCATTTTGGGAACTCTTTCATGTAATTGGTGGATTCTTTCAATTTTGGTTTTACCCTCTGGTTCTAGGACATCAGAGCAATTTGATAATTTCTTGAAATATGATATCTAAGCTCTTTCTTTGATCATGACTTTGAAGTAGTCCAATAATTCTTAAATTATTTCTTCTTAATCTATTTTCCAGGTCAGTTTTTTTTTATGTGAAATTAAAGCATTTTCTTCTAACGTTTCATTTTTTATAAAACTTTTATTGTTTCTGGAAGTTTCATAGAGTCATTAGCTTCAACTTATTGAATTCTAATTTTTAGGAAATTATTTTCTTCACTGACCTGTTGCACCTCTTTTTCCATTTGGCCAATTTTGCTTTTTAAAAGGTTATTATCATTAGTGAATTTTTGGGTCCCTTTTCCTATTTGTTTAAGATACTTTTTTTCCCAATATTTTTGTGCATCTCTTACCAAACTGTCATCTTTTCAAATTTTCTTCCTTTGCTCTCATTTATTTACACAAATTTTTAACTTCATTGTCTTTTTCTGAGTTTGTGTCTTTATCTTTCCTGTCACTGTAAAAAAAATTTACAGTAAGATTTTTTTTGCTCAATTTTCCATTCTATTTATTGTTTTTAAACTTTGTGTTCATTTGGTTCTATTGCTCACATTGGGGGAGAAGGGGTACTGTCTCAAGCTTCAGGTTTTTTCACACTGCTGTTTTCAGAGCTATTTCTGGGGACTATAAATTATTTTCTAGTACTTCTAAAGTGGTATAATCTGGGAAGAGTTGTGGTCTCTGATCTCCTGCTCTACCCTCTGGTCATTACACAAGAAGAAATCTTGATCCTGGGGTATTGCAGTTGATACTGTTTCTCAGGGTCCCTGATCTGTTGGGAAACAAAAGCAATACCACTCCTCAAGGCTCCTTCACCTTCTTGATCAAAAGTGTTCCTCTCTTCCCTTGAATTCTGACAAAGAAGTGGATATAGGCAATGATTTTGCCAAACAATGTCTGGTCCTACATGCAATGCTAGCAGAGAGGTCCCCTGTAAAATCTTCATGACAAATTCCCATGTCCCTTAATATCCCTGGCTAGAGAGCTCCTGTGAAGATGGGATTAACTCTCCTCTGCCTAGTTTTAGATTTAATCACCAGAAGCTTATACATTCCACTTATCCTTAAGTGGGAGAAGTCTTTATAAAAATAATACTTCAAGTATTCAACTTAATTTAAATCTTATACTTGCAAAGTTGTTGCTGCTTTTGTTGCTACTACTTAATACTACTAATGATGTTTCATCATTGTTGGGCTTTAGGTCAGCCTCTACTCCCATATGAAAAATCTCTTTCCAACTTCACAAGTTGTCTAGGACAGAAAGAATATATCACTGACATTTTGTTGGCTTGCTCACTCCAGAATTCTATTTGAGGCATTATTTTAGAATTAATAGGAGTGAAATGTTGGGAGAGGTCAGTTGAGTGATTTCTCAACCTTATCATCTTAGCTCCACCCCCTATAAGTCCCCATTTGATTTTTTAAAATGCAGATTATGCCCAGAACAAACTTTTTTGAATGATTACAGATCTCATTCATCTAACTATTATGATAAAAAATATGTTACAAATATCTTTCCCCGTATGAATATAAGCAGTTTGACCTTATTGAGTCCCTTAAATTTTCTCTTCATTATTTACCTTTTTATGCTTCTCTTAAATTTTGTATTTGGACATCAGATTTTCAGTTTAGGTCTGGTCTTTTCATCAGAAATGTTTATAAATGTTCTATTTTATAAAATGACCATTTCTTTCCCTAAAAGTAATAGTCAGTTATTGTTGGTGGGCAGATGATTCTTGGTTGTAAACTTAGTTCCTTTGCCTTCTAGAAGATCACATTCTAAGCCTTGCTATCCTTTAATATAGAAGCTGCTAACTCCTATGTAATCCTGAGTATGGCTCCATGATATTTGCAGTTTTTTCCTGGCTGTTTGCAATATTTTTTCCTTGGCCTGGGAGCTCTTGAATTTGGCTATAATATTCCTGGTAGTTATTATTTGGGTATTTATTACAGGAGGTGATCTGTGGATCCTTTAAATTTCTATTTTATCCTCTTATTCAAGAATATTAGGGCAGTTTTCTTTGACAATTTCTTGTAATATGATGTCAAGGCTTTTTTTTTTATCATGACTTTCAGGTGGTACAGTATTCTTAAATTGTCTCACTTCAGTCTATTTTCCAGATCAATTTTAAAAAATGAGATATTTCATATTTTCTTTTAATTTTTCATTGTTTTGATTTTGTTTTATTATTTCTTGATGTCTCATGTAGTCATTAGCTTCTATTTGTCCAATTCTAATTTTTAAAGAATTATTTTCTTCCATGCTCTTTTGAACCTCTTTTCCCATTTGATCAATTCTACTTTTCATGGCACTCTTTTCTTCATTAATTTTTTTTAACTTCTTTTTCCAGTTGGTTAATTCTACCTTTTGAGGAGCTCTTTTTCGTTTTTGTGCCTCTTTTCCCTTTTGACCAACTATTCTTTTGAAGCTATTATTTTTCTTTTTGTGTTACTTTCATTTTTCCTTATTTTTCTTCCAACTCTGTTGATTTTTTAATTCCTTTTTGAGATTTACCAGCAACTGAGACATTCCCATTTTTCCTTAAAATTTTACATGAGGTTGTTTTCAAACTTCCCTGGATCAGTGCCTTGCTCTTCTTTCTCTCCATAAAAATTTTCTATGGTTAGGTGTTTCTTTTGCCGTTTTCCCATTTTCCCAGCCTTTTTCTTTTTCATTGTTACTTTTATCTTAAAGGTAGACTGTTTTAAGGTAGAGGGTGCACTCTCTTAAACTTCAGTTTTTCTTTGCTCCTATCCCTGACTTTAGTTCTGATTTTCTACAAGTTTCAGTACTTCAAAGGTGGTATGACTGTGGGCTAGGAGCTTTGAAAGTGCATGATTCAGCTTCCTCTAGTGACTATTGATGGCTTGTAGGACTCAGAGCACTGACCTACTTTGTTCTGGGGCTAAAACGCTTCATTAAAGGTTTGAATGGGCCAAACATCAGGGATTTTGGGTCTCACTAGAGGCTTGTGCCAGGGCTTAGGACTTCAAGGGGTGGGTTTAGAGTGCTCTGCTATTGGCTTAGGCAGGGTCTCAGAGTCTCAACATTGGCTTATGCCCAGGTTTTGAACCTGGTGCAATAAGTGGAGGCATGGGTGGCTTGCACTCCTCTGTGGGCAGTCTTACTTCTTGTTATCCTTACCCTGTGAAATAAATCCACTCTGCCTACCTTTCAAGTTGTTTTCTGCCAGAGAGTTACTTCATTCCATCCCCTTGTTCTTTCTGTGACATCCAGTATTTATTTTGAGGTGCTAGCAATATTAAGGTTGCATTGAGAGAATTCTCAGAGTGATTCTAGCTTTATGAGCTGCTAAGCATTGATTCTAAAACATAAGGTAAGGGTTTTTAAAAATAAATGATTTAGCATTATAAAATTTATCTTTGATAAATCTTTAAGTCTTGGCTTTGTCCCCCACACTTTGCAAAACTTAAAGCACTATATAAATGCTATTTTCATTATCACCATCTACCAAGGAATCTTGAGTGCTTTTGTGATATGAAAGATACCCATTTTGTTGGAAGATAGGTTTTTAAATTCATAGCTTGCCCTACTGAATCAAATGTATTTTTTTAATTGACAAACTATACTTTCTTTAGTCAATTGTGATGTGTGAACCTTAAAAATTCTCAGACCCTACTTCAGAACACTTGGGTTAAGACCATTCCCCATTTTAAACAATGAAGGGACTTAGATCAGGAATGTGAAACCTCTACTCCACCCCTATTTAAACATACTTTAGGGGAAGATAAAGTTGTAAACTCCTTGCTGAACAATGAAAAGTACTTAATCCATACTTATAATAAGGCAAAAAACCCTTAAGCTGGGTCTGTTTTTAGATCTAATACAAAAGGGTGCTATAAAGGTCAGGCAACTTGTAAATTTACAAGGAGCAAAGAGGTGAGAACTTACTCAGAAATTTTAATCTACTCAGGTGTGAATTACTCAAAAGTTTAGTCTACTCAGGTGTGAATTAAGAATGGTCTGTCCTTTGGAAAATGTCTATTGTGATTGGTAGATGTGAGAACTTAGGGGAGGTGACATAGGAGAAAATTCCCTTTAAAAGGTCAAAAAGAGGTCTCTGGAGATTCAGCTGGGAAAAGCTGAATTGGAGGAGGCAGCTGGCTAAAGCTGCCTTGAAGGGCTTGATGGCTGAACTTGATTGAGCTAGCTGAAGCTGAACTGGTGTCTCTCTGAACACTAGAATCTTGCTTGGGACAAATCTTGTGGTGAGTGGATAAAAGACTGACTGATCTCTCTCTTAAGGCTTAAAAGCTTAGGCTGGCCCAGGCTGGCCTATCTCTTTTCTCATTGTTTCCTCTTACTCTCTGTCTTTCATTAATTCCTTATTTGTATTAATTAAAATCTCTATAAAACCCAGCTGACTTGGGTATATTTAATATTTGGGAATTTTTTTCCCTGGCGACCACCTTATATTTGATTTAAAACAAGACACTGTCTTGAAATCACATTTTCTGCGGTCACAATTTAAGCCAACCACTCTTTTATCTGCCACAGTTTATGGCTTTTCCACTATTTTAACTCTTACAGATGATAGATATGGCCTATGTAATATTGCTTCCAAAAGTCTACCTTTTCCTACAAATACCCTCATCAATCAATAGATAATACTTAAATATTTTATATAGATGAGAAACTAAACATTTGTCAATAGTTGCCTTTTTTTCAGAATGGAGTAGGGAGGGATAAGAATACAGTCTGAGTTTTTAGTCTTGATCCTTTTGTTACTTTTGCTTCCTTTAGATGCATTATGAATCGATCCCTCAAATTTCTCAAAAATGTGTTACCTCCAGCACTTTTGTAAGTTTGGTCTGTAAGTGCATTAGAATGGTAAACTTGGAATCAAGAAAACCTGGGTTTGAATCTTGTCTCAAACTCTTACTCGCTGTGTGATTCTGAGAAAGTCATTTAATCTCACTAGGCTATACTTTCTGAATATATAAAATGAGGGAGTTGATGTACTCTAAATTCTCTTCCAGTTCTGAATCTATGTTCCTATAATCCAGTTGCTTTTCCCATCTTATTTCTATTTCTACTTCTTATGAGATTATCAAATCTGGTGACTTTATGGCTTCTGATTATGAAGCTTATTATCAAAATATCTGTAGATTAAAAATATTCTATTGTCTCTCATTCATTTTTTATCTTCAAATGCCTTTGCAATGACAAGTTGGGTTTCTCACAAAGCTTTCTTTAAACTGATTCTACTGCATCTTTCTATAAATGCTATTACTCCCAATCTTTAATACTCCTTCATAGAATTTTTAAATACAACCTTATATTCCAAACAAATGTATCTTTTCCCCTTTGGTTGTCATGTTTTTCTGCTTGGTATATCAATATCATTTTGGATCTGTTAAAATATCTATTTCATTTTTTGCAATACTGGTCAGTATTCACCATTTAATGCACATATCAACTGTATTGTCAAAGGAAGAATTTGTGATGACAGAGATGCACTTTCTGTGCAATCTACAAATCTTTATATTCATTCCTTATTCTCAATTCAAATTTTCCACTATATTTCACATCATTTTCACTCCCATTTTTGTAATGAAAAAATTAATCATCAAAAACTATGTTGATTTATTTTTTAGATTCTTATCAAGTTCTTTATAGAAATTATTTATGTCTTCATCCTCCAGAGTAGTTGTAGATTAGGAGATGTGGAAGCAAGATATAGAGAAATTGAAATTAAGTAATCTAAAATATTTAACTAGAAATTTACAAGGTCTTTTAAGTGCTATTTAAACTTTAAATGCTACTAGTTGCTAAGCAAAACAAGATGGCCTACATACAAATATTACATATTATATAATAAAAGAAGACATTTTAAAAATGAGTTTAGTTCATTCTTTATATAACTATTTCTCGAATCTATGTTATTTGTAATATCTAAGTTCTTAAAACTATGAAACATTATAATTTAGCATCATGGGGGCAAGCAGCTAGGTGGCTCAGTAGATAGAAAGCTAGGCCTAGTGATAGGAGGTCCAGAGTTTACATCTGTCCTCATACATTTCCCAGCTATGTGATCCTGGGAAAGTCACTTAACCCCCACTGCCTAGCCCATACTACTCTTCTGCCTTAGAATCAAAGATATAAGGTAAGGGTTTAAAAAAAATGATTTAGCATTATAAAATTTATCTTTGATAAACATTTCCTAAGTTGTAACTTTAGTGTAAAACTATTACAAGAGGCCATTTCCAGAACTTTTTATCAAACTTCCCCAAGGGCATATTAAACACATACTTCTTATGACCAAATGTCTTCTGAAAACATGAAATTGTTTCTCACTGCCTTTGGGTGCAACAATACAACATAATATGCTAATTTCTTTGTTCACCTCTCCAAGGAGAACCTTTTAACTATACTTCTGTTTTGGTTGTTAACTTCATTCTTTCTTCAGGTTGTTTATAGTACAAATGGCAAGAATGATAGAATGTAGAATTCCTATGTCAACTTGTTGAGCCATTGGATGGCTAGTGATCTCACATTTACAGTACTAAGAGTCACATTAAAGTTTATAGATGCATTTTTCTTATTACCCTTTGCTCCCTTTTTGGCCATTTTTTTTCCAAAATGACCATGGCATGAAATTGGGAGTCATTTTGTATTTTTCTGTTCCACGTGTGAAGAACTTATCATCAAGTAGCAAGGTACCTAGTAATGAGCCTCTTTCTACTTACCTGGGTTGGCATTGGGAAAGGGACTTGGTGTGACACCGAGGCTGGAGAATATATATGTGTCTATACATGCACACACACACATATATAAGCATATGTCCATATGTATGTGTGTATATATACAAAGAGGGAGAAAGAAAACTACAATGTATATGTGGGTACAAAAAGACGTGAGAATTGAATCTTTAATAATCTTTAAGTTTAATAACGTATTATAACTAAAACTCAGTATGAGAAACTGCATTATGTTAGATGAATACTTCTGTTCAAGGACAGAGTAAAACCAGAAACTGAAATGAGTAGTCAAAGACTACTAGTTCTGCCCTCAAGAAACATCACATTCTAAAAAGGAAACATAGGGGGCAGCTGGGTGGCTCAGTGGATTGAGAGCCAGGCCTAGAGATGGGAGGTCCTAGTTCAAATCTGGCCTCAGCCACTTCCCAGCTGTGTGATCCTGGGCAAGTCACTTGACCCCCAATGCCTAGCCCTTACCACTCTTCTGCCTTGGAGCCAATACACAGTATTCACTCCAAGACAGAAGGTAAAGATTGAAAAAAAATAAAAAGGAAAAGGAACTATAATGTATATATGTATGTGTGTATATAAGCACACATGGGCACGCACAGTATGCCATTTAATGTTTAATTTTTTTATATTTGTGAGGTTGATATATGGATAGTTAATATGTTTCCAAGTATGTATTTATTTCTGTTAAGATCTTTTCTGCAGTTTTGCTTATACAAATTCTGAGAATGTCTTGTTAGGTTGACTTAGTGTACATTTTGAGAATTTATTTTTACATTTTTCCTCCTTCATTTCTATTAATACTTTATGAAAAATACTAATGAATGTTGTGGATTTATTTTGCATTGTGCTATTTCACTAAAGCACTTTATCACTGGATCATTTTTTGCTGAATCACTATAGTTTTCTAATGTCCATATGTGCTATACATAAGATAATTTTGCATCCTCTTTGCTTATGCTTATTCTCTCAATTTACTTGTCTTTCTTGCTAATGTTAGCATGTCTAGTCCTATGTCAAACAATAGGGGAGACAAGGCAATCTTGATTTTATTGGAAAAGCTTCTACTATTTGACGAGTCTTGGATTTAGAGAGATAATTTTGATACTTAATGTCAAATTCAAATAGATACGGATCCCTTCAAGTGGCATCTTGGCCTAGAAAACCACAAGTAAACATTACCTATCATATTATGTTTTTGTTAATTTTGTTAAACATTCCCTAATTACATTTTAATTTGGTTCAGGTAACACTTGCAAGTTTGCTGGTAATATGACTCCCCTGCTATTTAAAACTGTTAATAAATGGATGCTGAATTTTATTGATTTTTCTATGTCTTGATATGTTATCATGTAATTTTATTTTTATTATCATTTATTAGGTTCATAGTTTTATTAATGTTGAACGCTCCCTATATTTCTGGTATAAATCTAATTTGACAATAACAAATACTTTGTCTCATTGCCAAAATTTTAAAACACTATCACTAGTAATTTGAGGCATGATTGGCAGGCTATAGTTTGTTTTCTCTCTATTATTTAGGGATTGGTACCTTATTTGTTTCTCTGTTTTTATGAATAATTTATATATTATGCCAGTAAATTGCTCTTTAGATATTTAGTAGATTCACTTGGTAATCTTGGACTAAGGGTTCCCCCCCACCTTTTGGGAAAACAATGTGATGACAACCAATTTCTCTAAGATTAGATTGTTCATTTATTTCTTATAACTGTATTTTTTCAGTTTATACTGTATCTACGGGGTGTATGGGGTGCTCAGGGAGGAGGAGTATCTCTGGTATGGAGGGCTTGTCGTGCCCTCCTAGGGCAGCTCTCCAGCCTCTGACCCCCACCTGACACCCAGCTCTCACGTGTGGCTTCCAGTAGCTGCTGGCATAAGGCAGTGGCCACACTCCGGGCAACGGCTTCGACAGGCCGGCTAAACCTTGTGAGGGTAGCCATCGGGTCGTCGACCCCTGGTGAACCAGGGCTTTGCTCACCCAGCATGTGAAGACTGCTTCGGCAGAACAGAAGGAAGAAACCAATAAAAAGGTTCAACGGCTGAGATGGCGACGCAGCAAAGCACTGTGGAGTGCTTAGGGCATGTTGGAGCACAAAAGACAACACGTCCATCCATTGCAGCTGAGGAAGTCTCCAGGTGTAACGACTTTTCATGCCACTGGACCCAGGCTTCCAACGCCGAGAGAGAGTGGGACTGTCTCTATGCATCGACTTTTCCACTTAAATCTCCATGCACAGTGTCTTTGTGCACACTCATCTATCCTCCATAGATGAAAAAGCACAAAGACAATCATCATTCTCGGTTACTGAGAGACTACTACTATATCTACACAGTTTTTGCTTTGATTTCTTGAAATAGAGTATTTGGAGGGATTTTATGTTATTATTTCACCATGCTCTAAAGTCTAATAATTCTTAGGTTGTCTTTCCTGTCCTGTCCAAATGTGATGTGTTTTATTATAGTTAAGTAATCTTCCATTTCTCCTTCTCTTTTGACTTTATTAATATTTTGTGGGTATCAATGAATTTTTTTAGTTCATTCCTTCTCCATTTTTTTTTAAGAATGTTCACTGATTTTTAAGCTTTTCTTGTTTCTGGTTCTAGCTATCCATTGTCTCTTACTTTGTTACTTTGTTTCCTAGGCATTTACATTTTATTTACATCATCCCTTTCTCTGTTCACAGAAAGATTACTTCTAATTATATTATGCAAGCTTCAGAAAGTTTAGATTTCTCTCCTCACTCAAAGGTGTCCTTTGATCTCAATAATGACAATGACCAAATTCATGTCAATACATCCATAGAAAAGTAGTTGAAAATGAGTTTTTAAAAATTGCTGCCAATTTTTCATACCATCATCCATGGATTTCTTTATTTTAAACTTGCTGATCAAACTTTCAGTTACAATATATGTGGCCAAGAAAACAAAAGAAAACAAAAAAAATAGTTAACACACAATCTGCCACATTTCCACTTACCTCTATTTTTTTTACCTGGTTTTTCTATGTTATGGGATACGTAACAATTTCTTTAATTTTCTTACATTAATGACATATTTAATGGAAGGGATTTAGATTTTCCTGCTTCAATGACAGGCTAAAATTACTTCAAATGACGAATTGTTATTTTATTGCCCTTCTGCTGCCAATGTTAGTAACATAATCCAGCACATTAATAAAAAGTTGCTGAGAGGTGAATTGTAGTTAATAAATCATCTCCCAACTTCAATTTTTAAACAGGCTTTCTTAAATCAGTATAGTCAACATTTAAGTTTCTCAAAAATACTTCCATTCTGAAATAAAAGGTTTCATTTTTTGAGATATAAGTCTCACTTTTACCTCCAACAGAACTCATGCTGTACTTTTTTTTTCTCAAAATATATTCTGTGCAAAATGTAAGTTCTGTGTAGGTATGTACCTTATTTTTGAAAAGTTGTTTATAAAATATAATTCCTAAAAACAACCCCAACAAGAGACAACAGAGGAAGAAGAAACATATCAGACATAGCCTAATTTTTCACATGAGAAACTAAATATGTTCTTAAAGCTCCAGTAATACATTCCTTCAAAAAATCAGAATGCACTTTGGTCATTATTAATCTTATTAGTACACAGGCAAATTTTGTAAAATGCTTACTTGTTGCTTTACATAGAAGTAGTGTATACCACACAATTTGAGGCTAAATTATCCCCAAACCTGCTGATTGCATGGAATGATAAGAACAAAGTGATGTCTACATGGTTCTACTCTTTACACATACCTGATCTGAAGTTATGCTTTAGGTGAATATATCAGTCTCAAAGGAATAATTTATAAATTACAATGTTAAATTTCCTAAAAACTGTAAGAATTTGAATATGTTAAACATGATGGACTTGGCTCAAACAAGATTTTTACTTGTTTCAAACAATTCCTGGTTTGGGGCAAGTGTCCATTTTTCAGAAAATTTGTTAGTCATAATTGATTATACAAATACAACATCCTTAAATCAAGATTCAACATAAGACACCATCAAGTTAACTCCATCTGCCTAACATGCATAAGTTATTCAATTTGACACTTTTGGGGAAATCAATTTTCTAGAAGAATTATAATTCTAAATAGCCCTTGTGACAATAAGAAAGGGAGGGGTATAGCTCAGATGAAATTTAGGGGACAGAGTTTGTAAAAACTATATTTTTCTGAAAATTTTTTATATACTTCAAGGAACTTCAAGATGTGTGTACATATGTTTACATATAGATGTCTATATATAAAAACACAAATATATACATGTATGTATGTGTCTATATGTATATATTTGTGTACACACACACATACACATATATAGCATCTTTAATGGATATTTATCCTTAGATTGTTTGAGTGTGGTAGAAATGAATATGCTATAGTGTACCATGGGTGAAAAAAATCAATTTTACTTGAGTAAACATAAGGTACCTTAGTAAAATCAAGAGGCACTTCACTTGTGAGATGAGTATATATATATATACCTCACTCAAAAGGATACCATATCAAGTCCCAGTACACTATAACATATTCCATATAAAGATACACATTAAAAGTAATCATTTTAAAAGTGCACATTTTGAGCATGCACAGTTGGAGCTGTGCAAACAGCCCAGTGTTTCAAATAAATAGAATTATTACTAGTTCATTTTTATCAAAATACCCTATGGTATTGTAACCATTTACAATTATTGCTCTATTAAGAGTTTTATCATCAAAGAGCACTTGTTGACCTGTTTTATATAATACCATATTAATTTATTAATACTGAAGGGTGCTTAAACTGCAGCTTAATCAGTTTAGATCCTGGCATTATTCCAAATGTAAGATAAAGAGAAAATTCTGGAATCTAGAAAATGTTCTAACACAAGAAATAAATCAATCTGCTATTTCTGTCCACCTATACTTGGTTCTTGTTCAGAACAATTAAGTACATCCTGAATGTATCAGAATACTAGGTGTATACAGTATTGTGCCTACAGAAACATTATAAACTGCTTAACCTAAAAAATGTTTTTCTAAAGTAAGGCAAGTTAACTGTACCTATGAGCAAACAATTCTCAGCAATGATTTCTAGATTCTGGATCAGTTACATTAGTAACTGACTATGAACCATTACCAGGATCTCAAGTACATGGATATCAGTTTTTATCACCCTTTCAATAACTAGATATATCAATGTCTGAAAATAAAATATTTAGACTAAAGTGTAAAAACAGTGAAAAGGTAAAAATAAATATAACAATTGCACAAGACAGTCAGATGTAAACACTTCAATTTTCTAAGCTACATCCTTTAAGGAGACCGTAGCTTCTGAAGCACAGATTCAGTGACTGCTTTGAGACAGCTTAGTCAGTACTTGTTTCAGAAGACAGGACGAGGTCACTTCTCTAGACTGTCATGATTTGATCTTCCAAAGCTAAAGAGAAAACAATACAGTCAGAGACCATTCAAGTTATTAAGCCAGATTTACAAAGTAAGATTATTTAGTCATACTCTTCTCTTACATTCTGTGTTCTTCCTTCTCTTTCAAGCTAGAGCATATAATTATTTGGGGGGGGGGGCATTTTTATTTTATTTATTTTTTTATAAACCCCTACCTTCCATACAATACTGTGTATTGGTTCCAAGGCAGAAGTGGTAAGGGCTAGGCAATGGAGGTTAAGTGATTTGCCCAGGGTCCCACAGCCGGGAAATGTCTGAGGCCAGATTTGAACCTAGGACCTCCCATCTCTAGGCCTGGCTCTCAATCCACTGAGCTACCTAGCTGCCCCTCTGGGGGGGGGATTTTTAAAAGAAAGCAAAAGAATAAGCTGTTTCCTTATATCTTATAACAAAAATGTATAGGAATGTGTACATGATTGTTATGTATTCTCCAAGATGAAGCAGTGAGGCATAGTAGATAAAGACCTCAGAATCATGAGACCTGGGTTCAAATTATATTTCTTATACCTACTAGTTCAGTAACCTTATAAAGGTTTCAAACTCTAAGTTGGACAAAAGAACTGTCTGATACTATTTAGACCAAGTAACAGTTTTCAATATGAACTGATAGGAGGAGGTTCCTCATTAAAGTTTTCTATACCAATGAAATCACAGGTGTGGTTCAAAAAACCAAATTCTCTAAAAAGGTTGCACTGGGGGGGATTATGTATTATCCTAATTTAAAAGTATAAAATAGTCTCAGGCAAAAAAAAATGGGGAAGGGGTTAAAAAAGTCTCAGAAAGAATGCTTGAGGCAAAATAAATGTGACAATACTTATGTGAATGCTAAAGAAAGAGAATCTCACCTTTAAATTAAATCCAAGTAAGTCACTGATAACACCAGAAACAGCAGACAATATGACAACCTGGGTGATATTGTAAAGCAGCGGATTCATTGTAAGTCCATATAACCTGAAGGGGCTGTCCAATTCCTAGTAATAAAAAGAAATTATTAGAAATGAAATCACTATAAGAAAGTGAAACTATCATATGCCTAGAATTCCTTTGGTGGCAAAGGAATTATTAGGTAGCTGCTGAGATGCAGTGTATAGAGCTCTGAGACTGGAGTTATAAAGACTTGAGTTCAAATAGGGCCTCAGATACTAGATACATGACTGTGGGGCAAGCCATTTTTAATCTTCTCTCTCAGTTCCTCATCTGCAAAATTAGCTAAAGAAGAAAATGGCAAACCACTCTAGCATATTTCCCAAGAACACTTCAAATAGAACAATGAATCACATGACTGAAATGACTGAATGAGTTTTTTGAATGGAATTTCTTATCTCAGTTCATCTAGATTAGTTTTATTGACTATAAACAGAAATGCTGATGACTTAAGTCAACTTATCTTACATCCTTAAGTTTTCCTAAAGGCATTTTTAAAAATATTTTTTCTATGGTTACATGATTTTTATTGTCTCCCCACCCCCCAGAGCTGACAAACACTTCCACAAAGTTATACAGATAGTATTCCTCAAAACCTATTTCCATATCATTCATTTTTGTAATAGAGCAATCTTTTAAAACAAAACCCCCAAATCATACACCCATATAAACAAGTGATAAATCATATGTTTTCCTCTGTGTTTCCACTCCCACAGTTTTTTCTCTGGATATGGATAGCACTCTTTCTCATAAGTCCCTCAGAATTGTCCTGGATCACTGTATTGCTGCTAGAGAAGTCCATTACATTTGACTGTCCCACAATGTTTTAGTTACTACATATAATGTTCTCCTGGTTCTGCTAATTTCACTCCACATCAGTTCATGTAGGTTGTTCCAATTCTTTTAGAAATTAATCAATTTATCCTTCCTTATAGTACAATAGTATTCCATCACCATCATATACCACAATTTGTTCGGCCATCACCCAAAAGATAGACAGCCTCTCTATTTCCAATTTTTTGCCACCACAAAAAACACAGCTAAAAATATTTTTGTACAAAAGGATCTTTTCCCATTTTTTTCATCTCTTTAGAATACAAACATAGTAGTAGTATTGCTAGATCAAATGGCATGCATTCTTTTAAAACCCTTGGGGCATAATTCCAAATTGCCTTCCAGAATGATTGGATTAATTCACAACTCCACCAACAATGCATTAGTACTGAGGGTATTATTTTTTTGACCCTCTAAAGTTTTCTAAGTATGCCATTAAATGAGCAGCCAAAAGCAAAATTTTTATTTCCTCTTTGCCTATGTTTAATGTTAATTAACATTTATGTAGCACTTTAACATGTTCTGTCATTTGATAACCTGTGAGGCAGGTACTATTATTAACCCATTTTTGAGATAAGGCAGTTGACTCTGAGCGAGGTTCAGTGATTTACCAGCTCCCAAGTTTCTGAGGAATTCAAGCTTACACACACACTATAAAATTTGGCTTTCTACAATTCCTTTCATTTCATTTTTCTGCCTTCATTAGCAATATATTAAACAGTAGCACATCTTTGCTTTACCTCTGATTCTATTGGAAAAGCTTAACTTTTCTCTTTATATATTATGTTTGTTCTTGGATCTAGACATTATTTAATGTCTTAAGGAAAAGTTCATTTATACCTATGATTCTTAGTGTTTTTTTTTCTTTTTAAATAGAAATGGCTAATGGATATGTTGAAAAGTTTTCACATCATCTACTGATATAATCACATAGTTTACATTGCCAATATTATTAGCATGGTTTATTTTATTTATAGTCTTCCTTATGTTGAACCAATTTGCAATTCTATTACAAACACAACTTCTTTATACTACATATTCTTTCTAATATGTTGCTTCCATCTACTTAATAATTCTTTATTTAAAAATTTTGATCAACATTCATTAAGAATAATGGTCTGTAGCTTTCTTTGTTTTGTCTCTCCCTGATTTAGTTGTCAGAACTATTTGTAAAAGAGAAAAATATTAGAAGGGTTCAATCTTATTATTGTAAACAATTTATGTTGTATTGGAACAAAATGTTCTTTGGAATGTTAGATGTGCCACTTCTGTATCCATCTATTAGAAGGGTTTCTTTTTCCCACTTTGGTAGTTTATATATGGTTTTGTTCAATTTATCTTTCTGAAACAGGGCACTTTAAATAGCAAATTTATTTTTAATCATCTGGGTATTTAACATTTTGTAAAAATTCATTTATCCTCTTTAGGTTGAGGTATGCAGGATGTCTGGTCTAGTATCTTTATACCACTACCACTAAACTATCATTCAAGGCCATCTTATTTGTTAGTCAAACAAGTTTGGTCCATTTATCTCTAATCTTGCAGATTTACTCACACAATGATCATTCCTACATCATAAGAAGGAAGGAGAGGGTTGTTAGTAACCCCCCCCCCCCCGTTCCTAATTTCTAAATCATATTGTCTCCCATGCTTTAGTTCTACAATCATTCATACTGACTTCACCACTCAATATGCTGTATTCTTTTAATCAATCATAACTTGTCCCCTGCCTACAATTTCTTCTGTACTTCCCAAAACTATGAAAGAGGGCTATTCCCCTCATTCAGGGTATTAGCTTAGCTGGAGAGGCTGAGATCCTATTTATTGGTAAATTCACATCTTGCTAATAAATTGATCATGCTCAGTACTTAATATAATGTCTTAGAATCCAAATTCATAAAGGAAACATTATCTGAGCTATAAGAAGACAAAGACAGAAAAACAATAGTAAAAAGACAGTTAATATTTCTCTGTTTTGGATAAGCCTAACAGAAAGATAAACAAAAGAGAAAATATAAAACTGAAGAAGAAAAATTGCTATAGAAACTAGAGTTAAAAGACTTATGGTATCTCCTAAATGAGACAGCAAAAGAACATATTTCTTGGTAGTCCCATGTGAGACTTTTACCAAAACTGACCTTATAAAAACATATGCTAAGACACAGAAATCTGAAGTAAATGTAAAATGTAAAATGGCATAAATGGTTAATAAAGCCTTAATAGAATATAACACAATAAAAACAGTGATTGGGTCAGGAAGCAAAAACAAAAGTTACAGATACAAATGGAGACTTAACATTGGAATCCTAATTAATGAGTAGGTCAAAGAACAAATCATAGAAATAATTAAAAGTGTATAAAATAAAAGGATAATGATGGAAATAATATACCATAATTTCTAGGACTTAGGTAAAGAGTCCTCGGCAGGGGGGGGAGGGGGGGGAGAGGACTAAAACCTTTGGAACATAAATTAACAAAACAGATGAGGGGATTAATGAATTGAATATACATTTTTAAACATGGAAAGCCAACAAGTAAACCTAAAATAAGCAAAAAACAGAAGGAATAGATACATTTAAAACAAGAAGACATATAGAAATAATAAATGAAATTAAAAGCTGTTTCTTTGAAAAGATTAAATTCACAAAGCCTCAATCTTGTTGAAAAGAAGTGAGCAGAAAAATCAGTCAATAAAATAGCAAATAAACCAGGTGAAGTCATAGCAAAATCAGAAAGAAAAAAGATTAATCATAACACAGTGTGCACAGATATATACTAAGAAAACTGAGAATACTAAGAATCCCTTCAAAAATAGAAAAATACCTCAACTATCAGAACATCAGACACATCTTAGCCCAATTTCAAAAAAGTAATCATTAAAAAAATAATTATCAAATAAAATAATCTCTCTCCTGATAGATTTCACAGAATTATATCAAACTTTTATAAGAAGAGTAAGTACCTATACTTTATGAATGCCAAAAATTGAAAAGAAAGCACCTAACTAGAACCTCTTTATGAGACAAATATGATCCTAATTAATACCTAAACTAGGAAAATAGAAAACACAGAAAGAAAGTTACAGGCCAATATCATTCATGAACACTGACTCCAAATTTTTAAATCAAATTCTGTCAGATAGTTAAGTGATTTGTCCAGTCCTGATTTATATCAGGATGCAAAGACAGTTCAATACTAAGAAAAAAAATCAACATAATTAATCAGAATAAAACCCAAAACATCCTAAGGCATATGACCACCTCAGCAAATGCAGAAAAAGCATCTGACAAAATATACTCTTTTATGCTAAAAAAATTTACAAAGTATAGGCAAAGAGGAACCTTTTTCCTTTCTTAAATATCATAAAAAAAAAGCACCATCTAAAAATAAAAAGTATCAGATGTACTGGTGACACATTAGAACTTGTTCTAATAAATATGGGAGTCAAGTAAGGATATTCGTTCTCTCCACTACTAATTGATATAGTTTTGGAAGTGCAAGTAACAGGAATAAGAGAAAGAAATTAATGACAGAAAGATAGTTGAAGAGAGATATATGGAGGTTTATTTGGAAAACCCTAGGCAATCAGAAAAAGATATTAAGATGCAATTTATGCCTTTAAGCAAAATCACAAGCTCCAAAATGAATGCTGACAAATCACCAGCATTTTTATATTATAATGCAAGAAGCAATAATATAAAGGAAAATTCCATCCCAAATGATTAATGCATAAAATATCTGGGAATCAACCTCCCAAAGCACACCAAAGACTTGTTTGTCACAAAATGTTCCATAAAGAAATAAAGAGCAACTTAGATCACTAAAGAAATAATCAGTTCTTATGGCTAGGCCTTACCAATAAAACACTTGCAATACTACCAAAATTAACGTACACTTTTGATGCTATATCAATCAAATTACAAAAAGGGATACTGTATAGCACAGACCAAAATAAAACATCTAGGATAAGAAGTATTCACAACTACATGAAAAAATGCTCTAAATCATTATAACAAATGCAAATCAAGATAACCCATAAGCACACCTTACACCCTAAAAATTGGCAAAAAAGGGCAAAAAATGGCAATAGTCAATGAAAAAGGGGTTTGGTAAGGGTAGCCATAACATTGTTACTGGAGCTCTGAAATGGTACAATCATTTTGGAAAGCAATTTGGAATTGTGCAAATAAAATGAGTAAAATATCCACATTTTCTGAACTAGAGACTCCAATAACTAGACTTAAAACCCAAGGAAGCCATCTATGAGAAGAAAGTCCCCATATTCACCAAAATATTTAGAGCAGCACTTTTTGTAATAGTTAAGAATTATAAACAAAGAAGATGTCCCTCAGTTAGGTAAAGGCTAAACAAACTGTGGTCCATATATGTAATGAAATATTAATTACTGTTGCTGTAAGAAATGTGTGATGAACATAGAGAAGCATGGAAAGATCTAAAAGAACTGCTGCAGAGTGAAGTAAGTAGAACCAAGGAAACAATATACACAGTAACCACAACAATGTAAATGGAAAAACAATGACATACCCCCCCCCCCAATCAAAAGTAAATGTAACAAAATTATAATTCCTATAAAGAAATGTGAGAAAACACCCCCAAACCATCTCTGTGGATATGGGAGGTTTAGGCATTATATATTACATATGGTCTGATTGTTTTTAATGTATGTTGTGCTGATTTTCTTTTCCTCTCAAAAAAATACTATTTGTTTTACAGAATGATTCTCTGGGAAGAGGAGACAGAGGGAGAGAGATACTTGGGATAACTATGATGATGTAAGAACCTGAAGATATCAATAAGAACATTTAAAAAAAATAGAAAATTCTGCCACCATGATCTTGTTTTGCTTCTTTCTTTTCTTCAGAAAAAATCTGTGCAGATACACAATTATGCAAATAAATCTGGATCACTTTTTATAGACCCTTCCATATTTCCTTTAAGCTTCATATTGTTTTCAAGATATCATAATTTGCTATTATATGAATATATATTTAGTCAGATATTCTTCAATATTTTGCTCTTATAGCTTAGTGTTTTTTTCCTTTAAAAAAAGTTATTTTGTTACACTTTTTGATACAGAATGCTAGCAATGAAATTGCTGGGCTATATTCCTTGACATGATCAGTTTGGGGATTCTTTATTACATATTGCCATTTTCTTTAAAATATTTACCCCTGTCCAATGTCTACCAATGCCTGCTTTGCCAAACCCTCAAATACATTTACCTTTATAATTTTTAAGAAGTTTTTTCTCTACAGTGTATATAAAAATGCATTATTTCTTATAGTTGTCTTGATTTCACTTGTATGATTATTATGAAAGAGCTTGGGCACTATTTAATAAAGTCAGCAGTTCGTATTTCCTTCTTCGGTCCTATACTTTGATCAATGCTGCACACTAAGGAGCAACTTTAAAATTATGTTCCTGTTCCTTATACATTTGTTAGTATAGGGAACTCCTCCTGACAAGAAACTTTCTTTGTCAATGCAGAGCAGCAACTATTCTATAGTTGCCTAGTGTATGAGAAGTTAAATGATTTGCCTAGGGTCATAAAGTCAAAATGTTAAAGGAAGGACCTGAAGTTGTCTTCTGATTTTAAGTCTAATTCTCTATTCCCTAAGTTGCACTGACACTATCCAATGAATTTACTACAAACATTCTTCCCAATGTTTCTTTTTGTTTCATTTAAACATAAAACCATCTCCAGTGGCTTCTTCCTTTTAGTTTGAATTTTTTTAAAAGTCCCTCCTCTCTATAGTTGAAGTAAATTATTTATAAGATGTTTAATGTATTTTCCCCCAGATTTAGATCATTTCTCTGAACACCTTATTTGGTTATATATCTATGCAATTTTCTCTAATTTATTGAGGAGTATTTTAAGGTTTACATTATTTCACTTTTCTCTTTGTATTTCAGTGCCTTGAAAACAGTAGGTATTAAATAAATAGTTGTCAAACTGAATTCTGTTCCTTAATGGGTTTTTCAAACTTAACTTAAACCATTAAACCATTAACTTAAAAATTATTGAGCTCTACAGGGCTCAGTGGATAGAGAGCCAGGCCTGGAGATGGGAGGTCCTAGGTTCAAATCTAGCCTAGGCACTTCCTAACTCTGTAACTCTAGGCAAGTTACTTAACCCCATTCACCCAACTCTTAGCACTCTTCTGCCCTGGAACTGTTACTTAGTATTAGTTTCAAAACAGAAGGTAGGGGGTTTAAAAGAAAATCAATGGTTTCTTGATTCTTATCCTTTGATCTATTTCTCCATTCTTTTCCTTCTATAGTGCTTGAGTCTCCAAAGAAATGAAGTTGAAGATCACTCAAACGGCAATTGAAGGAATGCATGCTGTGTGTAAGCAGCTAAAAAACATTATAAATGAAATTACATAGGAAAATGTGCCCAGAAAAGAAAAAAAAAGATGAGCTAGTCATATAATGAGAAAAAGAGGAAACCAATGGAAAGCCCTCAGGCTCCATTCTTATCCACACAAAAATCAAGAAAATTTGATATGGATTGTGATCAGCATCAAAGGAATAAAAACTCACAAGAACAATCTCCTTGAAAATTGTTGATAGTCTTAAAATTCTTATGGAAAAATGGATATAATTTTATCTCATTCTATAAAATAATCCATTTGCATGGCATTAAATCTCAGTTTAGTGGTAGGGATAATTACTTTTATCACATTTGTTTGACCTAACCCAAAACAGAAAATATCCTTATGCGCCTTTGTGTCAAAATAATTTTGAAGTCATCTTCCTGTAGGTCTTCTTTATATCTCAGTAACACCAGTTAACACTCAATATCATTTCACATATAAGAAAACTGAGGTTTAAGAAAACAAAGTAATCTCTAAATGTCCAAGTGGACTTGGGCAAAATTGAACAAATGAGGTTAGAACTTAGTTTATCTCACAATTTTTTTGCACTGCAATAGTACATGTATTGTGAGAAAACACAAAAAACACAAACATATTCTTTTCAGCTGAAATGAAGTTGCTCTAATATGAAATGAAGAAAGATTTTCAAAACAAAATGGAATTTCTTATATTTTCAACATTTAAGTTTAGATCCTACTTTTTATATATTTCTAATAATGCTAAACTATAAACTTCTGACAAGGCATGTGTAAAATTGAGATTTGAACTCTGGACTTCAATCCCCACAAGCCCTTGCTCAACTTCCCCAAAATGCTTTGTAATCCCACGGATTTCTGAGGTGGGCAAGATCGAGAAGGTATTTAAGCTGATTACAAAGGCTTTTGAGGGCTCTCTCTTGGATTTCCGTTTTGGGGCAGACGTGGCTCTTTCCATAATGTAGGTGAGGTCTTGTCTAGGTCTCTGGCCTAGGCATGTGTTTTTTCTTATCCTGTATTTTCTTTAATCCTTAACTTTAATAAACCTCATAAAATATAATACTCCTTGCAGAGAGAAACTAATTTCTACCTGCCTCAGTCTCCCCTAAATTTTAATCTTTACACATGCAAATGACATGGATGTGCTAAAAAATAAACCAGGAATGTTTTGAAGAATTTAAGTTAATGAATCAAGAAAAATGAAAAAAAAATTAGATAATACAAGATATAAAATTTGACTATCACAAACTAATCTGTGATTAAAATGTCAATTTTCTTACCTTTAATAATTTAGTAGCAAGTTTTAAAACATTATTCACTAATGTCAGTTCCTCCTTCTTATTAGGTTTCTTCTCCATTTTCAAGTACAAGTTTATCTAACAAAATAGAACAATTAGAAAATCACTTTCTATTAAAACTTAAAAAAAGGTAAACTATGAATCAATTTAAAAATGAATACTTTGGTCATAGAATACAGTAAGTACTAAATAAATAGTTGCCAAACTGAATTCTATTTGTTAGTGGGTTTATCAAACATTAACTTAATAATCATTGGGTTCTTGAAAAAATAAGTAAGATTTTATTGGAACTAAAATCAATAAACTAGAATGGGTTTTGTGACATGAATTCATTTACAGAACATACTTTGTCTCAATAACCTGCTGAACAAAAGTAGACATTCCTTTTGGCAATATGGTAGAATGAGCCCTAGATTAGCAGTTAGAAGACCACGGATCAAGTACCTGCTATGCCATATACTAGTCATGTGACTATGGGCAAACTGTTTAATCACTCAGTTTGTTTCTTAAACTAAAAAATGAAGTTAAAATATTTGTGCTAATTCAGAGGGTTGTGGTGAGTATTAAATGAGATGATATAGTAAAAAGTATCTGATAAACTTTACAAAGTTTCAGTCATATATGGCAGATGAATATTTTGATGAATGTTTGAAGATAAAATTTTTCCTCAAATTACAAGTTTCATTATCACTCATGAAAATTTGAGAAAGAAATTTTAAGAGATTAATGGATATACATAAATGTAACCATTAAACCACTATGCTTTAATAGGAGCTACTGTTTGACAAAAAAATTTGTAATTGCTAAAATGTACTTTCTCTATTCTCTATATGTGCCCCTATAGTTTAATAAAAAAATATATAAGTATAACATGGATATCTAAACAAATGGAAAGCTAAGAAAAAAAGATAGTCTAAATAAAATAAGCAATTGTATGCTACTAAGTAGTTAGAATGAGACAGGTCTCCTATAGCATTAAAGTTGCTCTGAAAATAAAAACATAATCACTTCTATTATATAACCTTTGAAAAGTCATTTCAAGACTAGTGAATCTTAGACATTAATTTATAACATTAAATATGAAGTCTCACCTGTTCAGTAAGTAATATTGAGGTATTGCTATATTTTTTGCTTGTTTCAGATCCAAGGGTAACAAATCTTAGCAGAAAAAGTGTTAAAGAGATGCACCAAATCACCAGTTCCCAATTGTAGTGACAATCAAGGAAGATCTCATGCACATGAAGTAACTAAAATCCAAAGACAAAGGGAGAATCATATGACAAATTAATAACTTTTATTTTAAGGAAAATCCCTGAATCTTTTTGCTAGCTATTAGTTTGTTATAATTAAGTTTGTCTGCAAACTACTTTTTGAAGACCAGATTTGGAGTAAGGGAACCTGGGTTCAAGTTCTGACTCTGCAACTGACTAGCTATATAACCTTAGTTAAGTCTCTTTCCCTTTTGGGGTCCCAATTTCTTCATCTGTAAAATAAAGGAGTTGGAATAGATCATCTCTATGGTCCTCTTCTAAAATCCTGTGATCCTATGAACATTACAAAATTGTGTACATTATATACATGATTGCTAAATTAAAGATTCTATACACATTAATTGTAGCATGCGTACATGAAACAATTAAAAAAATTTAAATGGCTAAAATAAACCATAGTGTTTATTAATAATTTATCTTCTCCAAGGTAAAAACAAACACATGAAAACCTCATTCTAATGCTTTTTACTTTAGAATGAAATATTTTTGGACAAGGCTCAAAACAGTTCTTAGTTTTAGATTAGTCTAAATTTTATTTCTCCAGCAAAATGTTAAGCTGAAGTTTCAATGTATATTAAAGAATATTTTAAAATATGAATTTTTGTCATATTTTCTCAACCTGCTATTTTAAAAATGTTTTATGAGTGAAAAGAAATCATCCCTCTGTACTTTCAGAAGAATTTAAATGAATGACAACTCAAATGGATTTCCCTACACCTTTCATCATACTGTGTTTCTATGAAAAAAAATCACCACAATAATATAAAAAAGATATGTTGTATCAACACACTTTATCTTTACTATAAAATATGTGATGGGTGGTAGAAATAATACAGAAGTATATAGAAATTCTATTTACTATTTACTGAGTAGTAAATAAGGGTGGCAGTTACAATATATTAGTATACTTAATAAAACAATATAACATCTATCTTGGAAAAATAGATGCATCTTGGATTTAAGTAATATAGCTGACCTGTGCTTACAAAGAGAGAAATCTGCACCAGGAAAAGACATACTACATCCTAGAAGGTACTGGTCATAAGCAACATAAACTTATACAAGAAATAATCCCAGGGAAAGGGGAGGAGGGTAGGAAAGGCCCACTGACACATTAGAACATGTTACCTAAAATACTGTGAAGATTGGATTTAGCTATCTCCTGATTATAACAATGAAAGTACTTAGTTCTTGCTTTATAGTGAAGCTAGAATTGTAAGCTACAATCTACTTTTAGATTTTAACTACAAAAAGGTATTAAGTAACTACAAAAGGTGAACTTAACAAAAGAGTTGTTAAATAACCCAAAAAGATATAATCTAACCAAGAGAAGGTGAGAACTAAAGAGTGAACAGTCCTGGAGAAAATTTAACCAAAGAAGGTAAGAACTAAAGAATGAAAAGTCCTAGAGAAAATCTAACCAAAGAAGGTGAGAACTAAAGAATGGGCAGTCCTGGAGAAAAGCATCTGTGTGATTGGTAGATGTGAAAATTTAGGGGAGGTTACACAGAGAAAAAGATATTTAAAAAGAGGACCAAAAGGCAGAAGATCATTCATTCGGGCACTGTCTCGGAGGGGCAACTGGAAGACAGACCCTTGAGGAGTGACCGGAATACAGATACCCAGACTTCTTTTAGACTGTCACCCTTGGTGAGTGAAAAGCTGACTTAGTGACCCCACCTATCTGGAGGCATGAAGCCTCCAGGTAAGGCCCATCTTCTTGAGTCTCTGTCTCTGTCTCTCTCTGTCTCTGTCTCTCTCTATCTCTCTCTCATTCCTTAATATCTTCCTTCTATTGTAAATATTGTAAATAAACTACCATAAATTCCATTTGCTTTAGTAATTCATTTTGGGATTTAGAAATTAAATCCCTGGTGACCACCTATATAAATAATATTCAAAGTCCCAACCACAATTAATTTTAATAATACCTAGTGTGGACATTTAGAATTTTTTATTTTTCTATCATATATACTATTTCACCTAGAAAATTTTCTGAAAAGAAATACATTGATTCTTGGTTACATATAGTTAAAATGAATTAACTAACCTGGGCACAGCAGATAAACACAACTGAAATCGTCAATAAGAAAGCAGATGAAACTATTACATCAACTGATCTCTGAGGACCTCGACGCTGAAATGAAGGAAAATGGTATTTAAAAAAAACATATACTCATTAACATTCGTTTCACAATGATTAAAATATACAGTGTTGCCCAAATGCTGAAATAAATTTCATTCATTCAAAATACAACTTAAATTTAAACTTTAATGGGCACTGCTGGACAAAAGCTTCTGTTCTTATTTGAGTATGCAGGTTTCAATCCTGAGTACTTCCACAAACAATACATTCATTTAACTAATAACACAGCCCAAAAACTTTTTATTGATGGGAATGGTGAATTTATAACCTTACCCAAGCCTTGGGAGGGGTAATGGGGATAAACTTGCTGAAGCCTCATCACTAAGTCATACTTCTACAGCAAGCACAGCACAAGGGGGAAACTGCTTTGTAGTACACAATAGGGATGTCTTCCGTTTGTATGCATTCCCCCCCCCCAATTGAAATAAAGCCAGTGAGTTATTAGAAATAGAAGAGAGAGTAGTAAGCTCTATAACTGTTCTTTACAGCCAGTAGAAGAAAGTTCTAGAAGTTCTCTACATCAAAAAAATCACAAGACCAGTAGAGAAAGAGAAAGACAAATACAAGGATAATATTTTAATTTGCCTTACTGTGACACCACCACAAAAAACAAAGTTAGTTTTAGGTATGTCTAAGAACTTCTACTTGACAGATTATCTTCATTAAGAAAAATACTGCTTGTGTTTTAAGTAAAGTTTTCAAGAATATTTTCATTAAATATGGAGATAAGATTCTGAACCTGTGTAGGAGAATCCTTGATAAGGAAACTTTCCTCTACCAATGCTAATTCTTCTCTGAAACTTAAGGCCTTAGAGGTTTGCCCAGAGCAGAAAGCACACAGTCTCAAACAGATTATGCTACTAGGAAATATTTTTTAAAATAAATTAAAATATAACAATAAAATACAGATACCATATTTGAAAATGAACCAGCATCCCCCAGGGATATTTATGCATAGTATAGTGGCCCCCATTTTTAAAACTTAAAACCCATCTTTCATCTTAGAATCCACACTAGGTATTGGTTCCAAGGTGATAAAGGCTAGGCAATTGGTATTAACTGACTTGCCCAGGGTCACATAGCTAGACAGTATTTGAAGCCAGACATGAACCCGGGACCTCCAGACTCTAGACATGGCTCTCTATCCACTGAGCCACCTCGCTGCCTATTTCTCTCTGAGTAACACCACTGGCTTAGAGAACTGAGAGGTTGTGATTTGCCAGTGTTAGTATTGGGACTTAAAAGTTAGGTCTTCCTGACTTCCAGAAAGCTTATTATCCACTATGCCATGCTGTCTCTAAGAAGCAGAAAATATGGCTATCTTAATGCATAAGTACAATATCTTCAGAATAGGTACTCTGTTAGAGGTAATTCAAATAACTAAGTTTTTCAAAAAACTTAAGTAATTTTGAGAGAAAAATTTTAAAGGAGAGAAAAAATGAACAAAAGGTATTTAGGCATGCCAATTAACATTCTAAATCGCCTATTTATTAAAAGTAGTGAGTTACTTAAAATAATGAAACGATCCTATAGTAACATATTGCTTTTATTGATCCTTTTTTAAGGAGTGGGCACCCTCTACTGGTTTAATATAGCTATGCTATAAAAAAATTTCCTCTTCTTGTTGGGAAACTGAGCAACTTCAACAAAAATTCAATCACAAGGATCAAATAAAACAATTTACATGAAAGAATACAAAAAGTTTAAACAGCAGATATACATTATTTTAGTGTATATTATAGTTATAACATTTTGTGAGTATGTATATAATGCTATGCTTTTTTTAGCTAGGCTTGAAATCCTAAGTATTACAAGCAAAAAACAATCCATGAAACAAGCATCTCTTCGCTATCTGGATATAGAATGAACAGATGGCATTATGACTAGTGGCATGCTCACATGGCAAGGTATAGAGATGTGTTAAGAGAATTAGAACAATCAATACCCAGCTCCCAAAAGTCGTATCACTATAGCCATTATACCTTAAGATAGGAACGAAGAGATAGCCACATTTTTATATTCTGCACTTTCTTCAACCGGAAATGGGGAACTTCTGATTTTCGAGCCCTTCTAGCAGATGTTAAATGTCCAAAGAGTTTTGCGAAAAGTAGTCTCTACAAAACATCACCATGTTGTTTGTCAAGCAAAGTATCACAAGGAAAAATAAGAATAATCAAAATATTGGTTATTACTATCATTTCATATGATTAAGTACTATAATTCAACATGAGGAAAATAATATTTGTCATTGAAATCATTGGGATATGCCTTCCATTGGTGCAAATTGCAACCCTGACACCTGTTTTATCCCACAGTTTCTCCTAGAGAACCTATGCAACATGCTGCAATTCTTATTGAAGTTTTCTTACTTGTCGTGAAAACCAGTATGACACTTAGGCTATCCAATGCTTTGCTATTCTTTACTCTTACTCCTTTTCCAGATTCATATTTCTTGTAATACATTGATGTACACCACTTCCTCAAGAATAAATCATTTCCAGATATTTGGAATAGTGGGGGGGGGGGCGCTTTGGAATAGCTTTTTTTTCATTTGTAGAATTCAATGAAAATGCCATTTAACATTTCCTGAGCATACGATAACTAACACACTCTAATCCAAAAACAGGAAAATGTATAAGAAAAAACACCTAGGAAAATTATACTTAAGCTAAACATTATTCATAGGTATTCCCTCTTTTAGTCCTGTACAGGACAATGACATTTTCCATGACAGAAGTGAATACTGTTGGCAGGCACACATCTGCCTATTTTATGGATTTTGTTCTGTTTTTAAGGATGGGTGTTCCAGGCTAGAAGAACTATACTCAAGCCTCAGCCCTCTCTGATCTGCACAGGACTTCTGACCTACTATTTCAAACCAGAGCCAGTTCCAACCTCTCTGGGTGACCTTGTAGTTGCTTCCTTCTACTCCTATGTGGGCCCTAGCTTAGGCAACTGTAGGCCGGAACTTCTGAGCTCTATCACCTTTTCTCAGCTACTTGATGACGAATTACAGGTGTGTGACATTACACCTGGCTTTTATGTCTCACTTACCATTAGTAAGGGAGAGTAGGAGTCATTGTCATTTTCCATTGGCTGCAATTAAGGAATTTGGTTTGACCTTAATACATAAGAAGAAACTCATTCTTGGACGGGAGCTTTTAAAATTGAAATTTTAATCTAAAGGATCAAATAGTTTCTGTAAATAATAAATATAGTAGGTGATTCTTTGCATCTTTCACTGACTGGTATGAGTATATAGAGGGTGATCTAACAGAAAAAATTAATTGCAAAAGGCCACCTATTCTTCCCTCATACTTTCACTAAAGATACTTCAAGGCCACATACAAATCATTTTCATGGAGATTTTATAGTGAGAATGTATATAGAGCAATAATTATTCATATTTTCTTGATTGCCTTAGGAATAGTAAAACAATTTATATATTTTTTCCCATGATTTTTACTTTCTCTCCCTCAGATCTAAACCAGATTTTTTTTTCAACTGTATCTTCTTTAGGGCCTACTTTTTGCAGAGCACATTGGGGACTAAGGTGTGAAAAGTCCAAATATGCTGCTTCCACTGATATTAATGCTAAATAATACATTCATTCTTTTATCTATATGATATCTAGCCCATTTTATTGTGCATGTCCTCAAAGTGGCATGGCTCAGTTGGGTCTCAAACAAAGCATTCTATAGTGTTTCTTAAAGATTTCCACTGCCTTTTTGCCACTTTATGAGGCCATATTGCTAGTAATCTTACAACATCCCTGTCTAGTATTTCTAAATGAATTTATATTCTAAGTAGATTCCAGTTGTAATAAAATATTTTATACACAACATGGCATAGTAGGGTGGAGCTGGGAAGACCTAGATTCAGGTCTTTACTCTGATCCCAGCTAGTGGATACCACAAGAAAGTTATTTAACCTTACAATTTAGATATGCACAGAGAAGAGCTAGAAAACTAGTCATCCTGTTTTTTTCCCAACAACTATGTATTCCTTTGTTCTCTAGTACCTAGGACTGTTATTAGTTGCTGATAAATTGCCTATCTGCATCATTAGGGGAAATTTCTCTCATGAAGGTTGACATCAATAAAATCTCATATCTAGACTAAAAACAAATTTTATAAGCATTTTGATACAAAAATGCTTTTTAAAGTCCTTAATTATTGTTTAAAAGAAAAATCTGTCTCAGACTCACCTGTTTATATGTTCTCTCTGCTACACAGAGTAAAAAAAAGAAAATCCATACAAGAGATACACGAACTACAAAACTTATTAAAACCATAGAAAGAACCAAGATGTCTTCATTAGAACCAAATGCAATAACATAAAGTTCTGAAGCAGAATATGCTGTGAGCTGTTCCAAGTCTGTAGCTTGTGAAAGTCGGAAAACAAATGGAGTAAAACCCAGGACAAGAGAAATCACATTTGCAAAAATCTGGTATCCTATGCCTGGTATGTAGCTATTGACCTAAGGGGAAAAAAGAAATGCTATTTATACCAAAATGCCAGCTATATGAAAAGCATCTTGTATTAGGCAGCAATATGAAATTATTTTAGATCTTAAATCATACTATAGTATGTAAGACAATATTAAAGGTATAATTCTTTAACTTTTTAAAATTGATTCATTACATGAAATGGAATTGACTAAAAACAAAAATAGGCTAGCATTTTTAGAATACCTTAAGGCTGCAAAGCATATATTACAAAAAAGCATTTAATATAAATATTATCTAATTTTTAGTATTTAATAGTATTCAAAGTTTTCCTCTCATACCCATTCCATTTTATGATAACTTATGAAAATATGACCATCTCCCAAAGATGTAGCTACCCTATTAACTTGCAAGTGACTATTTCTCTCATGGAGGCTGACAAACTGGACCAAGAGATACACTTATCTTTGCTTCTTTACCAACATAACTACTCCCCTACTAAGGCACATTCCATCCATCGATATTGCTCAGGTCAGACTCCGTTGTAATCTGCTGGGGGCATCCAGGTGGCACAGCAAAAATAGTGCTGGCCTAGAGCTAAGAAGATTCATCTTCCTGAATTCGCATCTACTCCCAGACTTACTAGCTGTATCACCCTGGGTAAGCCACTCAATTCTGTTTGTGTCTTCATATGTAAAATGAGCTGGAGATAGAAATGGCAAACCCCTCTGATTGGAGGGATTTGGAGTGTTGGACATGACTAAGAAAATAACTGAACAATATACCAACTACTGCTACAATAACTTACCTCCAAGTTCACTGTTCTTTCTTTCAGTACCTGGCTCTAAATCTTCCTTTCCAAATCCTGTCCTCACATTTGGGGGCTTAAAAATACAAACTATATAAATTTTCCTCTAACTTCCTCTCCAGGTCAAATTTATCAGCCACCCATAGAGATAGTCACACCTTGGATTTTATTATTATCCATAACTGTGTGATCTCCATGTTCTTAACCTCTGAAAGTCCTCAGTTCATTACCAATGCTCCATTGGCTTTACTTTTTTCATTTGATAGTCTTGACCCTACAGTTTACCAGTGGAACTAATAAGAGTTTCCTTAAGAGTTTCCCTGCTGATCTTAAACCTTGGATCACTGATTCACCATGGGCTTTCTCTATTATGATTTTAATGGGAGAGAACATGGTGAAGTGGAAAGAGCACTGAATTTAGAATCACAGGACCCAAGTTCAAACCCTGGACCTGCTACTTACCATTTCCGAGATCACTCTCCTCTAGAAACTCCCTTTAGGATGTTATTAAAATCCTTGTTTTAGGGGAGAAGGAATGGTGGTGGGGAGAGGTGTTTGAAACCCTTCACACTTTTAGTTACTCGAGGAATCTCCATGTCGAAAGGGGCATCAGGAGCAATATAGTGCATTCCACAAAGCTTAATTTAAGAACAATCTTTGTGAAACTTCTTTTGAATCCCCTCCCCAGCTTTTAACATTCTTAACATTTAATTCTTTAACATTTAACATTTAATATTCAAGTTACCAAATATTTACTTATGTTTGACTATGTTGTATCTTGTCCTCCACCAGTAAGATGTAAAACTTTGTGCTAAAGACTATTTTTTTTGTATTCATTTCCCAAACATAGTACCTTGCACATAATAGGTACTTAATAAATATTTGTTGAATTGAATCCAAAAGTACAGAAACCTGTTTGAGGCCCTCTCTTATTCACTGTAGTTAAATTAAAAAACAATTTTTAAAAATTTCCTGAACACCTTCTGTTTATAACACGTGGCATAAGGTGCTTTGAGGGACAAAGAGCTAAAGACTATCCATTTTCAAGGAATTTACATCAATCTGATCAACTCACTGAATTAACTTTGAAGGTTACTTTTATAAATATCCATCAAAGTACTTTTCCTTACAATATCCAATACCTTATTTGGGAAACTTCTAAATGTATGTTTCCTGACATAGTAAGACCCTTCAAATATTAAACCCCACTTTTGAGATGGTAAAATTTATTAAAGGAAGAATGAAAGCAGTGATAAAGTACAGTGAAAGAAAGGAAATGAAAAAAAGTAATGAGGAATTGAACACTATCCAATTTTGCAATGTCAGATGAGAATAAGCAAAGTTCCAAAGCAAGCAATTCTAATCCCTATTCCACAAAAGTAACACAACTACAATAAACAACAGGTTATATGTATGTTCCATAAAAGCTTTAGTTTTATAACTAGAATATGTTCAAGATCCCAAAGCAGTTAGGTCAAAGCTAAAAGAAATCACTATCTAATAAAGGAAACACATAAAAATTTAAGATCCATAGTATAAGTATCATTTCTTCAAAGCTTTGAAGAAATGATACTTATACTATGGATCTTAAATATGATATTAATTAGTTCTTGGTACTATATACCAATAATACCAGTAATAAACTCTAAATATTTGGGAAATTAACTTAGCAGGTGATCAATAAATAAAAGCACACATTTTTTGCAAAATTTTAGATTTAGCAATCTACGCAAAGTCAACTGACACTAACAGGAAAGCTGTGGTTTTGTTACAAATCACACTTTAAATTATAGACTGATGTCAAACACTCAGAAAAAAACTGCAAAAGGCATTTGTGGCTTGAAGAAACAGGGTGAGTAAATTTCTAAAGAAAATATCCAACCTATTATTTAATTAAATTAATAATTATTATCTCATGTATATATTATATTATATTATATCTATATATAATTTATATCTATTTGGATAAACATGTATCATTTACTTATGTATGATTATTTATGTCTGTCAATATATTAATTAGAATAAATCTGACAGTAATATGCCTGGCAAATAGAAGCATTTAATAAACACTGTTTCATTCATTTTCATTCAAATAAGAATAGATGAAAATACTTACTCGGTTCATAATCATCCCACTAATTTCAAGCACAGACATCTCTGCTTTCTTACAGTCATTGCCTTCCCATACAATTGCACTGACTTTTTCTAATCCTGGATTGGAGCTATGGAGCCAGGGCAAATGACTCTGAGAAATAAAAATGGTAAATGTGGAATTTTAAAAGAAAATAGCTAACAGTTTAACTCCAAAATAAAAATGAGAACTAGTTGATAGACATATCAATAATAGATTACATGAAAAAAAAATAGGTACAAAGATACAGAAATTTGTTAGCTGCATAGAGTGAAACTTTCTATACTAGAGAAATTATGAAAGCTACTTACAAACGTATAGTAAAACTTGTCATTAATAAATACTTATCTGTAAATCTAAACTTATATATTTTTATATGGAGGTTAAAATTAGTCAGGAGCAGTGAAATGAACATTACTCAAATTCATCTGAACCTTCAAAAATCCTCACTTTTTCTTTCTTCAGCAAAGTTTTATTTTTTCCCCCAATTACACATAAAAACAATTTTTGGCATTTTGAATTCCAAATTCTCTCCGCCCTCTCCCAAAACATTAATTTATAATAATGAATAGCTAACATTTATATAGCACTTAATATGTGTCAGGCACTATGCCATATGCCATATGCTTTACAGTCATTGCCTCATTTGAGTCTCACAACAACCTTGGGAGGTAGGTGCTATTAGTATCCCCATTTGACAGAAGAGAATGAGGGGAAACAGAGGTCAAGTGATTTTGCCAGAGTCATATGGCTAGTAATGTCTGAGTTCAAATTTTAATTCAGGTGTTCCTGATTCCAATCCCAGCACTCTACCCATTGCCTTACTTAATTGGAAAAGTAGATAACATTTAAGAGAATCTTGCCAATAAGGGGTATTTATCCGTTATGATAGTAAGAGAAGAATACTGATTGGTATTTATAAGCCATAACCAGAAGAAAGAAAACTATTGACCTCTGCAGAGAACATAATAAAGAAGCAAGTCAGCAAAATACAGATAGATGAGAATTTTTGATTTATTCTGGAGAACAGAGAAGACAAGGTAATATTGTATATTAGGACAGAGCAACTACACCATGTATCTATAGATACTCTTCTAATATAGGGTATAGATCTCATATCTTTAATACTTATAATTACTGTGTAATGACATAAGTAAATGATAGAATTCATAGCATCTTTGAGAAGTAAAAAGTCATGGAAACTTAGAAATGAGAGGAAGCTCAAACATCATCTGGTCCAATCTATATCTATCTAGACAAGAATTGCCTTCACAATTATCTTGATATCACAGTTTTCAACTTTTAGCATATTATATTTGCTTACATAATTAATTTTTAACCACAGATTGCAATCATTCAGGATTATTATGATGACTACAATATACCATTTAAAACATAATTCCAGATATGTACACAACCTGAGGGGATTATAACAAAAGGTTTCTAAGACTTAGGTAATCTATTTGCCTCTAGGGGAATAAAATTACAGTGATATTTTTTCAGTGAAAATGTAAAATGATAATTAAGCTATATAAAACATAATTATAGGAAATCAATATAATATCCCTTATTGATATTACAAAATCTACCGAATACATTTGGTTTCTGGAAAACAATACTAAGGTATCTACAACTAGAACAAAAGTTAATGAATAACAGAAATGTAAGACAAAATAATGAAAACTATACATATAAAAATTATTTTTCATCATATTAACAATAGTCACATCATATTTATTGCAAAAGCTCTTGTTTTTATCATTTGGTTGACAAGCAACAGAGCAAAGTCCCAATCTAAAAAGTCACAGAATTTTAAAAAAGCCATTAAAAGCATACTTTTTTAAAAAGATAGAAAAAAGGTAGAGTTAAAAGTGCATGTAAATGTAGTAACAATAACTTACAGTGAATATGCAGGTTTCTTTATTTTATTATCACCCTCTGGGGGGAAAAAGGAAGGAGAAGGCAGCCAGGGGTTCAAGGCCTATAATAATATCTTGTACTCAATAATACTTAAGAACTAAAAAAAAAACCAATATGCAATCCCAGCAATACTGCAAAGTTGTTTTTGAAGTCCAAAGTAACAACTTGAGCTGTTTTCTGAATGCTAAAGTTGTTGATATTATAGTTCTAAGAGATGTTTTTGCATTTGTCACTTCAGGCACCTTTCCCCAAGTACTCTAAGCAATGTTTTGCTCCATTCCTTTACTTTCTATGTGAAGAATAATACTTTAGAATTTGAACGTTATTATAGTGTAAAATAACAGGGATCATCTACTCCATATCTTTCATTTTATAGACAAGGAAACCAAGGCCCTGTGAAGTAAGTGACTCGCTAAAGTCATATGAGCTAACTAATAGCAGAACAGAGACTAGAACACAGATCTCTTGACTCCTAGAATTGAATGTTCTTTTTATAACCCTACACTACCTCCCTTTGCTCTGTAAAGATCTATAACTTTCATCTCCAGGAAAATAGTAGAAGTGAGGGATGTAAATGGTAAGTCAGAAAAGGGCTAAAAGATATAATAGTTAATTAGACACATTTTATTCCAGAAAAAAAAGCCTTGCTGAACCACACCTATGGCAGTATGTAGAGAAATATTAAATTAAATACAACTTTTTCCTGAAAAGGTCAAAGAAAACATCACTAGATTCCCCAAGTGATTTTCTTTTATAATTTTGTTGTACAGTTCCTCCCTAAATAAAGTTCATAGTTGTTTTAATGACCTCTCTCTTAGCAAAATTTCCAGTGCTGGAGTTTCTTATTCAGGTTAAAATGCTTAAAAACTTTGAAATCTAAATAACAGTAAAAAAATGTAAACAAACCCAAAGTGACCTACAACTTTTATTGCATTGCAAAAGAAGAAATGATAGGCATTAAAATCAGACTCCATGCAGAAGAATTAAAGCCATTACAACAGTAATATGCTCAACTATAGTTTTGTGTTACTTGAGGAAAAGAAAATACAAACTTTTTTGTGAAATAATGCCACAGTTATTCTTGGGCTCTTATAGAGAAATATAAAAAAATGTACTACAATCTAGAAATGTGGTAGAGGGGAGTTTTGTTCACATTATTTAAATATTTCCTTCCCACTTAGTAACAGTGTTTTCTCTGCCTGTTCTGGTAAGAGGAAAAATTATTTTACATGTACCCTGAATGCTATATAAGCCAAGCACAAGGAAAAAGTTCACAGTTTGTTAAATGAAAGTTCAGGCACCTGTTTATGTAAGTCAAGATGAGAGTCAGAGCTTCATTTTGGCTCCAATGGTCTACAACTAATGAAACAGAAAACACTAGCTGTGGAACACCTTAGAAGACTGAGAACATAGAATGAAGTAGAATGTTTAATTCAAAAGTAAAACTTTGTTTATTGAAACTAATTATATATAGGAGAATAGGAAAATTGGAGAACTTCTTTTTCTTGAAGTTTGAAAGGGGAGTACAGTACATTTAAAGACAATTTATTTTCAAAGACACTTGCTTTCAATTATTAGTCATTAATTAAAGCTATTTTTCAGATAATTTTAACATGAGAAATGTATGATGTTTTACAATTTCTTAGAAAATCTCATTTTTATATATTATAGTCAAAATGTGTCTCTGGCTCTTTTTAAATCTCTTAAAATGATTAAGAGTAGGAGAAAGGCTAAATTGTTTTACCATAAGATCTGTCCTCTAATTGTGATCATGTTTCTGTATGAAGCTAAGATAGACATTTTTACAAAAATAATCTCTCTAAAGAGGATACTAGTGTTGAAAATTGTAAAGCTAACCCCACAAACTTGTAGCAACAAGCCCCGATTGCCAAAGGGGATATATCAGTTAGATAACTGAAAATTGTTTTAAAAGCTGTCAAGTTTAAACTGGTCAGAATTATGATTAGCACTGGATGTTGCCACATTACCATTCATAGTGTAAACATATAATTTTCAAAAGATATGAGGAAGATTTTATATTTAGAGCTATGCTTTTGTCTAAATCTTTTTGCTTCTTCTCATTTAGCCTATCTTTCCCCTTACAATGAATTAGTAAACTATCATTATAAAATAATTTTGTTTCTCCTAAGTAGCTTTAATATTATTTGTCAGAATAACTATACATACTTTTTAAACATTCTTAAGTACTGAATAATGACCATGATTTTGGATTTAATCATTATCACACACATAAGTAAAGTCCTAAAGAGAAACACTGAAAATATTTCGTAGCAAAAATATTTCTAGCAAAAAACCTGAAAATCACTCCAGACAGAACAATGGTCAAGAAATCCAGAAAGAAATTATAGCTAGTAATTTCTTCCACTCAATTTCTTCCACAAAAAAATTGGCCAGAATCTCATAGCAACATAACAAGGGGGCTGCTAGAAGAGCTAAAGTCAGTGTACTCAAACAATCTAACATGATAGCCTTCCAGCAAGATCAGAGATACCTATAGCCTTCAAAGGAAAGTGAAAGTGGAGGACTTTCAAGAGAAAGTGCCACTGAAGTTAAAACCCACACGCCTTGGAAGGCAGAGAAGTGATTAGACCAAGAGCCTTAATGATCAGGAAAGAGAAGGGAACACCTTAATTCTGGGAAGTGGAAGTCAGCACAGAAACCCAGGTAATCTGAAGAAAAGCAACAGAGTTGATTACCCTACCCAAAAGATAAAAGAGAATAACTTTAAACAGAAAATGGTAAAACTTTACCCCAAAAAAAGATTCCTTAAAAACTAGAAAAGATCAAATAGTAATGAATACATTCATGAAACAGCAAGAAATACTAAAACAAAATCAAGAGACTGAAAATACACACACACACACACACACACACACACACACACACACACACACACACACACACACACACACACACTATCAAAAAGAAATAACCTGGAGAAAGATTCAGGGGAGATAGTTTTAGAATCATTAGTCGCCCAATGTGATTTTTAAAAAAAGCTAAATTGGTACATTTCCAAAATAGATAAAAAGGAACCTGCCCATATCTATTAGAAACAGAAGGCAAAGTGAGAATAGAAAAAATTCACGTTTACTTCTTGAAACAATATCTAAAAGGACAAGTCCCAGGAATGCCTTTCCTAAAATCAAGAATTTCCATGCCAAAGAAAAAAATCTTGTAAATAACCAGAAGCAAGGAGTTTAATCTCTCTCCTTCTCCCTCTCCCTCTCCCTCTCCCTCTCCCTCTCCCCCCCCCTCTCTCTGTCTCTCTCTGTCTCTCTCTGTCTCTCTCTCTGTCTCTGTCTCTGTCTCTCTCTGTCTCTCTCTCTCTCTCTCTCTCTCTCTCTCTCTGTCTGTCTCTCTCTCTCTCTCTCTCTGTCTCTCTCTCTGTCTCTGTCTCTCTCTCTCCCTCTCCCAGTAGTTAGGGGTTAAGAGGGAAGATAATATTAGGGAGGTAATAGTCATGAACAGAATTAACTTGCTGGTCTTTAAGGAGGTATTAAAAGGGAATAAAAGACAAAAATTAGTATCTAAGGTGATACCTATACTTCGAGACATGGGTGAAAAAACAGTGGTATATGAATGTAATAGAATGCCATGCATTAAGAAGTAACAAAAGAGATGACTTCAGAGATTCTTAAAAGTATGATTGGATACATAGTAAAGCAGGCAGAACCATAAAAAGTTATATGGAGGCAGTACTGTAAATAAAAAACAAGTTTGAAAGGTTTAAGAACTCTGATCAAAACAATGACCAGCCATATCACAAAGGACCTATAAAGATATGCCCTACCAACAGAGAGATGGAGGACACAAGGTACAGAGAGATACATTTTTGGACATAGGTACTATTTAGATTTGTTTGGCTTGACCATACTTATTTGTAACCAGGGTTTCCCCCTCTCTTTTTTAAATTAAGGCAGGAGAGCAATACTGACCCTCCCCTCCAAAGAGACATTAAAGCATTTTTTAAAATGCACATAGTAGAAGAGAAGGAAATTCAGAAAGAAGTAAAGACAAGAAGGACTTTTTTTTTAAAAAAGAGGTGATTTATTGTCTTCTCTTTTTTAAAAAAGCAAGTGGTATGAAATAGAAACTCATGGCTTATATTTAATCTCTCTTTGTATTTTGATGAACATAGGAATGCTGATTTGTGTGTATATGTGAGTATAGAATAAAAAAAATTTAAGTGCTAGTCATATTTAGAGAGCTAAGTTATTTATATCACAAATACACATTAACTCTAGTATTCCAGGTTGGTTTCACAACAATGTTAAGGGAGCCAAAGCAGATTTTAGCCCCAGATTAAGTAGAAAGTGTTTTGTTTTTCATTCTATGTAAACTGTCATATGAATAATTTTAAAGAATAAGAAACAAAAAGTAGACAGTACTCAAATTTAGGGCTGGATCCACTCCAGAGCATGCACGTTAGTGACAGAGGTGGCATCAGAACTTGGTTCTCTTAACTTCCTGCTTAGAGCTCTTTCCACTATATGAAACAGCCTACCTTGACTTTTACAGATCTGAAATGTCATTTTCAACCATATAAGGAAAAGCAAGACTATCACACATTTGAAATGCTGTAACTACAACTAAGTGGAGTGTGGAAATTTAATTACATAATAAATTGGCCTAAGAAGATCACTTTAGATTGCACTTGATATTTTGTATTCACCTGCTTATTCTATAACAACCTGCAAAGGAGTTCCTCAATTGACTAAATTAAAAATACCATAATATGCCTTAAATTTGTTTTATGAGTCACCTTGAAATATGAGGGCAAATACATTTTTAATTTTTAAATGGGTATAATTACTGGGTTTCAAGGAAAGGTAGTACACTTGAACATGATAGGGATTTGTTATGTGAAAAAAAGTCCCAATTTATATTGATATTTTAGAAGAGGATTTCTGGAAGCTTAATAAAGTAGAACAGAATGATGAGCAATTTGCCAAATAGCTACTAGCTTCTAAACCTAAGTAGCACATTATTACTAATGATGGCTAGTTTACAATAAATGATATAACAAAATCAAGAGGTGGGCCAGTCAGGAAGTAAGAGCAAAGGACATGAGTTGGACCGCCCAAGGACGACACAAGTATCCATGAAATATTAAAAGACTCACAAAGAGGGTCTCTAGCAGATTAAACAGTGTTTCTATGGAGAATTTATTGATTAAGAATCACAAAGAATGAGAAAGCATAGACAGATTTAAATCTGTACTGATTAAATCATTAATCTGTTGATATTTACTGAACCTATGAATGTTAGTTAGTTTGTATGTTTTTAGTATAATTAACCAGTTTTAGATTTAGTTTCATTGGATCAGGGATCTAAAGGAATCTCAGAGACCTACAAGTTCAATCCTATTATTTCATAGATGAGACAACTGAGACTCAAGAGAGGTTAAAAGTGACCAAAAGCACATAAATATTTAAAAAGCAGGATTGAGATTTCCAGTCAAATCTAATGTTCTTTCCACTTGCTCAACACTGCAATCTGTATTATAAACCTTAGACATAAATAGAATGTACTAGGGATAAGTTCTCATTTGAAGAAAAGCTGATGTGAGAAAAGTCACAAATTCGTAAAAATAGGACTGGGGTGGGGGTAGGGGTGAGAGGGAGAACTACTCAAATTATTATGATTCTTTAAGTATCCAAGACAAACTTCCTTAAATATTGAATTTATCTAGTACATTTTAAACATTATTTGATAAACAAAAGCCAACCTGATCCCACAGCTTTTCAGGAATATATCTATTATGCAAAGTGAAGGAACCTGTCATCTAAATTCTGAATTTTCTTTCCTTAATATAATTAGACTATATAAATACAAATAAGAAAAAGTGTATAAATGAAATACTATTTTAGTTTAAGCCAAGTTTTTTTCTTTACTCTCTATATTCTTTCAGAGCTCAAAAGTTCAAAGGAGCATACCAGCTCCATATAATCCAATTGCTGTAAACTAACCTGATGAAAAGGATCGTCTCTATACTCCTTTTTCATACATGGATTAACTTGAGGATTTTCCACATCTGTCTCACTGGTACAAGATGAACGGCATTCTGCACAATGTAACAAGTCTTCCCATAATACATCTTCTGTTTCAGATTCTGGCCTTGTACTTTCAGAATCTTGTCTGGAACTTGAACAGCGAGAGCTGCAACTAGTACCCGATTTAGGGGCATCCTGAAAGCAAGATATTCTTTGACATTAATGCAATGTAGATATTCTAACTTAAAGGTCTTCAAGAAACTTCAATTAAGCTGATGCCAGTTTTTTTTAATTTTTAAAAATTCATCAAAGAATAAGACAGCCAAACATGAAAAGTAACCACTCTTTCTTCATATATTTATTATTTACATATTTTGTAGCAGCCAAAAAAAGTAAACCCACTACAGTGTTCAGTATGTGACTGAACAGCTCCATCCTAATACTACCATATACATTTCAATATTTAAGACAAGTATTGAGGTACCTTTCTATCTCCTAAACTTTATATGAACTTCAGAATCAGGCTTGGCATGAACTAGACGCAAATTTTTATACTCTTTACATTCAGTATCAAATTTACTAGATCATCCAAACCATATTAAGGATAATTTTTGCTCTGTTCTATAGTTTCACTCTAGCATTTACTAGCAACAAAACATCAGAAGTTCTAAATAAACTACAATCTAATATACAGCACTTCTCAGTATTTTAAATTTATACTTTCCAAACAAAAAAACCTACTTATTTTTAAAATTACAGTAAGAAACTTCAACTAGGAAAGCAACTGAAAATACTAAGGAGTGTTACTTTAAAAAAGGAAAGTCTAAGACACCAACTCTGTTTTTTAATCAATTAAGGTAAACCACATTCATATAGAAAATAAACTACATCTCAATTTTCTATTAAACAACAATCTTGAGTTATGTAAGAAAAGTTTGTTTTTTAAAATGTGAAAAATTTGCCCATGAAAGACTAAACAAGGATATAGTCTAAAATATAAGAGATGTTTAACATCATATTAACATACCAGTAACCTCATAGTTGCTTAGTCTTAAAACTTCCAACATTATCTTTGTTTTCCACCCTCTTCCTTTAAATCTCAATAATTCCTTTTAGTAATGAAATACAAATGATTTTCTTCAACATTCCTCCTGCATTCATATCTTACTTTCTGTTCCCCAATCTCACAGCTCTAATTTATCTTATAACTTAATTACTATAAAAATCTTTACTTTAGCTTCTCCCCCAATCAAAAATCAACCATATATATGAAAACAACAATATTAATGGTCCTAAGCCACACAATTTAATTGTGTAATTCCCTTGCTCCAAAGATTTCAACAAATGGCCTTCAATCATCTATTGTAGAGGATAATGGTTAAATTCTTTAGACTAATATTCAAAATCACCTCTGAGTCTTGGTCATCCTTGAATCAAGGTCAACCTACCTTTTTTGCCTCATTTCTCATTATCTCCCAGATGAATCTTCTGGTCCAATCATACCTGAGGCAATGAACTATAGTAGAAAGTAGAATGATTCAAGAATCGGACTGCCTATGTTTAAATTCTTCCTCCTACACTTACTATCTGAGTGACCAGGGCAAGTCACTTAATCTTGGTGGGCTTTAGTTTTCTCATTCATAAAATAAGGGATTTGGATAAGATAGCCTCTGAGGTCTCCTTCAGCTCTATTATGATCTTAATCACTATTCTATAAGCCTTTCTTGTACTTTTTCATCTTTAAGCTTTGGCACATGTCTTTTGATCTTTTGCTTCTTGCCTATCTGAATCTGCAAGTCTCTTTCTCTAAGAAGCAGTAAATTCTTCTTTCTTCCTTGATGACTTCTACTATACATTTAGAAATTAATGTTACATAATTTAACAACCTAGCTGATGTTTTAAATTATTTAACTTTTATGTTATTATAACTATTGATGTGTTCTGTATTATCACCATAAATGGATGACAAGTTAGGGATAAAGGATAACTTATTTTTCTTTGCTTTTTCCTAAAAAGCTTTGTATGTGTTGCAGATACCTATATTTTACATATTTAGAAAGTACTTAAGTTGACAGAGGTTTTAGAGTTTCTATTAGTCTAATACAAGGAAATAATAGTTAGAAATGCAAAGTTGGAAAGAATAAGGAATAGAAAGTAAATGAAAGTAAAGTTAATATTAGCAGGAAAACAGTTTATATTACAATAACATAAGAATTAAAAACTTTGAAAGACTTAAGAACTCTGTTCAAAGTAATGACTGGCCATGATTTAAGAGGCCTGATGACATAGAATGTTATTCATTTTCCTGACAAAGAGGTGATAGACTAAATGAGCAGAGTAAAATGCATTTTTTTAGACATGGAAAACATGGGAATTTGTTTTGTTTATGAATATTTGTTACAATATTTGTTCTCCTTCAATGGAAGAAGAAATGAGAGAGAAAATTATTAGTTTGCTAAATAAAAAAGAAAGATAATGAAAGGCAGAAATTCTAAAGAGCCTAAGCTGTTTTGCACATTAAAAAAAAGTAGTTATACAAAGGTCTTTGTGCAGTTTAAAGCCCCCCCCCTTTTAACAACTTAGATCTTCACTAAGACTTTAAAAGGACATGCTGTATTACAATATTTCAGACTCAAAACTTCTGAAATAGAAGATATTATAAAAGATGAAAAGCAGTACACAAATAAGTCACATACACTTAAAATTTAAAACATTTAAGTAGCTTGTATTTTATAATAAGCTCTATTCGAGTAGCAAGGCAAAGTGCTTTGGTTATTTTATTGTATGGAATTCCATCTGCTTGAGAATTTTCCAAAAACAATGAAGTTTATCATTTTAGGAAAACAATCATGCTAATAAATTATACAACTCTATGTTTTAGGCTTTTTTGTTCCAGATCTTTAGGCTCTCCCAATGCCTTCCACCAACATAGATAAGTAACTCAAGTGAAATCTGAAAAAGATAACTGACTTGTCCATGCTCACACAACTGATCAGTCAAAAAGCAAGACTTTAAAGCAGGAAGGGCTTTCTAAAGCCAATCCCTATTTTCATGCTTCTTCTCTTTTTCATAACATGGTTAAGTACATAAATTTAATTGAAATTGATGGTGCATGAAGACTAAAAATTTATAATATACTACTTGACAATTCCAGAAAAATATTTTCACACAAAGAAATAATCTTGTGAAGTAGACAGAGCAGGTATCATCCCAAATACATATAAGAGGAAACAGGAACATTAGTAGGGTTAAGTGAATTGCCCAAGGTCATTCAGCTAGTAAGCGGTAAACTTAACTCTGGACCTAACTCAGAACTTAATCCTGAACTCTTTCTACCATACCAGGTGATTTTCTAAAGAGAAAAGGTATACTTGTTTAAAGGTCTAAACAAAGATACTTTCATCAAAGTACAATAATAATAATAATAATAGCTTACATTTAGATAGTGCTTTTATAGTTAAAATATACCATGACATATATCAACTCCCTTAACCCATACAATAACCAAATTTACATACAAGGACTGATAACTCTAATTTATCTCTATAGACACTAAAACTGTTCCAAAGTTATAAAGCTATGTCAGTCAATAGTCAATATTCATTAAGCATCCACTATGTGGCAGGCACTGTGCTAAAAATCATGTAAGTGACAGAACTAAGAACCAAAATTATATGATTCCATGCCTAAGGCTCTTTCTACTACACTATGAAAATCTTACAAATGGAATTAATGAAATGTGCTTTTGTATAAATATGTTAATAGAATGAAAATGAAATGAAAAAAGAAATAAAAAATTCCATTTACAATCCTTAGCTCATACATGGCAGAAATCTTAAAATTCAAATTCAAATCCTTGCACAGGCTGGTTGTTAAAATGTAAATTAGACTAAACTGAAAATTCTGAATTAAAAGAGAACAAATAAAAAATTGTTGGCTTAACTTTAACATAAGATATAGATATTGGATAATTTTTTCCAGTGAGATAGAATAGATTCAGTTTTATTTTGACCTCTCAGAAACTTCCAGGTACACCAGGCTCTTTGCCCAAAGTTCTGCCTTAAACTTTATCACCAAGCAAGTGAGCATGTACTTCAGGGTTTTTGTTTTTTTTTTTTGGCTCCAATAGATTACACTTTGAGTCCCAGTGTAAATAATGGTCACATGAAGAAACATAGGCAAACTGCTACAGTGGTCTCCCGAATGAAGCAGTGGGCCACTGCATAAAGTGCTTCTCAATTTAAAAACTGGATATTGGATAAAACAATTAAAAAATAAACCAATAATCAGTAGAAGAGTTTAAAGGTATTAAGTAGGAATCAATATATCTCTTTAAACAAAGCTGATCAGTTTTTTAAATGACAGAAAAATGGACCATTTGAGGGAAAGAATATATATATATATATATATATATATATATATATATATATATATATATATATATATAATAAATATACATGTATCATACATATAACATTAACAACTTAGGACATTTCTAGACTATAATAGTGGGACATAACTGTTTGAGTGCTGTATCCAAAGATGATGATTAGTCTGCAGCTCAACAATAAGCTGGTGGGAACTACCAAACAGTATCTTACAAGATTATTTATTTCTTTATTTTGTGACAAAATTATTTAATCGTTTTATTGATGATAGCAATAACTGCCAATTCAGTTTATACCAAATTAGCCGAGTCTGTTTACATTAAGACAAAATAAAACTAAAAATAACCTGGATAATCTGAAGTTCAACAAAATACTAAAATGAATAGCAACAAAGAACTAAAATCACTTGGCTAAAAGGGAGTTAGGGAAAGACTGGTTAAGAAAACTTAAAAAAAAAAAACCCACAAACCACGAATTATTATAGATAAGATAAATTGGTAAACCAGAAGTACTACTCCACAATCAGAGATGATTAGGAGATTAATGGTACATTACATTAAAACATAATCCCTTCTTTAGAGTCAGAAATAGGCGACGTCCTTAATTCATGACGTTTTGCTGTTTCGGCCTTTTTGAGTTTGTTAGAGTCCTTTAGAGATTTTCCCTGAAGTTTAGCTATACTGCCACCAGGTGATGGTAGTAAACCATAGTAATGCCTGATTCACAAATGCAAATGTTTTCCCTGAGATTCCCTAGCTTGCTCATATTTATACTTATGAATTTCTATGTTTTTCTTTGTAAACATATACATTTATGTTAAAACAGGAAAAATTGAAATAAGTATTTCATGTGCTTATTCTGAATGAAAAAGAATATTTTAATAACTTTTTAAAAACTGAACTCCAACTGCACATTCCAGTATGTCTACATGAATTCCCCAGCCTCCCTTCTGAGTCCAATTCCTTTCCTGGCAATTTTTGGGCCTCCTATTTTAATCCCCTAATTCCCCTTCTTGCTCAAGGTTCCACTTCAAGGCAGGGCTTGTTAAGAGAGATTTGATTACTAAACATAGTATGAAGAAAGGAAGAAGAGACAAAGATGCATAAGCTTAGGTTGCTTCTCTCTTTTCAACTCCAAATCCTGGACACAAAAAAATTTGTGTGTTTCTTTAATATTTTAACAACTGTGTTTCAATATAACTGGTTTCCTTTGTAATCCTACATATTATGGTTTTTGTATTTGAAAACAATATTCTGAGCAGACCAGAGGTTTCATTAGATTGCCAAGGGGGTCCATGATGCCCCCCCCCAAAGGTCAATAACACTCAACTGCAAGATTTTCTAGGATGAATACTGAGCTTAGTTAAGAAAAAGCTTCCTTTTTGGTAATAGTTCTCAGTTTAGGTCTGCATTTCCCTACCATTATCTTCTTAAATATATTCTCAGAATTTTGTCCTGGTCCCTAAGGCTATAAAGATTCCTCAAATAAAATAAGATACATGCTACCTGAAGCAATTTCTAATTTCTCCCCAACTATTGGCAGATTCTTCTTACATTATCACTCTTTTATTTCCTCTGAGCAGAAGATCCTTTCTGTCTGATGTTTTACTTTATTAGAATTAGAAGATATCAGAGAGCTAGAATAGACCCTGGAAATTAGCCAGGATGAATCTCTCTCTTTATAGGTGAGAAAATGAGGGCCAGAGAAATTTATATCATATAATGCCTATCACTTAATTACCAGTTCTACTTAGCTTCAGAAAAATTTTAGCATGAAAACTTAAGAATTTTACAGATGCAAAATCAACAGTAATTTATTACTTATTTGATGGTCAGATTCTAGCAGCACTTTAAAGATTAAAAAAAAAGCTTCAGAGGTATAAAAACTTTGCTGCAAAAATTTAACACTATACTTTTTAACAGAAACCTGTAATTATTCAAAGGGACTTTCCAATATCCTATTGACTTATTAGTATTGTATGAAAATGAAGGTCACTGATTTAGCACACTTATAGCAGATAATATATTAGATACGATGAGGGGAAGAGCTTCTGTAGAGGCAGAAATATTGGCAGCAGTGAGTCTGACAGCTGACAAGAAGGGAGAAGTATAAAGACATCTAAACCAATTTAGGGTATGGACAAACAGTCCTATTGACCTTAAGAATACATGAGAGAAATACTATTGTGTTTATACTGTTGAATATTGATATTCATAAAGATAGCTGAGCCATCAAGAAAAGGTGATATTTCTTCTGCATATATGTTTCATATGTCAAGGAACCATAACTGAAAAGATTTCTATTAAAAGGATTCCAATATTTTAAAAGTTTTTGTATTGTTATTATCATTACTGTGTGGATCTATGAGTTCCCAAAGGCTATTATTAAAGCAAGCTCTGGAACATTCTTATAAGATAGAAGGGCTTTGAGCATGGCCCAGGAAAAAAAAATATGTTGTTGATATACCAGCCTATCAAACTCAGAAATGTTTTTCACTAACGGTTTGTGCACAGGATGACTCTTTTGGTCACTGCAACTCATAAAGACAGGCTAGACCCACTATAGCATACAGAATAGTTGTAAAACAGTCCAAAAAATAGTCCAATAAAATGATGGATCCTTGAAGTATGTTTTGTATATAATGAACTCCTCGATTATAAAAATTAAATGCAGGAAAAAACTAACAAAAGTACTTATAAAAATTTAATACTCCTAATCTAAAGATATCAAAAAATAAGCTGATTTTGGGAATTCCACAAAGTTTCCTTATAAAAGTTCAATAGCATTCATTAAGCGCCAAGCACTCTATCAAGACAGGACTGGCACTATAAAAATCTAGATCTTTGTGATCTAACACATTGTAACAATATAAGCATTATTCATAAGGTATACTGTTGCATAAAAATCTTCCAATTAAATTGCATTTAACTAGAAATACCAACTACCAAATGTTATAATACTTAAATACATCAACTGATGTGATCTCATTGATGGGAGCACTCCCTACAAGAGTGCAGAAAATTGCATCCAATTTTTTTCATCCTATGGAATGTTCATTCATATTCCCTTATAAATAGTCCATATTAGGGCTACTCAAAACTTGCCAGAAGCCTTCTCTTCATGAGATTCAAGTATCAAACAACATGGTGACTAGCCTTTAACTCTTGTTAGCTGATGAAAACACCTCATTTTTTCAACTCATTTTCTAATCATAATTTCCTTGATAATGCTATTTGTGCAGATGTGATTCTCTGAAAATTGGGACATTCAATGATTTCAACATAAGGCATCACTAACAAAATACCAGTGAGAAAAAGATAGGTTTTTACCTCAAAGAGAAACTTGGGGCCTCGAAAACATTGAATAATTTCCTAAATGCTTGCTGTTTTTATCCTATTTAATTCCAGACTTAAGTTCATCTGCACATCTTTCCAAGATATATTACTGATGGTCAATTTTTATAGGCTTTCCACCCAAATAGACATGACTGTGAAAAAAAAAGATTCTTTAACAACTTGATTTCCCTACTGCTGATTATTAGACTAAACACCTTTGAGTGATTTTGTATATCATTGCTCTGAAATGTCCGGGGTTTTATAAAATTAATATAATATCATCTGAAAACTAATATATCTCTTCTTTGTAGATAATAATGGATATGATCTATGACAGTGGCAAACTATCCATGGCAGTAGTAAACAACTTTAGTGAAAGTATGCTTTCCTATTAAGTGCTTTATAATCACAGAATCAAACAAAATTATCTCTGTGGTATGTCTATCAAAGAAATATCATATATGAGGAACAAATAAACATTAAGATACACCTTACAATATTTACACAAGATAAACCCCAAAGTCCTTCAATTATTTAACTAGAATAAAATGTAAAATTGCAGCAGTAATAGAAACAAAAGACTATACTTTGATGACCCTAAATTTCAGAACATGTTCATCTTGTCAATGATGTATTTATTTCCTTTGATTCTTAAAGACTTCTTATTTGAATAATCATGATGTTCTACATAAATCCTAATAAAATTATAAAAACAGAATAATTAAATAAATGAATTTTATATAAAGCACCTTGTAAATTAAAAGTAATTTGTAAATTTGTTCTCCTTTCCCATACTTAAAACTTTAGTTTTAAAGTTTAAAGGCTACTAATAGAAGGGGGGGGGAGCTTGAGGCTTTATATAATGCATTAAGTTTTGCAAAGCATCTTATAAACATAATTTTGTTTTTCTTCATCTGTCACTGATACTATGTATTTAACATAGACTCTTTCATATGCCCAATAATTGCTATTTAGGGTAATTTTATTTTAAATTTTACCACCTAGATTGTAAAAAGGAATATAAAATTTCCATCTTTAAATTTCCAGTTCCCACCAGACAGTTAAGTACTTAAATATGTAACTGAACATTTGTTGTAATGTCATAATTCTTAGATAAAATGCCCTCACTTTTGAAGCTAATATAATGTACACAATTCCCTATTTTTACTATTTCTCATCATGTACTGCATTTTAAATGCTGCATTACACATTGGAACTTACAGTATTCTGAAAAAAGAAAAACACCTGTTTTGGGAAGGTCTCTGAAGTTCATAAGGCTTATTTGTTCCAGGGTATTTCTGGCTCTAGACATTTTCCTGATTCTGTCTTTGTCTGAAATCGTCTGTCTGCAACTTCATTAGTTTAGAAACTTCTGGAGAAATGAGGGCCAATGGCCAACCTTTGGTCTTTCTATGCCCAAGACATCAAAGATGAGTAAGCAATCTAATGCATCTGAGCAAAAAAACGCATCCTTTTCCTGTAAAACCCATGGAACTTGAAGGCTTTGCTGAGTGGCCTCTATAAAACCAGGAGGAAGGACCTTGGTGTAACTTAGACATGTCAAGTCCATGACACAAAGTCTGAAAAACTAGAAACCAAAATAATTATTTGAAAAGAAAAACAAACACAAATGTCTAAGGAGATTGCCTATGCATTTGACATAGGCAAAAAGCATTTATAATGATACTGACGGAAGGAAATATTTGTTATTTTGAATTAATTATAATGTTTTGAATAACCATAATCATTGAGAAAAAAGATCCAACATGATTGATATGTAATAAATAAATACCAGTAAGATGAAAGGTTATTTTTTTGCTATTATATTCAAGCAAATTTTTAAAAATTAGGACATATTTTTTTAAAAGGACAAAACATACCTCTGTAGAATAATGCTTCTTATAATGATGTGACTTCCTATTTCGGAGGATGTTTTCAGAGGCTCTGTCTATGTGGCGACGTAATGAGTATCCCGTTTCAAGGCCTTCCTCACTTGATACTTCATCTGAGACATTTGTGATTATCCTTTGGTTGTCCTAAGTTGATCAATACACATGCACTATTAAGAGTACATAGCTTAAATGAAGTAGGCAGAACCAAAAGAACACAACAGCAATACTTCTTGATGGACAAACTGTGAATGACCTAGTTATTCTCAGCAATACAGTAATCCAAGACAATCCCAAAGACTCATGATGAAAAATGCCATCTGTCCTCCAAGATAGAACTAGAGTATGAATGAAGACTGAAACAGACTATATTTCGTTTTCTTTCTTCTATTTTTTTATTTGAGATCTCTTCCACAAAATAACTAATTTGGGGAAATGTTTTAAATGATTATATATGTTAAATCTATATCAGACTGCTTGCCCTCTCAAGGAGAGGAGAAATCAGGGAGAAGTAAGAGACCCTCAAAGAGGGTTAGAAGGGAGAAAATTTAGAACTTGAAATTTTTTTTAAACCCTTACCTTCCATTTTAGAATCAATACTGTGTATTGAGAACTTGAAGTTTTTAAAAAATGAATGTTAAAGAATTGTTTTTCATGTAATAGGGGAAAAATAAAATATTATTTTAAATAAAAAGAAATTTTATCTGATGTATGTAAAATTCAAAATTAAAATTAAACAATAGAAAAGGAAAAAATATGCTGACTGATTTTTTTTAGATGTTGGGAATAATCTTCTGAGAACAAATAATATAAATATATTTCCCAAAATAATATTTTCCAACAGAATAATTCACTAGATGGAAGGAAAGTGCTTTTCATGAAAATGTGCTTGAAAAATCAGATTACATAATAACATGTTTTTATAAACTTCCTCAGGCACTTGAGTATAGTAGAAACCTTTTGTCAAGCTATGTATTAAGAGATTATCTTTTTAGCATTTGTACCTTGCCTACTTCCAAAAAGGACTTTAGGGTGCTTACAAAATTAAGTAATGCAAAAATAAGACAATTAAGAATAAAAATAGAACTCTATAAAAATGGCAAAAAGTGTGGGTGTTACCAGACACCTGAGGTAAGCTAATTGCTAAAGTTGGGAACCAACTTTTTCTCTAAGTTTCCTGATAGCTAAGAAAAAATGAAAAGAAAAGAAACCTATTGGGTTTCACAGAAAATAAAAATTATCTATGCCTAGTGCTTCATTGTAAACCTTTGCTCACAATGACCTAATGTTATCTTTTCTCATGTTACCAGAAGAAAAATTTGTTTTGGTTTGTGTATTTGTTTTTAAAAGATTATTAGTAGTGTTTTCACAATGCATAAAGTAATATTTATAGCATGATATTCAATTTATTCTAGAGCAGTTTCTCATTTAACTCTATAATTTTATTAATATTTACATTATACATCAAATGCAAAGATGATTGAAAATTCATTCATTCCTTCCATCTGAAACATTTATAAAAAACCTACACAAAATTGAGCTAGATGTGAGACATATCCTTAAGAAGGTGATAGTCTAAAAAGCTGACACAAATAAGAATGATACAAGGCAGAATGCAACACAATGAAAATCCAAATGAAAGGAACCAAAGTGACAAGAAAACTTGAAGAGAAAAGTGGGGGAGGGGAAAAGTAGTGAAGGAGGAAAGGTAACCCTAAGGAGGTTATACAAGTGATGAGTTTTAAGAGAAGAATTTCAACAAGTAATGGTGAAGAAGAAATACATTAAGAGCAGGGCTACACTTTGTAGTGTGAAACAAGATCAGAAAATGGATTGGAATAGGATCATAGAGGCATTTAGTACAGGCTATGGGATTTGAATTTTAGACTTTGGGCAACAGATGATTGAAAGGCTCCAAGTTGTACATTATGGGAATATAACTTTGGCAGTTGTGTGAAGGACAGATTGGAATCCAAGAGGAACTAATTGAGTGGAGGAAGATAAACAAGTTGGAAATTTATCATAATAATCCAGAACTAAAGTGGTAGTCATCTAGAACAGAGAGAAGGGCACAGATGGGAGATATATTTCAGTTTGAATCAACAATCAATCAAGAAGCATTTATTTAGTGCTTATCATTGCTAGGCACTATGCTAAGTGCTAAGGATACAAACAAAAGTGAAATAATCACTGCTCTCAAGGAGCTTACATAAGGGCTTGGCAAGAAAAATCTGTGGTTTTAAACCTAGATAACAGATAAAATTGTTTCAACAACAGTAATAGAAATGTTTAGGAGGAGGGCAAGACATAGGGTAGGGGATGGAAGAGCAGAGAGAAAAAAACAAGTTCAGTTTTGAATATGTTGAAATTGTGATGGCTTTTGAGTACAGTTGGAAAAATAGAAGTATCACTCACAGATTGAAGCTATTTATAGATTTGGAAGTGGTTTATATAGAAGTGAAAAGTAAAGCCTTGAAAACAAGGATGAAATCTCCAAGGAAAAGAAGGATAAGAATAAAGCACTGAGGTGATGGGATCACACAACTGAACCTGAAAGAGACTTCAGAGGCCATATGGACTAACTCCCTCTCCTTACACATAAGGAAAACGAAGACCATAAAGTTTAACTGTCTTATTCAAAGTCATACAAGTAGTATTCAAAGTGGGACCTGGTAACTTGGACTACCTACATAGCATAGGGTTGTTGTGAGAAAAGAACTTAGTAAAGCTTAAGGTACTATATTTCTATAATGGAGCTAAAACCTGCTTAGCTTCAGTTCTCCAGTTTTAAGTTAGTCCCTAAAAACAGTTTGTAAAGGATTACAGAGTAAATTAAAAGGAGCCTTCTTATGATCATAGTCTTACTAGTGACCTTAAATAATTGTATATTAATTAAAGTAATATAACTCAAGGAAATTCAGTAAATCATACTCACTCTTTGCTGACTACTGGGTGTATTCCTGATTGTTCCTGTGCTCCAACCTGTCTCTTCTGATCTAATGATTTCACACTGAGGTTCATGGTTTTGTATTCCATCCTCACTGCTTTTAAATGTCTTTTTCCCTTCAAGGGATACATAACCATTATCAGTTTCTGTTGATTTATCAATGGAATTTTTTGTTTTCTTTGACCTAAAGTAGAAAACATAGATTAAGTATTATTCCATTATTATTCCATATTAATGTCTTATTTTTTATAACTTTTCATCAATCAGGTCATTAGCTGATTCATTTGTAGTTATTAATACAAGTGTATAGTTTATCACCAAGAATATTAATAGCTATTCTTATTTGTGAACCAACATTTTAAATATCAAAGATAATAGTTTAATATACTGTAGTTTTAAATAATGTGACTAGTGATGAAGAAAAGTGTAAGAAAAAGGAGGAAATAAGTTCATCTTTCAGCCACTAATTTCAAAAATATCAATTGTTCTCTGAAAGAATATTATTTATAACAGGTTTAATATTTTCCAAAAGATGCCAAATCACAGCAAAAAAACCTGAACACTAGAATAAGATAATTAGTTATTATATATAACAAGCTAACAGATAAAATGGCAGTGCTTCAGAAGTTCAATCCCTTTTGTCCTCAAGAACTATAGTGAATGAAAGATAAACTACTCCAATTGAACAATTAGAAGAACTGTAGTATAAATATAAGACAATATTGCAATGTGCTCAATTCTGATCAAGTTAATGGTTAAAAGTTCTTCATTAAAATGTAATCAATTATGATATAAAAATATTAAGCTCCAGTAAATTTTACTCAGACTATCCGTTTTGCAAGAAAGGAAAATGAAAGCAAATGAAATATCTTCAAGAACAGCGGTTCTCAACCTTTCTAATACCGTGACCCCGCAATACAGTTCCTCATGTTGCAGTGACCCCAAACCAAAAAATTATTTTGGTGGCTACTTCAAAACTGTAATTTTGCTACAGTTATGATTCAGAATGTAAATACCTGATATGCCTTATGTATTCTCATTGCTACAAATTGAGAGGTTGAGAACCACTGTTCAAGAAGTTCAAGAAATAAGCCTTATAAAATAGCATGTAAAGGCCTTTACAAGAAATCTTATTGTATTTCTATACTGGACTTGGTTTGAAAAAATAGTGAAATGTGATTCTCAAAACCTCAATTTATAACTTCATAAATGTCTTTGCATATGTCTTTCTATTTCTTATATTCATTGAGATGAATTACATTATAGCATTCCTGCAGACCAATCTAATCCTGCTTATTCTCTCATTTGCTAAAAGCACCTGAAATGTGAGCTATTTTTGCATTGATTATTTGAAAAAATACTTTGTCCCAAAGGCTTAAAACTCCAAACCTTAAAGTTCCTACTAATTTATATATCCCATTAGCCTACTAAGGTTTAAAAAGAATACTTGGAGATAGCTAGGTAGCTCAGTGGATTGAGAGCCAGGCCTAGAGACAGGAAAGTTCTAGGTTCAAACCCAGTCCCAGATACTTCCTACCTGTGTGACCCTGGGCAAATCACTTACAACCCCCCCCCCCCATCACCCCCCAACAGCATAGCCCTTACTGTTTTTCTACTTTGGAATCAATACCCAGTATTGATTCTAAGAAGATGAAAGGTTTTTAAAAAATTACTACATTTCAATGACTCTCTGGTATCAATAATGTAGCCACCCCTCCCTCTACAGAAACCATAAACTATCAAACTATATCATTCTATTTCATTCCTGTATATATCATCTCATAATTCTCCATCTCTACCCTCTTGACATTATGTTGGTAAATATGAAGGGACACAAGTCATCTATTATCCTTCACCCTATGGTGTATTTACTTCCTTTGCCACTCAAAAATCTCTTTGATAACTTTTTACATTACTTCTTTTGTGTTTATTTATATCCATCAGATATCCCTTCATTGCCCTTTAGGTGTTCCACTATTTTGATTATGGTTTTCCATGATTTGCAGTGATACTGAAAGAATGTTTCAGATTTTGTTTTTCTAGGGAGAAGCTTGGCAACACTGAAATTAGGGGACATTTTCCCAAATAATCAAGTTCCCTTCCTCCAATTCAATTTTGAGCCCAGACTTTTGAGTATATTATGTCTGTAAATATATATACATATACTATATATTAAATAGAGATAGATATTCAGATGGGTCAGAATTGGAACACTTTGCATTTTCATCTACTTGTTTTTTTTTTCTATGTGGATAATTAGATGAAACTCTTCTCCATGATTATGGATCTAATTTAAAAGGTTTTGCAAGGTTCTATGGCCTGATATAACCAATATATTTTGAAGAATTGAGAATATAAATAAATGGATTGGAAGCTTCTATTTTCTTCTCTTTAAAAAAGTTTTAACAAAACAGTAAACAATGGACCAAATTAAGTTTGATTTACAACTACTTATGTTTATTATTTTTTTAATATTTAAAAACCCCTTACTTTCCATCTTAGAATCAGTACTGTGTATTGGTTCCAAGGAAGAAGAGTGGTAAGGGCTAGGCAATGGGGGTTAAGTGACTTTCCCAGAGTCACATAGCTAGGAAGTATTTGAGGCCATATTTGAATCCAAGACATTCTGTCTATGGACCTGGCTCTCAAAAACCATTGAACCAACTGGTTACCCTGACTACTTATGTTTAAATAAATGAAGTTCAACCAATAAACTATCATAACAAATATCTAGTTACTCCAAGTCCCCAGTAGAACTCAACTCTTTGCCTGTTTATTCCTATATAGTTTTGTTTGCATATGCCAGTAATTAGTGAATATTCTCTTCTTCTGGTTCTGCTTTTTTTTTCCTTTTTATAACTTCATTAAGGTCTTTGCATATTTCTATTCTTTAAACCTGTTAAGATGAATTGCATTATAGCATTCCAGTAGAATAATATTTCCTAAGCACTAGACATTAAGGTTTCTTCAGTTTTTTGCAACTGCATGTAATGGTGCTACAAAAATCTTTGAGCAACAAACTTTGTATTGTTTTATTTTCTTTTATTACACTTTCAAGTTATAGCCAAATTATGGGATCAAAGGAGATGTTTATTTTTGCAACTTTTGTTCCATTGCCAGATCATGCTCCAAAAGTTTTACAAGTGTGCAATTCCACAAGATATGAGTATGTACCTGTTTTATCACAACTCATGGGTTTTAAATTTCATTGGTTTTAAATTATTTTTGCCAGTTCAATGAATTTGAAGTTATACTTTCAAAATTGTTTTAATGTGCATTTCTTTGATTAGTGAACTTTTTTATGTTCTTAAATATCAATGTTACTCCCTATTAACTCTATCTTTTCCAAAAGGAACCTTCCTCATAACAAAGAAATTTAAGCAAAACAAACCAACACATCAACTAAGGGATAAAGCATATTATTAATGCTTAGGGAGTCAAGATTATTCATTACATTTATATTAATTCTATCTTTTAAAAGTAGATTTCCTTTATATTATTTGTCATTCCACATGCTAATCTCAGTTCTGCTTTCTTCTCTTTCAATTCATATAAGAATTTCTTATACTTCTTTCAAGTTTCTCAGATTTTCTCAGGGTTTTGTTTAAAGTACAATATAATTAATTATATCACACACTTAGTTCAGTCATTCTCCAACTGATAAACAGCCACCACTAACTTGTTACTACATTTATACTGCAAAAATATTGCTATTAATATTTTACTATATAAGGTTGAGCATTTTAAAGATAATCATGAAAAATGTGTTTCCTCTTTTGAAAATTATTTATATCCTTTGATATGTGACCTGGGAGTTACTTTTGTAAAATTTTAACAGGACCTTATATATCACATTTTTTTAAGTATGTAAGCAAAGCAGCAAGTTGATGTTACTTATCCACATATAAAACTAAAACATCTACTTAAAAGTTTTTCAAAGCTTTCTTGTTTTGATTTTTGACACACAAACACAAAAGATAAATGCTTCAACCATAGTTAACAGTATTGCACAGACCAGTCCAGACACTGAGCTACAGGCATTTGAGTAATGTTATCAGAAATACCTCTGGGACAGGAAATACACAAGTTGAGTTTGGTTCAACTTGATACAACCAAAAGCTATACCAAAAGCAATATTTTCTGCATTGTCTTTCATACATCATAGAATTTGCAAAACTGGCCTGCAGTTTTCTACCTCATGATAATCAAGGCTTATACTGATATTAACTAGCACACTTAAGGTGGATGTCCTTAAAATACTCCATTTTCTATTCAGGAAAATACCTTTTTATGTCATTCAGCTACTGCTGAGAAATAATGACCTTTGAAAAAAGGCACAATTTGATCACATAAATTTTTTTTTAACTGATCAATGTTTTTCATCTTTCCCACCCAACCCTATTCCCGGACATACATTTATGTAGAAATCATTACAATGGGCATAATTTTCATATTCTAAACTTAATCCAGCCAGGAAAAATGCTTCAAATTCTAAAGGATATGTTGGTTGGTGTAGTCCCAAACTACTACATGAAAGAAGTAAGAAAATAAACACTATCAAAACATTAAATCAGCCAATTTTAGAAGTCAAGTAATGCTCCATGCTGCCATGCAGAAAATAAAGGCTGAATACATTTATTCATTAGCTTGTAAACGTGACAGGAGTATAAAGAGCATAAGAAGCAGCAAGACGGATCTCTTGGGACTAAAGAATATATCAGAAAATTGTAAGGGTATTATTATACACATTTCTTGTTTCTAAATGTAGAAAAATATGAAGGTGCTGTCCTAGCTCCATTGCCACAAACTTGGAATTTTCATGACTGTGAAAGAAGGGAGGGAAATAGGGAAGGAGAAGTTGAGAATAAGGAAGTGATGATATACAAATATATTTTTAAAAAAACACAAAAAACCCAGATATGGAAGGCAACAAATACCAATAGCAACTTCGGTATCTGCCCTTTTGCTCAGTACACATTGCCACATTCTTCATGAGTTTCCTCTCAGTACTCCTTGTTTGTCTTTGGGGTTTCCTACATGGAATGAAAGCCTGTTCTACTTATATACTATATTTACCAATAAGTTCTTTTAGATCCTGTCTAGGTCTAAAATTCTGTTCATTCCATTAAAGAATTCTAAAAAGTCTTGGGATTTTTGTTTTGGATCTGAAAGATAAGGTGCTGTATCTCCTCTCTCTTGACCTGTGTTTGTTATCTTTGCTTTGATTCCTCATTCATCTCTAAATCCTCTACAGTCTGTCTTCTGATCTCATCCCTCAAATGAAACTGCCTTTTCCAAAGTCATTAGTGATTTCTTAACTGCCAGATTTGATGGCCTTTTCTAATCTTCCTCCTTCCCCTCTTTCCCAGCATTAGTAACTACTTACTCACCACCTTCTATTATGCCTCATGTATACTCTGCTCTCTTGGTTTTCACAGTACTGTACTCACTCAGTTCTCTTCTTGCAAGTCCAATTCTTCATTATTTTTTTTTACTGGATCATCATTTAGAATACATCCAGTCACTAAAAGTATTTACACAAAAGCTATGGAATTATAGTCCCTCTTTTCTTTCTCTTTTTTTCTAACCCAGTGATCTCATCAGTTCACATGGACTTAATTACTGTATCAATGCTGATATATCCAAAATCTATATATTCAGTCCTATTCTTTCTCCTGAATTCCAGTCCCACATTACCAACTATATATTGGACATTTTAAGCCAAATTCCTCTTAGATATTTTAAGTAGAGAATGATTCAAAATAATCTTTTCCCCTAAATCCATCCCTCATGAATTTCCCTGTTTCTCTTAAGAATACCACCCTCCTTTCAGTCTCCCAGGCATTTAACCTTTAGAGGTATCTTCAGTTCCTTACTCCCACAAATTTACTCAGATCTTGTCCCATTTCTTCTACATCTCTCCCATGTGCCCCCTTTTTCCACTTACACTGGCACCACTCTAATTTGGGCCCTCTTTACCTCCTGTCTGAAAGTTTACAGCCTCCTAAAAACGGTCCCTTTCAAAATGATTTTTCCTAGTTATTACTCTAACCATGTCACACCCTCACTTAACCTCCCTACAACTTTCAGGATCAAATCTGATCAATATTTGGTATTTAAAGACCTTCATGTTGGAGTGGGACTCCAAACTGAATCTTCCAGCATTGCTGCACATTATCCTTCTCTGGGCACATTGTAATACAGTCAAACCTGACTTCTTGCTCTGTCACACAAGGCAATCCAGTTCCATGTGTTTGTGCTGGTTGTCTCCCAGGCCTGGAATACAATTCCACTTTACCTCTGTCCCTCAGAATCCCTACTTTTCTTCAAAACTGAGCTCTGTACCCTGCACCACCCCCTCCAGTTGCTATCACTCTCCAGATAAAGTCAACTTTTACCTATTTTACAAAAACAAGCCCCAAATTAGTCAGTAAGCTCGTTAGGGGTGGAGACTTTTCACTTTTGTTTGAATCTCAGCATCTAGCACATTAAATACTTGTTTACTGACTGATTAGTTGACCTGTGGTTTTGCTGGTATAGAATACTCCTAATGAAGAAAGCTCCTTGCCAATATACATAGCCAATTTCTCTGCTTTCCTGGTAAACTAAGATAAGTGACATGTTCAGCATTACATAGGTATCAGAAGCAGAATGTCCTTCAGTCTGAGGTCAGCTCTCAATTCACCACATTTCCTCATTTTACCAGTGTTTTGTTTTGTTTGGAGGGGTGTGAGGGATGTAGCTCAGATGTGTAATGTGTACAGTTTTGATATGTACAGTAACTTCCAGTGTAGAAACTATCCTGACACCAGCAATAGAGAGGTTTCATTATCAGAGGTCACTTGTTCAATATGTATCAGAAGTAGAAATGGATCTCAGGTGTCCCTGAATACATGTTTGGCCTTCTATTCACTATGCCACACTGCCTCTCAGATAAGGTTTAAAGAAAACTCTTGGGCATTACACATGCCTGTAATCCCAGATACTGAGAAATTCGAAACTGGAGAATCTCTTGAGCTCAGGAATTTTGAGCTATGCTTTGTGGGTGTCTAATCCATTAGCTTGTAAGCTCCTTGAGGGCAAGGACTATTTTCCTATTTATTATATCCTCAGTAAGAGGCACTTAAATGTTTCCTAGATTGGACTGATCTGCAATAAGTTCATTATCAATATGGTAAGTCTCCAAGGGCAAGAAGTTCCTGCCTAAGCAGGGTAAACTTGTTTGTGCTGATAATGGAGCAGGATAAAGCTATCATACTAATCAATAATGGAATTAAGCTAATAAGTAGCCCCTGAACTTCAAACTTCAAGCAAGTGGACCCAGTCTTTAAAAAAATTCTTCATATCTGGATTAATTTATTAAGCTGAAAAAAATCTATGGTTGAGCTTTTCCATCAAAGTTATGGCAAATTGACAATAACATTTCCTGCTATATGCTGTTTAAATAGTAGCTAATGGGCTAAGAATCACAGGTAAGAAAAGGACTAATTGGGTGTAATATGTCAAAATATGAATTAGAACACAAAAAAAATCTAACACTCATACATAAGTTTAACAATAGTGTGTTAAATTAAATTGACTTACTCTTGATAATACTGTACAATGTTAAAAGAATAACAAATTTCATCTATCTTACTAAAATAGAAAGCCTTTAGGAATAAAGATATTTCATATCTTTATATGTGATAAATGTTTAAGAAATCCTGTAGATGTGGCATAATAGGTTATGGTTAGGATATTTAGTGGTCTGACATAAAACTTAGTTATAATAATAGTATCTCCTACTAACCTGCTCATCAAATAAAAGTAAATGAGAATACTATATTGATATAGCTTCAACAGATTATGAAGTGCTTTTATCATACCTTTTGATCTATATAAAAACCTTGCGACTACTATCATTTTCCTAATTTCCCATATGAAGAAACAGAGGTTAAGTGAGCTTAAGAAATTAATCTATAAGCTATATGGTAGACATTATAGTAAGAGAGGTGAGACTAAATCCCAGGTTTTCTGATTCCTAATAACAACGCTCTTTCCATTCCACTAATCTACCTCTATTTCACTTAGAACTGAAGGGGAAAAATAATTCTTACCCATGCTTAATGTGAATGCTGTCAGAGTTAACTAAATTTTTAACAATAAAAACACTTCTATAATCTCATAATGGGTCTACATAAATACTTTATCAGACATTATGACAATTCTATGTGCCATAATATATGTTAAAGATACAAAGTTTCCAATTAGTTTATTAAAAATAATAAGGCAAAGAGTGGATGTTGCTAGAGGTAGCATATGTGAAAAATATACTTCTTTAGCTTTCAAAGGAATGAATGGATTGATCTAGCAATAAATCCAATTATATTATTCTTCTACACAGCAATACATTTTAAAGAATGTCAATAAAATCACAATCAAGTATGATTAACCCAATGGACAATATAAATCATGATAAACTTCATCAGCATAAGAAAACAATTAGAAAAAACACAGACAATGTTAGAATAGGAGTTAACATATAAGAGAAATGTACATATTCGTTTGCAGTATCCCTTCTCTTGATTTATGTTAATTTAATTACATCAGCTATAGTCAATATTTTCATCAAAGTTTCTTTGTACTTTTTCAGACCTACTACATGTGTACATTCAGCAGAGTTGGAATGTTTCTAACTAATTTTAAAAGAATAACTTTATGTTGGTCAGACTGACTTGATTAAATATGTTCCTAAATTTTACTGGATTATACTCGCTCCTATTCTATTCATTAAAAATTAAAGCTAAAAAAATAAAATGTTTATTTTATAAAATAATGTCATAGTAAATTACAATGAATTGTTTTTACTTCAACAGACCCTATATGTTTTAATTCAAATGGTTTAGCAAAAGCAAAGATTTGAGGTATATAATTTTCATACAATTCAGTTATATGCCAAAAAATTGAATCAATATCTAGAATTACAGTAAACCATAATTTTTACCAGTTAGTTGAATTATGAAAATAGTGCTAAGGAAACTGACAAAAAATTCTATTAAAATTTTATTGACTTTTTATGTTGTTTCTGAAGTCTCCTGGTTTATATTTCTCTAAATCTGTGATTTTTATTTTTTTACTGCCAACAATAAAACTTATCAAAATAAAGCCCAAGTAAATTAAATATTAAAGAGTTTAGAAATTTAAGGATACACACATACATTTTACATATATATGCATCTATCTATCTATCTATCTATCTATCTATCTATCTATCTATCTATCTGTAAAACTTTTCTAGAAAAGGGATAGTGCATCTCTAAGACAAACATAGCCTTGAATAAATACAAACCCTGATAAAAAGAAAGCAGCATGCCAGAGTTCTCTGAAGACAGCGCCAATACTGTAAGGTGTGCTGGTACCGTGGTTCTGCACTGTTCCTTCCTGCGTGTTATCTGTAGTACTAGAGCCATCTCCTTCCCTATGTACTTCCAAATGTGCTGCTTTTCTTAATTTCCTTCATCAGAAGAGATTAAAAGTGGAAGGTAGCTTTATAAGTGTTAATAACCACTTGCTCTGTAGTGTGTTCAGCAATTTTTATAAACATAAAATACAGGAACTTTAACACATGGTAAGATTCAGATTTACTGGTTAAGATTTAATCCAAAAAGCATGAAGTATATTCAAAAACCAATTTCTATTGGTGCTAATATATTTGTTACATGCTCATACTGACAGATCAGTGGGCATTTTAGTTGTAAGGATCACACGAACAGATATTACAAAAGAATGTCTTTCCTATTTGTGTGCCATTTATCTGTAGATGGTGAAAGAAGACAATGATTAAGGCTAATTATAACCTAACTAATTTATAATTTCATTAAAATACTACAGATACATATTACCCTTTAAAATGTAAAGGAAGGATTGGTTTCAATTTCAAAACCATAATACTTGAAATTTGTGTAAATAGCAATCACTTGGCAACAAAAATCAAAAGAGGAAAGACTCCAATTGCCTTTGGGAAGAAGTCCACTGGTGCTGACTGGCCAATGAGACTTAACACACTTGTTTGGGTAAAGGGAAATATTCCATTGCTTTAAAATTACATTAGTATGCAATAAATGGGATTTAAAAGAACCTTACTTAACCCATATTTCTATCATGTCATCTTAACTCTAAATTGGTCTTAAATGGTATATCCTGGGTATGTTAAATATATCACAAAATTAGTCACAATCAACAATTCCAAGTGACTAGAAATTCTCTTGAACTAAAAAAAAAAACACAAAAAAACCCCAGGTAATTCTGTTTTTAAAAATTACAAAACATGGTGTAGAGAATGCAACTGGTTAAATATCAAAGATGAGGGTTTTATACATAAAAAGCAGTTTAACAAGAAAACACATGCACTTTTTATTCTCTGCAGATTAAAAAATAATAATCGAGAAATCTATAAAAACCATCTGGGGAGTTAACTCCCCAGAATCATTTTATACACACATGATCCATGTTTGATGAACAATGTTGTCATTTTAAAACACTGTACCTTCTTCTTTTGCCCCCACTGCTAAGAGTAGGCTTAGGGGTTCTGGTTGAAACAATCTGGCAATGTACAGTTCCCAGTAGCAACATCAGCCATATTGGCCCAATTATTTCAGTCAGAGGTATACTATGTGGGCCTGGAGCTGAACAGAATAATACTATTGCGGCAACTGTAAAATGGGAAAGAAAATGTTCAATTATATCAATGATGTTTATAAAATTGTTTTATATTGCATGCTGCCAGCTAATTTTAAGATTCTGGATCACAAGTTAAAAAACATTATTTTAGCAAAACTCTTGTCAACATTTTATTGTTAGCAGTGGAGTAGCATTTGCTATTCAAAGAACTTGGAACAAGGCCATTCTCAATATTGCAAAAATACACAGAAATTTGTATGTATTATACTTGGATTTAGATTGCTATAAAGATAATCTTATTTGTCTTAGAAATTAAAAAGAATATGACTAACATTAAATATACTTATATCTTTGTGTTCCAAATCTAGATATTTTGTGAGAGCCTGATTTTGAAAGTCATACATATAACAGAAAAGAGAAAAATGCATTTGACACCATCATACAAAAATTATAAATAAAAACTTTTCTGAGTACTTTTCCCAGGTAATCCATTACATATGTATCAAGGTTTGAAATTATCAAGGATCAAATGAGATGATGTATGTGAAAGTATTTTGAAATGACAAAGAATTTTAAGTTGAATATTTTTTCCCTATGAATTTCAGGTTTCTTATATTTGTCCATTTCTTGAAGGAAATAATCAAAAAGTTTGTTTCCTCCTTAGTATTTCAGATAACTCGTGTGTGTGTGTGTGTGTGTGTGTGTGTGTGTGTGTGTGTGTGTGTGTGTGTGTGTGTGACTGGTTAGTCTTAATTTTTCTTTCTTTAGGAGAGACTATTCTTAAGCCATCCCAGATAAATAATGACAGCCGAGAAGCGAATGAATGGATGCTGTAAGAAAATGCATTTATTACTCAATATAACTGTTCTGAACCAACACAAAACATTTTCAAATTTTAAAATGCTATGTAAATACTATTACTATTATTATTGGGGGAGATGCTTTAAAAATTATATCCCTGTCCCCCAAGGAGCTTACATTCTAATAGGGGTAGATGGCACAGACATTCAAGTAGTGATAAGGGAAGAATATTTTGATCTGGGGCAGGTAAATGGCAAGACCTCTAAGGTTCAGCTAGATGGCTCAGTGGAAAGAGCATTGAGCATGGAGTCAGAAAGACATGAGTTCAAATATGGCCTCACTAATTGTATGACCGTGGGCAAGTCTATTATCCTTTTTGCCTCAGTTTCCTCATCTGTAAAATGAGGATGATGAAAGAACCTCCCTATCAGAGTTCTTGTGAGGATCAAATGAAACAAATATAAAGTGCTTAGCACAGTGCCTGGCACATAGTAAGCACTATGGTAAATTTAGCTTTATTATTTTATACTCCATTTCAATAATTCACTTTATTTTCACATCAGAAAATAATTTTATTGATAATTTTAATCCTCTAATCTACAATTTAAAAGTATTTTGTGCTATTTCAGAATTCTAATAATCTCTTCCTTAATAGAATGAAAAAATATTAGAAAGCCAATACTATACATGTTCTATCAGTCGCAATTGTTATGTTACATGTTTTTGCTTAGCTATCTATATTTTATTTCAAATGAAGTTGTTTTTGTTTCCTTAGGGAGAATACTTCTGGTGTGGGCTGAGCATTCAAGCATTTTTTAAGTACCTAATATATATCAGGGACTTTAGTACTGGAGTTACAAAGAAAAACTGGGAATTTTTGCCCTCAAGAAACATAGATTCTACTGAGGTAGGCAATATGTTGGGGGTGGGTGGAATGGAGAAGACATGAATACAGGAAATAGAATGTAGCAACAAAAAAGAATAGTAAAAAGTTTGGATTGACACAATCAAATCGTTTGGGAAGTGAAAGAATGTGTAATAAAACTGAAAAGGTATGTCAGGATCCAAAGGTAAAAGACTTTAAATTTTAAATAGAAACAATTCTGTTAACTTCTGGAGGCAATAGCAGTGGAAGGAGATATTGGCTACATCTAATTAAAGCTGCATCAATAGCAAATATATCTCATATCTGCACAGAAGTCAATTCCAGAGCCTTTTTTCAAGATTAAATATTATATGTAATATATTATATACATATATCTTTTAAGCTCTGGAAAGGCCAATTATCTATATCATATGCACTTCAGTTCCCATGTTCTCCAAGATCCTTCATAATCAGGAAATACTATTCTATGCACTATGAATCATAATCACTATGTAATAATAGAAAACCTTCAAGAAACCTTCACCTTGCCTCCAAATTATCATCACAAAAATATAGCAAGTTTTATAAAGTGTCCTTATATTTATGGTAGTAATATCTCACAAGTCTCTCAGTTAAAATGTTTGCAATTATGAATTTACTATAACAAAATGCTGCACTTTATTTCTTATGAGGTACTTATGAAATTATAAAATCTTATAGCAATGACAAGTAATATAAAAATTATTCCCCTTTTATAGTGAGAAGATTTTACAGAGATGAGAAAATTCAGGCTTAAAGTAACATGATAAAAATCATAAAACTAAGAAAAGTAAAATACAGATTTGAATCCAAGTCTTTTGAATCTTGGTCCAGTGCTCATTCTAGTAGACACTTCAACTATGCCCACACACATCAAAATATCATATCTATGAATGCCTTTCTCCCCATATTTAAACCAAGTACTCTTTCTCTAGGAAGTATATGGTTTTGAACAGGGAAGTAATGATGCTTCTAAGGATGGGGAGCTGCTTCTAAATTGGTACTTACCCCCTTACATTTCATTATATTTTTGCTAACCCTTAGAAAACGAGAAGCAGCAAAAGCTAAAGTCACAAAACTTAAGCATTCTAATAAGCACTTATAGATTTATCCAAAAGTAGTAAGGAATAGAGGATAAAATAAAGCTCCCAAGTAAAAGTAGGTACTTATGCCCATCAGAATAAAAGGTACTTAAAGACAGAAACAGTTTTGTTTGTGTCTTTGTATCATGAGTGCATCTCTAAAGTGCCTGGACTATAACATGGATTTAATAAATGTAGAATTATTGGTAAATTTTATAGCATTAAAATAGGATAGCTAGAATAATGTGAACATATATTAATATACCTTATACTACTATACAAAAATAATTATAGTATTATTTTCTAATTGCAGAAAAACTTATTTTAAAAAGCCATTTGTATTCCAAGAAGTTGCTTCTTGCATAAAGGCTTCAAAATCCATTTTTAAAAATAATTTACAAAGCGTACCTAAAAAAAGCCCTTTTTAGGTAGATGTTTTTCTAGTAAAATCACTCTATGTACAAATAAAGTTTTAAAATTCAGTACTTAGTATAACCACTCTACATACAAGTAAAGTTTTAAAATTCAGTACTTGTGAAGCAGGAGTTCCTGGGTTCAAATTTGACTTCAAAAACTTCCTCCCTGTGTGACCCTGGGCAAGTCATTTAACCCCAAATGCCTCACTCTTACTACCCTTCTGTCTTGAAACCTATTTTGTGTCAATTCTAAAAAACAGAAAGAATAGGTAAGGGTTAAAAAAAATAAATTCTTACATGTACTTTGTGTTAAGTTATTTAAATGAAAATAAGATGTATCAAAAATTGTTTAAGAGGGGAGGCACATCTGCAAAATGCTGGGTAGTTTGTTTCCCAAAAAGGTATCCTTAAGATTAGCCTAGAACATGTAATTTTCTTGCTAAGACAGGTGTTGATGTGTATAAATTGAATTAGAGTTATAATTTTTTAAAACCCTTCTTGCCTTTGAGGTTTTCCATCAACCACAGTGATTCTCAAAGTTTTACTAGTTAATCCTCAAACTATTAACATCCTACACTTTGTAATTATATGTGAACATTTCCATCTGTCCAGTTAGTATATCATAATTCCCTTTGACAAATGCTACTGTGCCATTAGCAAAAAATAAGTCTGTAATTTCCTTTTTCCCAAGTAAAAATTTTAATTGAATTTTAATTTTTTGTATTTTTATGCATAAGAGCAATTTTTAATTGTCTTAAATGTTTCTGTTTTTATTTTTACATGTGAGAACAATTTTTAACATTCATTTTTTAAATTGAGTTCCAAATTTAAAGTCTGTATTTTCATATCATGACACATTTTGCCCTTTTCTAGAGTAAGGGGAAATATATGTTAGATGGAGTCCATCTGACACAAACATTTTTGCAGAAGTTAATTTAAATTAAAAAAAATTTTGTTTACCAATTGTGCCTCTGAATGACTTTCACTTTGGAAACTATATCCAGATTACTATTAGAAGTCTTTGGTTTGTCCCTTAAATGAAATAATACATAATTTCTTTCTTTTTTTTTTAACCCTTACCTTCCCTCTTGGAATCAATACTATGTATTGGCTCCAAGGCAGAAGAATGGTAAGGGCTAGGCAATGGGGGTCAAGTGACTTGTCCAGGATCACACAGCTGGGAAGTGTCTGAGGCCAGATTTGAACCTAGGACCTCCTGTCTCTAGGACTGGCTCTCAATCCACTGAGCTACCCAGCCGCCCCCTAATACATAATTTCTAAGGCAGAGGTCATTTCAGAGTTAGATTTCTTTTGTGTTCAGATTAAATCCTAAAAGACAGCAAAGCAGCCCAAACATTAATTTGGGCTGATTTCTATATCCACAATGTATAGGTTTGTCTATCATGGTCTTCTTTCCTTTCCATTTTACACTTTAGAAAAAACTGCCAGTACAATGTGGAGAGAATTTCCTTGGGGCTTTAAGCTAAAATTTAGGTACAATTTGAAACAGCTGTAATATCCTGGAAAGATTACCATAGAGTTACTGTTTTAAACTTGGCTTTTCCACTAACTAGGTTACACAGCTGGGAAGTTCTTGTGATCTTTCTGGGCTCATTATCTCATCTTTTAAAAAATGAGTGTCGCTAGATGATCTTTGACATTCCTTTCGGTTCTAAAAATTCCACAATTCTTTGATTAAAATAAAATATATTACACTTTGGTATTCAAGGGTTATAATAACAGCAATACAGCTTAATATTTTTGTTCTACATGCCCATGTTGGAATAAATGTTCTCTATAAAAGAAAATGTTATATATAATAAAATGTGGTATATACTCAGGAACATTTCATAATAATTATGAGAAAGAATTAAGAAAACTATGAAGTAAGACTATTACATATAAATGTATCAAAGGGTAGCAGATACCCTTAAGATTTGACTACAAAAAGAAGGCTGCATTTCTTGACTTAATGGGCATCCTATTATGAGCAAAAATATCAGGTTTTTTTTTTTAAAGAAGTGTGTTTTCTTTCAAGTTCCATTGCCACATCATTTAAATTAGGGTGCAAACAATTCACTTTTGTTCTAGAAACTAGCCCACAAACATAGAATATACACTTTTTCAGGTTTTTGATATCAAGTTGGGGGTGAGGAAAGAAAAGGCAGCTTATGGCCATGGGATAATTTAGGCTGGTCTCAAAATTAGCATAATAAAGGATATCTTGATCAAAGAAGCATAGCACATCAGGTCAGACTAGATCTTGACTGTCCTGAGTCAGTTCCTACTTCTGCCTGCAATTCATTTTATTACAATGATAAAATTCTAAAGTAAATGAACCAGAAAAAACAAAGAAGGCAGATATTCTATTGATGAGATTATAACAAAAACACTAGGTATCAGAATGAAACTAAATTCATTGTAACCTATTATCTCAAAAGTTTTGAGTGATATTTTAATAATCATTAAATCATCAAATTTTTGTTACGTCATTTTTTAAGGAAAAGCTCAGAAGGAGAAGTAAAAAAGATTTATTTAAAATAAATTTGAATAAAATGTTAGATACTAGTAAGAATAAACAAAACAGTGAAATATTCCTAACCTAAAGTGTCTCAATACTGAAGAAGTTCTGAAAGTCTCTATAATTACTCTCTCATTCCTGAGGTTTAAATTGAGAGAAAAACTGACCATAGGAGTAACAGCTCTATGTACAATATACAAAAAAGGGGATAAATAATCTCTTAGAGAGGAAGAATTTACTTCAGTGAGATAAATATGTTCCCAGTTTCATAAAAGTAGATTATCATTAAAGAGAATGACTCAAAGAGGCCTTCTTTCTACCTTATTCTCTATTTCCTAATTTCCATTTTCTCTCATCTGTTCATATATTCAATATTAAGTTGTAACTTGAAAATAATTATCTTGCTTTTCACAGGCAGCATTAAACTAGTTTTTGTAATTGGACTAAATAAAAAAAAAAAACCATGGTTGAATATTAATATGTTTAAAACATGTCATCATTAAAAACACCCCCCAAAACAATTAAAACTAAAAAGATTCTTGTCATTAGTTCATACCTTGAAGAAGATAAAGAACAAGTAGCCAGAAAAAAATGACCTTTGAAGTTACTTGTAACCACCACCTGAAGAAAAAGGGGAAAAACACAACTCGAACAATTCCCTTTCTTGTTAGAGAAGTCCAAGGACTCTCAGGTTTTGCTTTAGCAAATGCAGATCCTGGAGAGATAAAAGGCAAAGTACATATATCTATTCATTTTATCTATAAAACATAATTAGTTTTAGAGAACAATTTTGGATTTTTTCCCCTAAAAACAGTTCCCATGACTAAAATACTACTCAGATTCTTTTTATGGCTTAGAGGTGATTCCCAATAATATCTGGCAGATAATATCAAATTAGAAATTCACGGGACCCAGTGAAGGAATGAGTGCCTTTTTCATGAAAGTCAAACTAGCTAAATTCAGAGAAGCTCTTCACAAGGTCATGCATACAGAGTATTTTTTTTTCTTTTGGCCACACCAAAGCCTGAAGGTATACTTGAAGGGAGTGTGCTAGGAATTGGTGATGAAAACACCCATACCAATGAATAATTTTTAAATGAAATAAAAACAGTGTTCCCCCTATATTTTTACAAATAATAAAGAAATACTACAAATTTCCTAGCATCCTGAGAAAAGAACAATTGAATTCTTTATAAAAACAAATACTATTGTGTTCTGTTAAATAAAATTGCATTTTGGATTTATATATTGTACTTACTACCTCTTAGGACACTCTTAATTGTATTAAATAATACATAATTTTATTTAAATGTTTTTGTTTCATTTTTTAATCCTTTATATGTGTTTGTATTTTAATCCCTTTACTTTCTATACTTGTTCTACTTTTAAATTCTGTTCCTAAATTTGTCTCACAATCTGTAACTATTTTCTGAATTTCTTTCATTATATTTTTTATCTACACTTGCTGACCCAAATGCAAAGTCATGAATGTATATCATTATTTAATCAGGAAGATTAATAAAAAATCAATAAAATAAAATTGTTAGTGTTCTCATTGAGTTTACCATTCTTTACAAGAAAATAATACAAGTTGAAATGAAATTTAACAAGATGATACAGACAACTGAGAAGAAGAGGAAAAAAAACAGTCAAAAGTGAGAGTTACAGGGGAGGGTATAATTTTCAGTCAAACTAAAAACAAAAATGAGAAAAATCAGCTTGGGGGTAGAAAAATGTCAGTAGAACAGCCATTACATTCAGGTGTTTGTGACTTTGTCTTTGTGTGCTACTCTAATAACAAACTAATGCTTGATTGATGATCTTTAAGAATCATCATGGCTAAAAAAATCCTCATTATGAAGTCACCCTTTTGCATATAGCCTTGGATTACAATGATATAGTCTATTGCTAGGACTTTTCAATTTAATAAGATCTATCAGAGTTTATACTCCGAACGCAGGATTTAATTTTCTTAAAGAGGCAGGGAAAGAGTTAAAAGCAAGTAAGAGTCTTGGCATGTACATATGTATATATTCCATGTTAATATACTCACTTTCCTTTCAAATATATTTTGTTCATCCTCGTTCCACATCTTTGTCATTTCCTGTCACTTATAACACCATTCTGCTGCTCTCTGTAAAATCCTATTTTGTCAAGGTGTTGTTCAAGTCTTAACTTCTCTTTAAAGTCTTATCTGACCACCCTAGTCAGAAATTATTTTTCTCTTCTTTAAATTACTAAAACTTTCATTTCTGTCACATATTCTATATATCAGAAGTTGTTTTGCATTAATATGCCACATGTTTTGATTTTATCTCTCTAGATTATAAGCTTCTTAAGAGCAGAGAAATTTCTACCTATATTTACATCTTATTTTTATTTCTCACAAGGCCCTGAAAAGTACCTTAGATATAGTAACAAATATTTACAGACTAAATGTTCTGGACTATAAATTTTTCTTGATAAATTCGTAATTATATGTCAGTATCAGAAAACTTATGATTCCAGTTGTTAAAATAATACTCTTTAAATCTAAAGTAGAAAAAACTAGTCCCATTGATAGATTCTAATTTTATATTTAAAGTTATTTTACATCAAATGCTATAATCAACATAAAGTTTAAATCTAATACTCACCTCTTACAAGGTCAACATCTATGAGGTCAGGCTTCACATGTGCTGTTTTCTTTGGTTTATTCCTTAACCCCTATGACACATATTGTAAAACAGATGAAAAAGTTAAAATCTAACATAGAAAAAATATATATTTTCCCATTTAATTTCTAATGACCTAATCTTTAGAAGCAATACAGAATATATTTGGTATTTTTGCTTAAAATGGAATGAAACTGGTTTTAAGGAATTTTACTTCCAAATTCTATGAGCATGGCATTGTTCTCTGCACCTGGGATACAAAACACAAACTGAAAAAAGGCCCTCAAGAAGACTGATTACTGGGGGAAACATGTAATCAGATAAATTAATACAAGGAAATTTGTAAAAGAAGAGTTTTAATATCAAGGAGCATCAAGGAGTTATTCCTGTAGGAGGTAACTTGAGACCTGAGCCTTGAAGGAAGTTAGGATCTCTAGGAAGTGGAAATAAGGAAGGAGTACATTGTAGGAATGGGAAGACAAACTATGCATATACATGGAGATGGGCCAAGATAGCAAGATGGAGAATTTGGCTGGAACTATAATTTATAAAAGGGATGAAATGAATCTGGAAATGTGGCTGAAGGAGGCTTTCATTACTTCCTGTCTGAACTCTTCCAAAGCCTCCTCATTGGACTTCAAACTTCTAGACTGTCTAATGTCACTTTCCAAACACCTGACAAAATAATCTTTCTAAAGTGTAAGTCTGCACAAGTCACTCCCTTCCTTCAAGAAATATCAATGAATAATGCTATTACTTCTAAGTATACAAACTTAGTGACTTGGTAATAATTATAGCTAACATTTATATAGCATGTTCTATTTGCCAGGCATTATAATATGTGCTTTATTTTTATTTATTTAAAAACCCTTACTTTCTGTCTTCGCATCAGTACTGTGTATTAGTTCCAAGGTAGAAGAGTGGTAAGGGTTAGGCAAGGACGGATGGGTAGTAGTGACATGACTAAGGTCACAAAGCTAGAAAGTGTCTGAGATCAAATTTGAACCCTGGACCTCCCTTTTTTGAGCCTGGCTGGCTCTCAATTCTCTGAGCCTCCTAGCTGCCCCCAGATAATATGTGCCTTATAAATATTGTCTCATTTGATTCTCACAATAACCCTGAGAGGTAAAGTATGATCCCCATTTTACAATTGAATAAACTGAATTCAATTAAGTGTGACTTTGCCCAAGATCATACAGAGATAACAAGCATTGACTGCTAAATTTGAAGTCAGGTGTTCCTGATCCCAGGTCTAGCACTCTGAGCCACTCTACCACTTATCTGCTTTTATAATCTGGCTTTAGTTTGGCTTTCCAGGTTTATTATATAATATTGCCCATCTTTAATCACACTTTACATTTCAGCTCAACTGGTCTACTTATGGTTTCCCTACACTTTGCACTCCATCTCTGTTCCTAAACATCTTTAAACAGGCTGTCCCTACCAGGCCTGAAATAGGCTCCTTCTTTGTTGTCAGCTTTTAGTATCCCTTCCCTTGCTTCCTTCAAGGCTCAGTTTAATATAGAATTTAATACAAAAAGCTGTTCATGGACTCTTTGATTGTTAATGCTCTCTCCTCCTTCCTCCTCCAATTATTATATGCATATTTCCCTGCTTGCATATTGTGTAGCCCAATACAATTTAACATCCTTTATGGTAGGGGCTGCTATCCTTTTGTCAGACTATTCCCAGAACCTAGCACAACCCACTGCATGTAAGTGTTTAAGAATTGGTTGTAGGTTTAAATTGTATTTCATCCTACAGTCAACAAGGAATGACGAAAACAGGGGTTCTTAACCTTTTATGTGTGTGTTATACATGTCTTTGGCAGTATGGTCAACACTATTGAACTGCTTCTCAAAATAATATTTTTAAATGCATGAAATAAAATACAAAAGATTATTAAGGAACCAGTTACATTGAAATATAATTGTCAAAGTATTTTTAAAAGAAATTCATTAATACCAGGTAATGAACTTCTGAACTAAAGGTTCCTGAAAAGAGGAGTGACATGATTTCAAGATTATTGATTCTAGAAGATTATTTTGGCAGTTCTTAAATTCTCCATCCCAGCTTCCTTCAAGTCTCAGCTCCAGTCCTACCTTCTGCAAAAGCATTTCCCAATCTTCCTTTAATCTTGTGCCTTCCCTTTGAAACTATTCCTGATTTATCCTTTATGTATCTTATTTGTACACATCTATTTGCATGTTGTCTCTTCCAGTGGACTGTAAGCTCCTTAAGATCAGGGTACTGTTTGCCTTTCTTTGTATACCCAAGTCTTAGCATAGTATATATAGTAAGTGCTTAATAAAAACAAGCTGAGGACTGCATAGTGAGGGGAGCAAGGCCTCTGTGTGAAGAGATTTACCCTTGGATGGTAAAAGCCACAAACAGCCCAGCCCTTCCTCTTGACATAATTATTACTAACAGAACAATTTGCTGAAGACACAGATGCTGGAGCTTAAATCCTTGCTGAAGGAACAAGTAAAGGAGTCACTCGGGCAAACAAGTGGAGTCATTTCTGTCCTAGTTTGCAATTCAATCTAAAAAGATATATACTTCAAGATATTTTTCTTATATACATTTCTTAGTTGAAATAGCAAAACCAGCACTGAACTTGAAGATGGTAGTCCTTGCTTGAGACCAAATTTTGATGCTTACTACCTACAAGAATTTAGGCAAGTCACAACCTCTGTAGGTCATGGGTTTCTCATCAGTAAAGTGAGACTTTTAGAGTAGGTGATCTCTTATGTTCCCTTCCAGCTCTACATTCTGTGATCAAACATATGCTGTTTCCTCTAAATTGAAAGTTTTTTTTTTAAGAACCATTAAATAAATGTTTAAGAACATTGTTAAACAGAATGTAAACAACTTGAAGGTAAGAACTTTTTCATTTTTGTTTTTATGTCCTCAGCATCTAGGGCTTTAACATAGCACACTGTAGATGTTTAGATAATTCTTGCTGAACTGAGCTTGAAAAACATTCTAAAAATGTGATTTCTAAAGCTGTAGATATCTTAATAAAATTAAATAAAATGACTTGGTTTTTAAAAAATTTTCAAGCCTTTCCAAAATGTGATCTAAAGAACTATGGCATAAATGCTGATGCCAGTTCTCCTCTAAATTCTATGGCATGATGTTCCACTTTATATTATATGACCTGAAGTTAGGTCTCTTTATAAAATACTGGTCAGCTAAGTGGTTCAGTGGATAGAGCACTGGGTCTAGAGTCAAGAAAACCTGAGGTCAAATGTGACCTCAGACACTTACCTTGTGCAAATTACTTAACTTCTGTTTGCCTTAATTCATGGTAGAAGAAAATGGCAAATCACTTCATTATCTTTGCCAAGAAATCCCCATCTAGGGTCACAGAGTCAATAACAACTGAACAATGATATAAAATGCTTGCTATGTGTAGCAATTCTTCAGTATGAAAACAGACTTGAATGTCCTCTATTTTGCTCTAAATTTCCCTGATCCTCCCCCTCTTATATCCTATAATTATTTAATACATTCAGATATCATTTTTTTTTCTTTAGGGGCAGGAGGGAAGGAAGAGTAAGGAAAGAAACAGTAATTAAGCATCTACTCTGTGCCAGGCACTATGCTAAGTACTTTACAAATATTATCTCATTTGATCCTCACAACAATCCTTTGAGACAGATACTATTGTTATCCCCACTTTACAGTTAAGGAAACTAAAACAATGGTTAAATTATTTTCCCAGAGTTATACAATTAGTAAAAATGTTTGAGGCTGGATATGAACTTGGGTCTTCTTGACTTAAGATCAAATGCTCTTCCATCATTTCCAAGTCAATCTAATTTTAAAAAACTATGAGTTTTTAAAAGACTTTCAAAAAAACTCATTGATGGATCTATCCATATTCTGACTAACTGGTCAACTTTATAAAATGAGAACATAAAAACCTAAATTCAATTTAAATTAATAAGCTCAATCAGTACTCATGATAGCTTGATCTGCCTGTCTTTAAGTCTCTTCCCACTTTAATCTACCCTTCATTCAGCCAACAGAGTGATTTTTCTGAAGTGAAGGTCTGACCCTCATTCATACCACAGACACAGACAGACAGGCAGACAGGCAGGCAGGCAGGCAAGCAGACAGGCAGACAGACAGACAGACAGACAGACAAACAGACATACACACACAGACCTCTACCTGTTCAGTAAACTCCAGTGGCTCCTTATCTTCTCCAGGATCAAATACAAAAATCCTCAATTTGTCATTATAATTGCTAGATAATCTAGTCTCTTGCAAATTTCCACTCTTCCTACACCTTACTCCATGATCCAGTAATACTGACCATTTTGCTATTCCACACACACAAAACCCCCTAATAACAACAACAATACTCCATCTCTTAGCTCCAGGCATTTTCTCTGCTTGTTCCTTAAGAGTGCAAGCAATATTCTCTTTCCTTATCTAGGTCTACTGGCCTTCCTAGCTTCCTTCAAGTCCCAACTAAAAGCCTCTCTTCTCCAGGAAGCCTTTCCTGATACCTTAATTCTAGTGCCTTTCCTCTTTTAATTGTTTACCATTTATTCTGTATATAGTTTATTTATACAATTTGTTTGCTGCTTGTCTCCCTCATTAGATTGTAAGCTTCTTGAGGGCAAATACTGTCTTTTGAGTCTTAGCACATAGTAGGTGCATAAAATGTTTAATTGACTGATTAATTTAAGTTGGAAAAATTCTAATTCATATAAGTGGCCAATATTAGATAAGTTATTTAATGTTTTGATACTGACTACCATTGAAAGCTCAAAAATCTGCATGATAAATAAATGAAAATGAAAGCAAAATTAGTTAAAATAGGAATAGAGAAGGAAAAATTAAGGAGCTATTAATTTATATGGTTATCAATTTTCAATAAAGGAGTTCAGTCTTCCTGGAATATACACAACTTAATATTGCTATTTTCTTTCAAAAGACATAATTTTAATTAATAATATATAGTACATATGCATATATATTTATATATACAAACTAACTAATATATAATTGAACAAAAAGAAGCCAAATTGAAAGAGTAATTTAAAAGTTACAATGGCTTTTAAATTCAGAAAGTAAGTTTTGGTTCACTGATCTGTACTTCCTAAGCAGGAAATTTGTTTAGGTTCCATTTAAAATCATAACTAGCAGTTTAAGATGCAGGAAATCTTGTATCTTTATTCATGATTATTTAAAACAACAATTTTTAAAAGTATTACAATTTTGGTGGATGCCAAAAAAAAAAAAACTGGAAGAACTTATTGATAGGTAGGTCAACCAGTGAATACAGTTTCCATAAATCTATTATAAATTTAAAATGATTAAGAATTGTACCTTTTTTTAAAGATTACAAAATCTAAAAATCATCATTTAGATGAGTTAAACTAATATTTCAAAAGAAATATATTTGGCCTATTTTTCAACTCTGTATTACTTACAAATAACAGTATTGTTCAATAAGGTGACACAATTAGTATAAAAGGTTTCCTAAAATGCAGATAATCAAATTTCTCACTTCTTTAAAACCACCACCATTTATAGATCAATTTAAATGTATTTATTTGTCTCTCCATTGAAGCCCCAAGACAAAATGAATTCTGAACTATATATCAAATTTTTCCTCCAAGTAATTTCTTTGCAGCAGGTTTCAAGAGCAGCAAGAATTGTTCTAAAATACAACTGTTTGCTAATCATAAAAAGAATAGTACACTTATTCACCTATTGTTACCAAAGTTTTAAAGAGAACACTTTGAAGCAATAGTTAACTAGACTTTTTTTGCCTTTCAGTTACTATAAGAACAATTTACTGACACAACCCCATTTTGCCATCCCATCTATTTTAGTAATATTTCCTAATTCTGAGAAATTAGAAAAGTAAATAGAATGGTTTGAGCTGTGTTCCCCCTGCAAAATCATGATAGATTTATTAACAGGTTATTTCTTTGCAAATTTGATTGACATTTATATTCCCATGAATTAAAATAAATACTTCATTTTTAGACAAGGAACCCCAGAATTTAGTGCTATTTTGTGCAAGCACCAATTTTTCCATATTTTAAAATAACCATCTGGCTTATAATCTAATGTCAAAATTTCTAATATGCAATCTTTTGACCAGTTTCAAGCAAAACTAGATAAGCTCAATCAATCCACATGAAGTTTTTATAATGGCTTAGCTCATGCATATCACCTAATTAATTAGTAATATCTAAGAAAAATAATTTTAAAGAAATATTTACTATTCAGAAATAGTGCATGAAGTTAATAAGATATTTTCTCAAAGACTTGCAAACAGCAATCTATGAGTGGATATATTGATTAAAATCAACAATGATGCAAGGAGAAGCAAGCTATAACAGAAGAGGCTTTTAGTTAATTTCTGAAAATTCAGACTAAAAAAATTGGTCAGCTTTTCCAAAATTATTTCAGAATCAATAGCATTCTGTTAGTAGTACCAAAATGCAAGATTTCAATTATTTAAAACATAATTTGCACAAGGTCACTTAGAGGGGAAAAAAACCCTGAATACTTACCAGTCTAATCAACTGTACACAGAGCATTGACAGCATCAAAGGGGAGAAAAAAATAAACTAGAAGTATAAGGCAACAAGTGAAAGGGGGAAGGGGGGAAAGCTGATAAAAGATAACCATTAGAATTCAAAAGGGAAATAAAAGGACAGAAAGATGCTAGAATACATAATTCAAAAGAACAAAGATAAAGCCATATGAGAATGCTATCAAAGATCTTACCTTTTAATTTATATTGTAATGTTAAACATTCATTTATGTCATAATTACATAGAGGGTATTATAAAAGAAACTGCAATTGTGACATTAAATATATAAAAATTGTGCTTCAAAGTATTAAAAAATAATCTTTGCTACCTTAATTTCCCTTTGTTCTACCGATTTTTCCCATATTTGTTGATCATATGCTCCAATCTAGAAAGAGAATACAACATATTAAGTCATTAATGTGATGATGCAGATAGAAATAAGTTCATGTATTCTTCAAACAGATATTAGGTAACAGTCCATTTGACTAGTAGTCCAATCTCTATCTTCATAACTTTCTTATAACAAAAGCCATTTGTTATGTTTACCCATGCCTATAAAAACATTTTTATAATCCCAAGTATAATTAGTAATCTAAAAATCCTAGAGAAATTATTTATCTAATTAGGCATATGCTTATACGTCCTTCTAGAAAAATAATTACAAAAATGCAATTATGGGATCAATTTTGGTCCATGATAACATGAAATAGCATTCATACAAAGCGCAACAACCATAACTATGATAATAAGCATTTTAATAACTTTAAATGTACAAGTGCTTTAAATATTAACACAATTAATCTTCACATTAACCCTGTGAAATAAGTGCTATTATTTCCCCCATTTTAAAGATGAGAAAACTGTGTCTGAGATTGTTACTTGTTAAGGAAGCAAGAGTCAAACTCTTCAAACTAAAACTTCTTGATTCAAAGTCCAATACTCAAATTCAATGGTCCAGTTAACTGATTAAATTTATAAATATGAATACAATATGTTTGAGTTTTAATTAGTGATATGAGGAAAAATAGAATTTGTAAAGATACTACTGCCGGAAGAGACATTTGAAATTAACTAGCAGGAAATACCCACACCACATTCCTAAAAAGTGGTCATGAAGCCTCCACCTGAAGAAGTTTGGTAGTGCTAGGTAATTCCATAACCTCCTCAGGTAATCAATGTGTCAGACACTGTACTAAACAAATACCAAAAAAAAAAAAAAAGGCAGTGCCTGACCTCTAGAAGCTTACAATCTAACAGAAGAAAAGACAAATGGAAAAAAGTCTGAAAATGAGTGTGAGGGAATGTACTCAATGTCATGGCAGAGTATAGAAATCCTAGAGTGACTACGTTTGCCAGGTGAGCAAAAAAATCTCTACGTTGGAAGGGACAGTTGAAGACTTTTGCAGGAAGCCAGATATGAACAAGAAAAAATATTCTCTGCAAAGGCCCCTGACAACTAGTTATCCAGTCCTTTACTAAAGTCACTACCTTCTGAGAAAGCCCATTCTACATTTGGTCAGCTCTAATGGTGAAGAAATCTTCACTGTTATCAAGTCTAAACCAGATTCTCTAGAATTCCATACACTAATCCTACTTCTGCCTATGGGATTAAAAAGAATAAGTCTAATACTTCTTTCACATGACGATTCTTGTTAGATTTTAATTAATCAGTTAAAAAGAATCAAGCACCAGTATGTCTGGTATAGTACTAGGCAATGGAGAGATAAGTATGAAGAATGAAATCATTTTTCCTCACAAGGAGCTTAAGGGGGATATTATATTATACTACACATCTATATGTATATATATATATGTGTGTGTGTGTATGTGTGTGTGTGTGTAGACACATAGTATATATATATATATATATATATATATATATATATATATATATATACACACATAAAAAGTTGTTTGTCATTTTTTCAGTCATTTCAGAAGTGTTAGACTCTTCATGATCCCATTTAGGGTTCTCTTGGCAGAAATACTAGAATGGTTTGCCCTTTCCTTCTCCAGTTAATTTTATAGATGAGGAAACTGAAGCAAAAAGACTTATGTGATTTGCCCAGGGTCACACAGGTCTGAGGCCTAATTTGAACTTGGGTCTTTGAACTCAATGCCTGGTGCTCTATCTACTGCAACACACCTAGCTACTACCCCTACAAAATAGTTAATGCAAAGTAATTTGAGAGGGATAGCAATTAGAAGAATCAGGAAAAGCTTCATGAAGAACTTGATCCTTGATTTTCTTAAGAGAAGGATTTTTTTGAAATTGAGGTGAGAAGCAAATGCATTTCAAACATATGGGCTGGTCAAGTTAAAATATTAAAAATCTGAGATGCACGTATGATAGTGGAACCTTCAAGGGAGATATAGAAGTTGGGAGAGAAAAGAATTTGAGAGAAAAGATAATAAACTCAGTTTTGGACATGATAACCTTAAGATGCCCCTGGGAAAGCTAGTCTGAATTGTCAAACCGATGATGAAGTCAAATGATGATGAAGGAATGAAGTTTAAGGGAGATATTAGGTTTGGATTACATGTATCTTACATATACAATCTGCACAGAGTTTATAGTACACTTAAATCCATGAAAAGTGACATAGTTAATAAAAAAGGGGGTTGAAGAAAAGAAGAGAGTCCAGGACAAAACCCTGGGGAACCAGTAAAGACCAATACTGTAGCCACTAAAGTCTTCTCTTCTTCAGATCCTTGGCCCTTAAAGCAACCTTCATATAGCATGTTGTCAAGGATTACCATCCTTCACTTACAATCTCCAGTTTATTAATATCCTTCCTAAAATGTGGCATCTAACACTGAAAACCATAATTAAGTTGTGGTTTTACTACAGCAAAGTACCACAGAGCTTTCAGGTCCTTAGTGCTTCATACAATGCAGAGTAATTCATTACTGAACTGAAATTGCTCTTTCCAAAATTACCAGTAATGTCCAAATTGTCAGAGCTAATGATCTATTCTCAACTATGTCCTTCCTTCTTGACCTCTTTTTTATGTTGTTAATTAGTCTCTTCTGCATACTTTCCTCTCTAGGTTTCTTGACCACAACTCTCCTGGCTCTCCTCCTCCTTATCAGACATATCTCAGTTTTCTTTGCCAGATGCCCAGCCAGGGCATAATTGTCACTGTCCCTCTAGACTCTGTCCTGGATCCTATTTTTCTTCTTTCTTATATACTGTCTCACTTGGTAACTTCATCAACTCACAGTGAAATAGATGATTCACAGATCTTATAAAATCTCGCAAGCATCCAAAACCAGAACTCATTATCAAACCCTTTAAATGTTTCTTTCCAACTTTCCTATTACAGTTAAGGGTTTCACCATCCTCCTAGTCAATGAGGCTCAAAATCATGATGTTGTCCTTGTTTCCTCATTCTCATTCATCCCACATAATCAATCTGTCATCAAATCTTGTCTGTTTTACATTTAAGACATCTATCATATATGTGCTCTTCTCTCTATTCATGTAATCACCACCCTAATTCAGTTCCATACTACCTCATTTGGACTACTGCAATAGTCTTCTGATCAATATCCCTCTCTCAATTTTCCCCCTATTTTAATCTCTCCTCCACAGAGCTGGCAAAGTGATTTTCCTAAACATGCTACCACCCTACCCCCAATTCCCACCACCAATAAATTTTGATGGCTCCTTACTTCCTCAAGGATCAAATATAAAATTCTTTGACATTTAAAGCTCTATACAACTACAATCCAGCTATACTGACCCACTTGTTCCTCACACACAACATCCCACCTTCCAACTTACATAGAAGTGCATTTGCACTGGTTACAGCTCACCACTCACACCCCTAAATCTATGCTTGGAATATTCTTCCTCCTTACTTGCAATTCCTAGCTTCCTTCAAGATTCCTCTCAAATTTCACCTTCTACAGGTCTTTTACAGACCTATCCCCTTCACTCTAACCCTGTCCCTTCTCTCTAATCTTACCTTCTATTACCCTGTGTATGTGCATTGTTATTTGCATATTATTTGAGTTCCTTGAAAACAAACTGTTTAGCACAATGCATGAAACAGAGTATGCTTATTGAATTACTCAAATTGAGCTTGCAGGGTACCAGAGACCTTACATCATTTTCAGATGAAGTATCATTTTTTTAACCCTCTCTTATCTTATACTAGGGTTAATGACTTTTTGAACCAAAAATTGATCCTGGGCAAATCATTTAACCTCAAATGCCTAGCCCTTGCCACTCTTTTGTCTTAGAACTGATCCTAAGGTGGAAGATACGAACTTTAAAAAAAATTGTTTTCTATGTGACTGTCATGAAACAGATTAGGTTAATTACTGCCCTCCCCTACCTTTGTCATCTACAATTTGATACCTGTTATCAATACCTTTATCAAAGATAAATATGAAAGAGTCAAATACATATCACAAAGATTATACATTATGACCAAATGGAATTTATATCAGGAATGCAGGAAGGGTTTAATATAAGGAATACTATAAACATAATTGATCACATTAACAACCAAAGTAATAAAAATCACTTGACTTTATTAATGAATGCAGAAAAACCCTTGATAAAATACAACACTCCTTCATATTAAAAATACTAGAAAGCATAGATATAAATGAATTTTTTCTTAAAATTATACAAAGCATCTATCTAAAATGATCAGCAAATATTATCCGTAATGGGGAAAAGCTAAAAGCCTTCCCAATAAGATCAGTAGAGAAACAAGTATGCCCATTATTTAACATAATATTAGAAATGTTAGCAATAGAAATAAAAGGAGAAAAAGAAAATGAGTAAATAAGAATGGGCAAAGAAATAATAAAACTCTCTTTTTGCAGAAAATATAGTATATCTGGAGAATCCTAGAGATTCAACTAAAAAGTTAGCTGAAACTATTGATAATGTTAGTAATGTAGCAGGATATGAAATAAACCCACATAAATCATCAGCATTTTAATATACTACTAACAAATCCTGCAAAAAGAGATAGAAATAGATATTCCATTTAAAATAACTACAGATAGAACAAAATACCTGGGAGTATACCTGCTAAAACAAACTCAGGAACTACACAAGCATAACTACGGAACACTTTTTACTCAAATCAAGTCAGATTAAATAATTGGAGAAATACTAATTGTTCATGGATAGGCAGGATCAATATAATTAAAATAACAACCCTGCCTAAACTAATCTTCTTTTTGAAATCACATCAATCAAATTACAAAGAAATTATCTTATTGAGCTAGAAAAAAATGACAAAATTCTTTTGGAAGAAAAAGTCAGAATATCAAAAGAATTAATGAAAAATATGTAAAGGATGGAGGTCTAGCAATACCAGATTTTAAACTGATATATATATCTCACAGCAGTAACTATCAAAACTATCTGGTACTGGCCAAGAAACAGAACGAAAGATCAGTAGAACAGAGGAGATATATAATAAAAAGTAGTAAAAGGTGTAAGGATAATTTTTGCTTTGTGACTTGAAATCTAAATAATTGGTCGCCAGGGAAAATTCCCAAATAATAAAATACCCAAGTCAGCTGGGAATTATGGTGATTTTAATTAATATAGAGAGAAGGAATTAAGGAAAAGAGAGGAGAGAGAGAGAGAGAGAGAGAGAGAGAGAGAGAGAGAGAGAGAGAGAGAGAGAGAGAGAGAGAGAGAGAGAGAGAGAGAGAGGGAGGGAGGGAGAGAGAGAGGGAGGGAGGGAGAGAGAGAGGGAGGGAGGGAGAGAAAGAATTAACTTAAACTGCTCTGGCTTAGGCTGAGCCAGGAAGGAGTTAAAAGCCTTGCCAAAGTGGCCTCCCTGAGCCTAAGGGAAATGGAGTCAGTCTTATCACTCAGTAGGAGACCATCTCCAAGGAAGCTTGTCTGAGTGAGATCCTCCAGGCTGAGTTCCACTCCTGAACTGAACTCCGAATCCAATTGCACTCCGAACTGAATTCAATTCAAACTGAATTGCCTGAACTGACTTTTTTAGCCTCCTTTTAAAGAATTTTTCTTCTTATGTCACCTCCCCTAAATTTCCACGTCTACCAATCACAGTAGACACTTTTTCCAGGACTGCCTATTCTTTAGTTCTCACCTTCTTTGATTAGATTTTCTCCAGGACTATCCACTCTTTAGTTCTCACCTTCTCTGGTTAGATTATATCTTCTAAAGTACTTCACACTTCTTTGTTAAGCTTACCTTTTGTGAGTTACTTGACCTTTTTGTGATTAATTTAACCTTTATAGGTACTTAGCACCTTTTTGTATTAGATCTAAAAATAGACTTAGCTTAAGTTTTAGCTTCACTATAAGGTATGAGTTAAGTACCTTCATTGTTCAATCAGGAGTTTACAACTTTATCTTCCCCTAAAGTACTGTCTGAGTGGGGTGGAATAATTTCCAAGTTCACAGTACATTCCTGATTCTGTTAGACCAAGTATCTCCATTGTTACAATAAGTAAATAGCTAAATCAAATCTTCTAAAGTACAGTCTGAGTAGTTTTTAAAATTCACAAAGGTTTGGGGATAAGAAATTATATATGTGGTAAAAACTGCTGAGACAACTGGAAAATAGTTTGGCAGAAACTGAGTATGAAAAGATATCTTACATCAATCACTAAGATAAGATCAAAATGAATATGAGATCTAGACATAAAAGGAGATATCATAAGCAAATTAGAAGCGTAGGGAGCATATTACTTATTAGATTCATGGATAGGAGAGGAACTTATGAGTAAACAAGAGATGGAGAGTGCTATGAGATGTAAAATAGATAATTATAAGTACATTAAATTGAAAAGATTTTGTACAAATGAACAAAAGTGGCCAAAATTAGAAAGAAAGCAGATAGAGTTCTCATATCCAAAATACAAGAACTTTATTATATTTATAAAAATAAGAACCATCCCCTAAGGGATAAATAAGCAAATGATATGAATAGAGTTTTCTGATAAAGAAATCAAAGCCCACATACAAAATAAATTTATGTACACATAAAAAGTGTTCTATATTACTACTGATTAGGGAAATGCAAAACAAAGCAATTCTGAGGTATCATCTCACTCCTATTAGATTGGCTAAAACGACAAAAGGGCAAAATGACAAATGTTGGACAGGATGTGGAAAAGTAGGAACACTAAAACACTGTTGATGAAACCATTTTGGATAGCAATTTGGAATTACAAATCTAGAGCTATAAAACTCTGTATATCCTAAGACCTAGCAATAGGTCTATTTCAGAAGATCAGAAAAAAGGGAAAAGAAACTATATGTTACAAAATATTTATTAAGCAGTTCTTTTTATGGTGGCAAAGAACTGGAAATCTAGGAGATGTCCATCAGTTGGAGAATGGCTAAACAAATTATAATATATGATTATGATTAAATACTATTGTACCATAAAAAATCATAGGCCCATTAATTTATTAAACTTGGAAAGAACTACATAATATAATGAAGAGTGAAATGAGTAGAACTAAGAGAACATTACATACAGTTATAGATTTAATATTTGAAGAATAACTTGTGAATGTTCACAAATATGGAAATATGAAAAACACAGACTTTATCATTTGCTAGATGATACCTTCTATGGTATTGGGAAGGGAGGGAGGAGCTGAATAAAAAATAAAAATAAAGAGGCAAAAAGCATAGGGCCACGCACAAGACCTTGGGAAACTCCGTTAGACAGCTCCTTCCTAAGTGACATATAGCTCTTAATGATTATTCTTTGGATCGGGTTGTTTGAATCAGAACTGAATCCACCTATTTCTACTAGCAACTACTGAAATTCAGTCTCCACATAAATACCCACTATATATGCAATGCAGTGGGGAAACAATAGGAAAGCAATGTCTAGTTCACATCTCTTCATCTTTTCCATAAGAACTGCTCTTTCCCTAGCCCAAGAGTACTTTTCCTATAAGTCACTACCTTTTTTTTTTGAACAAAGATAAATGACAACAGTTTAATAGTCATGTCCATCAATCTTTTTATCACCCTAGGTTCATACTCATTTGGGTCTACTGAATTGAATTTATCAAAGGCAGTTAGGGAGCCTTTTGCTATCTTATTATTTATTTCAAGTTTCAACTTTCTATTTATCATCCTGTTCTTTCAGTCCTTAGCTCATTCTCCTTGGCAGAGAAAACAAAGAATGTAGGATTTAAACAGTTCTGCTTCCCCCAAATAATCAGCTGGAGTCACACTGTGTGGTCCTTTAAATCAAGGCCACTGACTGAAATAACTGGTTTTGCTCCATACTTATTCTCTACCTCTCCAAATCCCTACTCTAATTGTAAACATGATCTAACATATTCAGTCAGAAAGACAAAAAGAAAAAGGTTGCATAATAAGTGTATATTAAGTTGGAAAAGATTTGGTCCCAATTTTACAAATGCCTCTCAAGTTCTTTTCTCCTAGATACTACCTACCACACTCTGGTTTTTGTTTAATTTTCCTAAGAGAGTGGCACAAAGCATTTAATCTACTAGCCTTTGGGTCTCATTCTCCACTCAACTTTACTTCCTATTCTACCAGAAGGCTGAGCCAATAAGATATGGTTCTGGATAGGAGGGAAAACAAGCATGTTTTTATTATTTATCTTACTTAGGCAACCCAAATTTCAATTTGGTTACAGGAAGGTAGGTGATATAGTAGAGTAATGAACTTGGTATTCAGAAGATCTCAATTTGAATTCTTCCTCAGACCTATTAATACTAGCTATCTGACCCTGAGTAGTCCCTTAATCTTTTTCAGAGCCATTTAATTTTTTCTGAGGCGGAGAAATAGTAAATAATAGCACCTACCTCATAAGCCTGCTGGATGATCAAATAATACATGAAAAACATTTTGCAAATCTTAAAACACTATATGAAGGTTAGCTATTATTATTATAAAGGTAAGAAATACTGTAAAAGGGAATTCTTTGTTCTCTTTGAGTTTACACTTGTGAAAAGGAATCCTTTAATCCCTTTGTCTATTTTTAGTTAATACTTTGGTTAACAATACCTTAAGTACCCCTACTTAGTACCTCACTAGATTGTAAAGACAGGATTAACTCTCCATTTGTCTACTTTTTGAAATGAATCAACAAAAGTCTGAACACCCTACTTAATACTAGGTGAGAAGCTATCCAGGTACTTACAGAAATCATACCCTTAGAAATTCAAGCAGCCAAGAATCTGTGAATCTTTTTGATAAGAACTTAATCTTCAGAAGATGAGAAATTGATCCTACAGACACTGCCTCCTGGGCAGTGCTAGACAATTTGGAAACTGTGATTGGCCCCTGTGAAGAGGGGAGGAGACAAGAAGTCACCATAAAAAGCAAGCCCCAAACTCCTTCAGAGCAGATTGTCTTTGAGAAGATATTCTGAAGAGATTATCTTCTGGAGGTAGTCTTAGATAGTCTTCCAGGGAATTTTGCTGGAGATTGCGGCTTGGATCGTGGACTCAGAGCTTGGCTTCTACTTGGGCTATGACTCTTGGATTACTTCGGTGGGTGAGTAAAAAGATGACCCCTTTCCTAGCTTCTAGAGAAACTAGCCTCCATCTTGGAGAAGGCCAAGTGGTTACTCACTACCAGCCTTCCTGGTTGAGAGCTAATTAATCTCTACCTGGATTAAGCAGACCCAGAGCAAAACATTTAGGTTGATGGGATAGATAACTTCTCTATCCCTCTAATATTTCTCTTCTTTATTGTTTCCTCTCTATTTGTAAATAAATTTCTGACTCAAGATATAACAAAAACTGGTGATCACATAATTTCATATAATCATCGTCCAAACATTAATTTTAACCTTTATAATTCATAAGTGAATTTCTAAATAAAGATGTTCACAAGATCAATAAAGGCTAAAAATCACAAAATTACTTTAAAAACACCAGACACACACCTTTAAAATGTTGAAAGTAGACTTCATAAGATAGTCTTCTTTCTAGATCTCTCTCATTTTAAATATACTCATTTCTCTAATCTTAGTCAATCACCCTCATCATCTTCTTGTCATTGTAGTGGTTAGAGTGCCAAAACTAGAGTGAAGAATACCTGAGTCCAAATCTTGCTTTAGGCATTTCCTAGCTTGGGGCCCTGGATAAGTCTTTTAATTTCTTTCAGTATTGATTTCCTCATCTGCAAAAGGAGGATACTGAAAGCACCTACATCAAAGTGTTGTTTTAAGTATCAAATAAAACAAATAAATTACTATGTAAATGCTAGCTATTATTAGTTCTGACACAGTTTAAATCCTCACCACCTTTCATATGAACTACTTGCAAAAGTCTTTCTAATAAGTCTCCTACTATATAATTCATCATCCATTAACTGCCAAAGAGAATTGTCTAAAGATCAGGTCTGCCTATGTCATTTCCCTATCTAAAGTAAAGTGGCTTCCAATTGCCTCTAGGATCAAATTTTGTTTGCTGTTTTCAATCTACTTTTCAAGTGTATTATAGATAAGCCCCTCCCACATTTTATTGTTCACTCAACCAGGCCTTCTATTTTTCCTTGTATATACTCCATCTCCTGTCTCCAGTCCTTTGAAATGAATGGCTAGCTCTCCCCGACCCCTTGCCTGGAAAGCACTCTCTTCTTACTCTTGCACCCTAAAATATAATCTGTTCCTAATGTTCCACCTCCCAAAAATGTCCTGCATTTATTTTGCATATGTTCTGCATAAATTTATTTATGTACATCCTGTCTCCCTTGGCAGAATGTAAAGCTCATTTTTGCCTTTGTATCCCAGACATCTAACACAGTTCCTGGCACATGCTGGATGCCTAAAAAATACTGACTGAGTAATGTAGCAGGAGGCACTGAGAACAGCTGGTCAGTCAGTGAACAAGAATTTATTAAGCACTTAATTGTGTGCCAGATACTATGCAATAAGTGCTGGGGATACAAAGGCAAAAACAAAGTCCTTGCTCTTAAGGTGCTCACATTCTAGTGGAGGAGACAATATTAATCAATTAACATTTACTGAGTGCCTACTATGTTCCAGGCACTATGCTAAGCATTGAAGACACAAATAAATATGTACATACTATCTATATCTATCTATATCTATCTATCTATCTATCTATCTATCTATATCTATCTATCTATCTATCTATCTATCTATATTACAATCTTGTCAAATTTCAGGCTACTCACGTAATCATTCTCCAAAAGAAGAAAATTAAGCAACAAAAGATGCAAATAGATATTGTGAATCTTAAAATTTCTCAGACTTGTGAATGTTAAAAATTCTCAGACTTTACTTAGAACATTTGGTTAAGACCATTCCCCATTTTAAACAATGAAGGTACTTGATCAGGAATGTGAAAACTCTAACATTATTCCACCCATACTTATGCATACTTTAGGGGAAGATAAAGTTGTAAAACTCCTTATTGAACAATGAAAAATTATTTAACCCACACTTAAAGTGAAGCAAGAACCCTTAAGCTGGATCTATTTTTAGATCTAATATAAAAAGGGTGCTAAGTACCTATGAAGGTCAAATTAATCACTAAAAGGTCAGGCAACTTGCAAACTTGCAAGGGACAAGCTTAACAAAAGTGGTATGAAGTTTCAGTATACTCAGGTGTGAACTTACTCAGAAGTTTTAGTCTACCTAGAGAAATTGAGAACTAAAGAAGATGTGAATTAAGAATGGTCAGTCCTGTGAAAATATCTACTGTGATTGGTAGATGTGAGAACTTAGGGGAGGTGACATAGGAGAAAATTCTCTTTAAAAAGGAGGTCAGAAAGGCCTCTGGGCGGGTCAGCTTGCCAAAGCTGAATTGGAGGGCTCAGTGGCTGAACTTAGTGGAGCTGAGGAACTAAACTGGAGGGTCTCTCTGAACACTAGAATCTTGCTTGGGACAAATCTTGTGGTGAGTGAATTAAAGACTGACTGGTCTCTCTTAAGGCCCAGGCCTAGGCCATTTTGGCCTAAGCCCCTCATACATTATTTCCTCTTATTCTCTCTCCCCCTTTTCCTTGATTCCTTATTTGTATTAATTAAAATCTGAATAAAAACCCAGCTGACTTGGGTATTTCATATTTGGGAATTTTTCCCATGGCGACCACTTTATTTTTTAATATAAAATCAAGACACTAAAAATTATCTTTACAGTTTTGAAAATTCAAAGTCTTGAAACCATATTTTTGCAGTCACAGTTTAAGGCAACCACTCTTTTAACTGTTACAATATGTTAGTTTTGCAAATGGAATCTAACTCTTCAAAGAGTTTGTGATTACAAAGAAAAGAAATATTTTGAAGGCAACAACTTAGATGGTGAGCTGGTATGCAATGTCTTCAACGTCCACCATCTTCACTCACCCAAACTCATCACCTACTTCAAAGCAAGCAAACATAAATATGAGATCAAAGCTGCCATAACAAAAGTCTTGTTCTAAAGTTCACAGGGGCAAAAATAAAATAAAATAAAATAAATGCATTGTATCCTCACTCACTCAAAATAATTAGAAGGTAGCAAAAGTCTAATTAGTGAACAATCACAAATGAAGGGGTCTGGAGAAGCCTCATAGTATGAATGATATGGATAGAGATATATACTTGAAATTACAAGTATACTCAATGAGATGCAGTTTGTTGAATCGGTTACAGTCGAATCAACCTCTCACACATTCTAGCTGTAAGACATTGGGCAAAATAACCTCTGTGACCAAACTATCCAAGATTACAATTTACTGATAAAAGAAATTTTCTAAGACTAAGTTATAACTTAGTTGCCAGTTTACATTTTTGGTGGAGATTTCCAACTAACCCAATCAAATCACAGGTCCAGACCAAATAAATTATATAGTGATATACATATGCATACATACAAACATACACACCCACACTTAAGTTATTTCTGACAGTCTTAGAGAATTACCAAGGAACTGGAGAGGTTAATTTGCCCATGAAAACTTTTTAATTGTCAGAGATAGTGCTCTGTTTATGTTCATGTGTATTCATATACTAATAAAACTTTACTATATTTAAATGATTTTCCCCCTTTGGAACCTATAGAATGATCAGCAAAGGGAATTCCCCATGTAAGGTGAACCTGACACAGAAAGGCAACTCTTAAAACATACCCACCCACCCCCACCCCCACCCCCACACCCCATCTTACTCACTCCAAGGGAGGCATTTTATCCATTATGCCATCCTGCTTCCCTATGTTTAGAGAGAGTAATTTAAACTAACTGCTAAATTATCCTCCAGGAAATGAGGGTCAACTGACTGAGAATCTTCCCCTCTGACCCAATAGTGTTTCACTTCTTCCCAACAGTTTTTGGCCTTCCAAAAACCAGAACCTCCCACCCCCACAAACCCTTTGTCTTCCCAAGTCAATCCATTCAGTTTTGCCCTTTCATTCTGGGAATGAACTACCCAGAGTAACTAAAAACTCACTTTATCTATTATAATCAGATGTCCCCAAACCATATTTCAGGATCTACTCAGCAGATGCATCTTGACATTGAATTTGCTATTCAACAAAGAAGTAGTTTGGATATATCTTTACTAAGTACTCATTTGCAACTCACAAGATCCATTTATTTTTTTAAACGAATGGGTTGAAAATTGTTAAAAGTTCAAACTTAATAAATATGCTAGTTGACTGATGGTTGGAATAGAATAAATGGAAAATATCTTCTCCACCTTGCTGATTGCTTTTGAAAATTAACAGAAATGAAAATAGTAGGATGTTTAAAAAAAGATAAATTTCAACTTGTTAAAAATCATAAATTTAAAATTCAAATTCAAGTGATAAGTTGTACTGCATTATATCCTTTAGTTTTCTTTCAAATTCAATGTTATACATATAGATGTAAAAAAACACTTATTCTAACCCTGAAGAAAATAAAATATTGCCAGCTCACGCGTGGTAGTGCTACATGTAGAGTCCTGAGAGACTGACTCTAGTGAGTCTAGTGAGCACTAAGGTTTACAAAGCCTTATGGATCAACCTTGCATGAGTGGTAGGTAGCTGACAAAGTTTTGGCATGAGACATTTATATCATACCCTGGATGAGCACTGACATTTTAAAGCTAGTGCAGTCACCAATGTAGACACACACACACACACATACATACATATACATATATATATATATATTGCTTATGTTGATATAAATCAAAATTTTTATTTTTATGTAAGCCATTTTTTTGCATGATTCTAAAACATGTGCTTCTAGAGATCTTCCATAGAAAATCTGGAGGTCTTCCTCTAGGTTTTGTTACTTTTCTTGGGCTCCACAATCACCCAAACTATCCAAATATTTCTCACTATCAATACATGACCAGTTCCCTTTCTTTTCCAATGATGTACTTCATTTTAATTCAATTATAAACTTATTAATACATATTAGCACCAACTAGGTTCTAGAAATTCAAAGAAAAATCCTTTATTCCCCAAGGAACTTATTTCATCAAGGGAGTACTTTTAAACAGATAATAAGAATCAGAAATGTATGTGTAATTTCATTGATATAGGGGAAGAAACTCCCTTCATCAATACAGGTCTATACCTTCACTATAACTTATAGTCTTATTTGTCTAGAGTAACTTGAGTTGAGATACTTGCTCCAAGCCACACAACCATTATGTGTCAGAGGTGAATCAGATAAATAAATACAAAGTAACCTGAACAGTGCCATACAAAGTAATTTGAGCAGAAAATCTATTAAAGGATAGTGGTGCTCTCAATGAAAGACAGGGAACTCTGGAGGAGGGGTAAGTTTAGGGGAGAAAGCTAAAAAGTTCTGAGCTAGACATTTTGACTCTGAGTTGGCTACCAAACATCCAGATGATGTCTGGTTGGCAGTTGGTGGTACAGGACTGGGGCTGTGGAAAAGAATTAAGATTACAGATTCAGAAGCCATCTGCACAAAGAACCCATGGAAACTGATGAAATACCAAGAGTGTGGAAATAAAAACTGGCCCAAGCAAGCTCTGGGGGACATCCACAATTAAGGGCAATGGGCTGGATTACAAAACAAAGAACATAGAGAACTTGTCAGAGAGGAAGGGAGATAAAAGAAGGAAATGTCAAAAAAGTCTCCAGGAGAAACAATATCTTCTATGATAGCTGAAATACCAGGAAGGAAAAAAGACTGAGAATAATATTAGCAACTAAGAAATAAATGTGAACCATGGTGAGGGAGCAGCTGAAGGGTAGCAGTAATGGTGTAGGAAGCCAGATTGTAAAGTGATGCAAAAGAGGGGGGAAGGGAGGAAAAACAGACAAAAGTATAGAAGGCATTCATCACTCTCATCCTTAAGAAAGAGAAGAGAAATATAGGCTAGTGATTACAAAAGGATGTAAGGATTTTCTTTAAGGGGGGCACACTTGAGCAGGACCATTTATGATGACTTCTATACCCTTCTTTGAGTGGGCTTAATTTGAAATATGATTCAGCCTCATTGTGCCACTATACATCTATCCATTTCCTGTTGGGATCTCTAATTTTTAACTATTAAAAAAATGATATCCAGGATCTGTAACCATGCAACATCTTTGGGAGAATATTGGTTTAAAAAAAGATAGATCTCTTAGCCAGGCATGAACTTATGATACTTAAAAGCACTGTGTAGTTTCTCAACTATGATGCTATCCACTTTTGTCCTCCTTTTCAATTCTTGACCTAACATTGAGTCCTATCTGCAATGTTCTTTAGGATCTCTCTGCCCCAACCTTTCCCTCCAATTCAACATCAGAGTTTCAACAAACATTTTTCTTTTCTTAAAATGGATTTAGCTGATTTCCTTTGAATAATCATGGATGTTTCAGAATTAGAGGAACCTTCTAAATGAGGTCCTGGGAGGTGGGGGTTGGGTGGATGAGTCGGTGACCACAGGAGAAAAGGGACAGACAGACACACACACACACACACACACACAAGATTTACTGAAAGATGCTCTTTATGGCTAACCAAGGCTTCATAAAGATAGAAAGATAGAAGCCACTCCAAGTTTTAGGGACCCTGTCTCAAAGTGGACTTCCACTCTAAAGGTCTCATGGAGCATGGGTGAACACCAACCACCATGACTTTCTGGTTTTCTCTTTTATTGAGAATGTCTCATCTCTCATGGATGTTATTGTTGTTTCATCAGTTTCCACTGCCTTTCAAAGGTTCTAGGCCCCAGGGCAATGAATGCTACCAAAATAAAAGTGTCTGTTAATTCTACTTTTAGAGTAATGATTTAAACAACATAAATGATTCCTCTTTGTCTACTCCTGACTCTATTTTTCTCTACCATTCTGCAGAGACCTTCCCTGCCTCACCACTGGAATTCCTCATCTCCTTTTGCCCCCTGCAGCAATTGTCTGGTTTCTCCCAGACTTCAAATTTAAGGAAAGAGTACTCTGGTCACGCATTCCTGACTTTTTGGACTTTCCAGACCATGCTTTAATTTGGGCACCTTCTCACTTCGCCACCCCCCCCCCACACCCCACTCTTAGTTGCTCTCTTACTCACTAGAATATAAGCTCTTTGAGTTTAGAGACTTCTTTCTTTCTTTCTTTCTTTCTTTCTTTCTTTCTTTCTTTCTTTCTTTCTTTCTTTCTTTCTTTCTTTCTTTCTTTCTTTCTTTCTTCCTTTCTTTCTTTCTTTCTTTCTGTCTTTCTGTCTTTGTATTTGTAGAATTTAACAGTGTGTTTGGTACATAGTAAGGACTTAAGAAAAAAAAAAGCTTGCAAATCTGAAGGGGTAAAGAAAGGAAAAAAGAAAGTTGGGGTAAGGGGTGAGGAAAAATCCAGGTCAACTGATGCCCAACTGTATGTTTACTGGATCTCTCTTTTTTTTTATTTTCTTTAATTAGATGATTTAGAATATTTCTACATGGTTATAAGGTTCATGTTCTTTCATACCTTTCCCCCACTCCCTCCCATAACTGACGAGCAATTCCACTGGGTTTAATATGTGTCACTGATCAAGACCTATTTCCATATTATTAATATTTGCACTAGGGTGATCTTTTAGAGTTTACTTTCTATTGGGTCTCTTTTGATTTAGAAACTTATCTTCATGGCTTTGGTTGTACTCTGAAAAACTTTCCTGAATTCAGCCCTCCCTACAGTCCTTAGCTTACTAAACATTCCTTGCCAAAATAAAGAGTAAAGGTGACAACATGTTTATTCATAACCGCAATTTCTGACTTAGATCTTATAATCAATCTCTAAACTTTAAAGCATGCTATAGGTGCAATTATCTTAATTAAGGTCTCTTGTTAAGTATTTCTTATGTTGGGGCATACTACCTGAAGAGCAGGTAACTACCAAGTGATAGAAGCAGCTCTATATCATCAATCTAGGGATTATCTATACCATCTATATCTATACTCAAACAGAAATGGGAGTCATTCAGGCACACATAAGGAAACCTGCAGGCCATACAATAACTTGGAAAACCACAAATTTTGTATATTTTTTTTATTAACACATCAAAACATTTTAATCTGGTTTGGGCTATACTTGGGAGTGTTGTGGTCTGTATGTTGGATGACTCTGCTCTACAGAGTCTGCTCTACAGAGATGGAGAATGAAATCATATTATGCCTTCTTATCCCATGGAATTCTTGTCTTCTCCCCCTTCCCCACCAGAAATAATTCACAGAAGTGGAAATGGTCCTTAGACATTACTGAGTCCATCTTAAACTAAAACTTGGGCAGCTCAAGCCAGAGAATTTCAGAGCCAATCAAATGGGTAAGTAGCATAGCAAAGATTTTAACCCAGGGGTCCTGTCTCCAAATCCAGTCTTCTTTCTATGTTTCTATGTTACTGCCATAAAGCCATATTCCTCTTCACTGTGAAATGGAGCTAAGACTAGATTCTTGCCAATATAATAAATACTGTCAGGTTCTGAAATATTGGAAAGACACTTTAGTATACTTCTCACAATAACTGTCTTATCCTAAGAACCAGCCTAGTTAAATAACAAAAGGTTCATTATATGACCAATGGGTCTTGGTGATAAAAATCTTTGGCAATGACAACCCATAAAAGGAAGTAAAATGGAAAATGGCCCTTGATCCCACACAGCCGTCTTCAGCTTCTGTAATGATGGTAGCAGGCTTGTAGAAAAGAAGAGATTGCTCAGAATTATGGGTATTTACTAATAAGCATTTATTACTCCCAGCTCCCTGCAAAAAAGCCAGGAAGATAAACTACAGTTTATTTGCCAAAATCTATCTGTTTCAAAGGATGAAAAGGTAGAGAAATTCTACAGACAATTGGCTAAAACCTTCCAAATTAGATTAATATGTGCCATACTATTTGATGGCTTTGATCAATGTAAGATGAAGGATAGAAAAGAATAACTAAAACTATGTTGGAAAATACAGTTCAAAATAAGAAACAAGTGACCCCAAAGGCTTGTGAATGGTAAAAAAGCCTTGTGTGTGTGTGTGTGTGTGTGTGTGTGTGTGTGTGTGTGTGTGTGTGTATGTATATGTATATAATACTTTCTCTAAGAACTGGGCACAGTGAGCACCAACCAACCTTTTAAAAAATGGAATTAATTGTGTTATGATAGGAAATAACTGGATGCTAATGCAGGAGTCATTTCTGAATCAGCAATCTCCATGTCTACAAAAAACCATCAATTTGTCAGAATAAAATCAAAATTAATACCAAGATAGGAGAAAAAATAAGTTGATCTATTTTTTAAAACTACTAATGACAAAAGATGGAAAATCAATAAAGAAACCAGCCTGACAAAGGTTGTCAGAATTCCCAAGGAAGTGCAACTGAGATAAATCTCCATGAGAAGCCCAGAAGAAACAAGAAATCTTCTCAGCCAGTGAACATTTGATCTTTTTGCTAAGAAAAGAGATATGTCAGCCAAGGTAAACACTTGCATGAAATAGAAACACATCTTAGAAACTTCAAAGAAGGATGGTAGATTATGGGCTATATTATCATATAAAATGGCAAGAAGCAACAGAGGGAAAAAAGGAAGATCATAATAAGCTTGGAGAGAAAAACTAATCAAGGCAAAACAAACTAAGGATAGAACAGAAAAGACAACAAACAAAGAAAAACAGAAAAGATTTGTGAAATTTTCTCTAAATAACTATTTTCTGTACCATATTTGGACTCTAACATTTAAGATAAGAGTTCCCCTCACCCCCACTCTCAAATGCCATACAAAGGAAGAGAACTGATACCAAAGGAGCCAAAGTTGAGAAATGCAGATGTACTAGAGCAGGTAGACAACAACAACAAAAATGCCAGTGGTGACATATGGGGAATAAAAAGGAATCAATTCTCTAAACTCCAAAATGGAACGTTTAAGATGATTCTTTGGGTTTGGGAAGAGAACCCCTATTTATATTTGTTATCAAAAAATAAAAATAAATTAAACTTTAGTGATATTTAATGTGGACTGACACTAGTCCCTGAACCTGGTTTGTGCATAAGATGGACAAATTTGGTATCTTGAGGTAATCAATGCTAATTGAGAAATGGAAATCTCACATTACAGAAGGGTCAACAATTCCCACTCTGATTAATTTTCAGGTATTTCAAATATATTGCAGTTTTTCTGACCAATTCAGTGGACTTGCATGTACTTTTTATGCTAACATTCACAAAAAGAACAATTGGCTTTTAAAGATTCCTAATGTGAAGAGTGAATCAAACTTTCTTTGTCTACCAATCAGCAATTTTTAAATTAATCAACCAAAAACTTAAACACCCCTACTTAACACTAAGTAAGGGAGTTCCCAAGTCACTTACTAAAGTGAGTGACAACTCCGGAGGCCATGGACCACCCCCTGGGCAGTGGGAAGCAAATTGAAAGACTGCAATTGGTTCCCATAAAGTGGAGGAAGGAAAAAGGAAAAAAAGGACTATAAAAAGTCCCGAACTTCCTGTCTGAGAAGCTTCTCCTGGTGGCTGGCTTTTGGATGTGGCTTTTGACTTGACCTTCAGCTTGGACCTTGACTTTGGCTCTTGGACTGCTTCTTGGAGAACTGCTCCTGGATCTTCTCCTTTGGACTTCATCTTGGGTAAGTGAGTAGCTGATCTTCCTTTCCTGGCTTCTGGAGAAATTAGTTATGGAGAGGCCTTCCTTTCCTGGAGGAGGCTGCATAGGTGGAATCCTTACATAAGACATCACTGGGTCCTCTGGCTTAGGGTTAATGAGCCCATCCCAGGGCTGAGCCCGACACCAGTGCAACATTTAGTGTGACAGGCTAGACATTTTCTCTATCCTCTTCTTACATTTCTCTACTTTTACTCTTTCTACCTCTTTGTAAATAAACACTACTAAAAGTCATTTTGACTTGAGCTATAATATTTTAAATCAGTGACCACAATATTACCTTGGAATTCTCATATTAGCATAAAAATCTAATTTTAAATTCTTACACTACAAATAAAACATGAGAGGAAAATAATGCTAATTATGATAGCACAAGTGAACAACAAAAACATGGCACAAGTGACTTATACTCTTAGTATTGTAAAAGAGAGAATCTACAGGGCAAGCCAAGCATGCAACACAAAGCAAAAGGACCTCAGCTGTCAATCAAAAAAGTAACATTCCATTTGGAATGTTCCCAGGAAGAGGCAGTTGGAAGTTAATCCCACAGTGGAACTGAACTAACCCACTCTCTTGGTTTTGGAGAGAGAAGGGAAAGAGATTTCCTAGGCTTCTGACCAAGGAATAGACTGGCTTCCTCTGACCTAGGCTGAGGTTTTGGTATGGCTGATGTTGGTGACTGACCATTATATCCTGGGCTGATTAGAAGAACACAGAAGAAAATCAATTGTCCTTCATAACTCCCTGACAGACTTTTGTGTCACAGCTGTGACAGGACTGACATTTCTCAAAATCTTCCTAATCCTCATTATAGATTAGAGATAACCCCATCCCTCTCACCCCATCTTCTATCCTTTGTCCTGTTGTTCCCAATAAACCCCTTTACTTGAGAAAGGAAGAGAAAAGAGTTTTCCCTCATAAATCTCATAGTCCACTCAGGGAAGGAGTGGGGGGAAGCTTTCAGAAGAGGGTGGTGAAGGGTGGTATTGAGGGAGGAGGAGGGTAGGAAAAATATTAATCAATTAGCCATCTAGGGAATTGATAGACACCTTCAAGTATTTCCCTAGTAAATCTCTCTCTATTACAACTAGGCACCTTGAGGTTTCCCCTAGTAGTAGTATCTCCTTATTATAATTAAGCACCCTGAGGTTACCCTTAGCATCTCTCTAGTCACTCCAGAGTATCTAGTTTTACAACTAGAAATATCTCCTAGATAATCCTCTCTAATACAAATAGCAAATGAGATGAGAGACTGAAAAGAGCTGCACAGTAACCACATAGGAAAAAAAAGTTTAAATGAAATCAAATCTTTCTTGGAGAACTTTTTCCAGTGTAGAGTGGATAATGGGATTAAATTGTGCAAAAGATAAAGAAAGAGTCACAAGAACTTAAGAAGGAGTTAGTGACAGATACAGAGACACATAATTTCAATTCCCTAAAGGCTACTGTTGCTAAAGAAGAAAAATATAAAGGCTTGGAAACCATTCACAGATTTGTACCATGTAATCCCACCAAATTTAGTTAATTCTGTAAATAGCTACATGGCAAAGGTACCCTTTGAAAAAACATCTCGTTTGAATCCAGAAGCTGATACCTTCCATTCAGCAATTAGTGATGAAGATGAGACAAAAGTAACTGAAAATGAAGCTGAAATTATATTTGAACACAATAATCCTATTCAAAGTAATGGAAGTGACATGATGGTTAAATTTGAATATGGGGATGGAATGGGAGTCTTAGTAATAACCAAGGATTCAGTTGGTGCCAATATTCTAAGTGGCAGAGGGGAATATGGCCAAAGCAACAGCTATGATTTAGATTCATGTTCCAATATAGTAGAGAATACAACCTCAAATGTAGACTTCATAGGAAATGAATCAAATCAAGAAGAATTAGCTGAGCTATGTATACACCTGGCAGAGAGTAGCAAAGACATGGACACTGATTCAGTGGTTATGAACACAGTTATAAATCCAGAAACATATGTTTGTGCTGTGGGACAGAATGAAGGCACACATCCTACTGATGATGCAGGGGGACATGCAGATGTACCAAACTTATTCCCATAAGAAAATAATAAAATAGAGGGAAAGATTCCTATCTCTACACAGTCAAATGAAAATGGAGATAAACATAAACTTCAGACTAGTGGTAGAATAGGATCTATAATTATTAACAGTATAGAAGATCTGCAAGAAAAAACTAACCCCATACCATCAAGCTTACCAATGCTAAATGGAAATCTTAAGTTTAGTAGTGACAAGCAAACAGAAACTGATTTGAAAAACACAGAAGCTGGTGACATAGGCTTAGATCAACACACAAAGCCAGAGTTACCAACATCTGACAGAAGTTTACATGGCATTGAGCAAAATCCAAAGAACATAGTGATTGGATTCAGTGATTCAGATTCAGATACAGAATCAGAAGGAATACCAGAAGGCATGATAAAAATGGATGAAGATGATTTAGAACAAATGTTGTACCAATTTTATAAGCTTTATGAAGAGGTAGAGGAAGAAGGGGATGTGTGGGATACAAGTGAAAAGATTGAATACTTGGAGCCAGTACAATCAAAATCTCACCTAGACTATGATGATGAGATATTCTTTGGGCACCGAACAAGTTGCATACCATTAGAAGAAATTTGTGCAAGATTAGGGGTTGATAATAAAGATGACTTTATAGAGAAGTTGAATTACATGGCTTATACAGATGCAGATTTTGAATGGGGAGGAGAATATCAAGAAACATATTAAAGAACTGGAGGAGGAGAGATAGATACACAATTTCACTTCTATTCTCTAACTTCAAAAATATGACAAGTACCATTCATGCTGTAACAGTGAAACCAAGATTAGTTGGAGTTCCATAGGGCAACATACTACACAAAACCTTATGAGAATGAAGACTAGTCTTTGGTAGCATAGAAAATAAGTTATTCCAGCAAAAGAAGATCAAGTAATTCAACAACAAGTACACTCCTAAACTTGTAGCATAAAACTCCAACTTCATAACTAGAATAGACATAAACACTTAGAATGCTAGAGAAGCATAGATTTAAATTGGATGAATTTGTTAACAAATATTTTACAAGCAAGTTATAGATGAGAACTGAAATATTTCATCCATATCTCTCAACCTTTACCCTGAATTAATCTCTACTGAGGGGAAGAGTGAGAGAGAGAGAGGGTATACCATGAAGATGTTATCTCATAGTTTCAGATACCTCACTAGGCACAACAATGTGATCATGTCATCAATAAAGACACACACAAATGACATCTGATTTAAAAAAAAAAAGCCCTGGTCATAAACAGCAGCATGAACAGCCCTAGAAGAAATCAAAAACAGTCTTGTAAATGAAAACCTAATGAAAGCAAAGGAAAGCACACATGAGAGTACAGATAGTACAGAAAAGAGATGTTAAAATGATAAAAGGATAGCACTCCTGAAGCAAAAACAGCCAGTAACACAGACAAAAGTAAAACATACATTTAAAAGACTAGCTGTCATAAGAAAAAAGCCTTTCTCTCTCTCTCTCTCTGCATATATATATATATATATATATATATATATATATATATATATATATATATATATTTATATGAAGTCTCTGCCAGCCAATCACAGTAAGAGAAAAGAAATGATGTTATTTCAAATGAATACATAAATATCTAAATTCTATCTCTAAGATACAGAACTAAAGTAAACATACAATAAATCTCCTAGTGAAAAGTGAAACAAGAATTAGCAGACTTGAAATCACTATTCTTAACAAAATCTTGAGAAATTATGCATAATGCTCACACCCACCCATGAAGAACACATGTACAGTGTACTTGCATGCATGAAGATGTACATATGCAAATCTTACTCTCATGCATGAAGATGCACTCATGTAATGCTTACTTGCACTCATGAAGAATTGTTGATAAATTCTGACAATCATTCATGAAGATTTCATCTTACTTCCATGCACATGTAAATTTCACTCTTACTTTCATGCACATGTATAAGTCTTACATGTATACATGTTCGTGTTAGTTCCTGTGTGTTCCTGGTTCCTGATTATTCCAGTGGATCCTGATTTGAAGAGCACAAGTCTTCAATCAAAAGTGATAGAAGACAGAAGAATGGCATGCTGACCAGACGGAGGGCCAGGGAAGAAGAAAATTATACAAGCAACATAAAAGGACATGGAAGGACTTTGAAATTCTGGAACTTTTGATCATGAGGATATGTAAGAATGCATCATACATGTTAACATAACATATGCATGCACATGCTAATAGAATTACACTTTAGGAAGATATCTCATGGAATGGGTAAGTATACAACATGCATAATTGCATAGCAAAAAGACACTGATAAAAATTTCTGTGGAAAATTCAAACAGATTAAGAAATTTCTTTTCTGCATAAATTTCCACAGAAATCTAGAAGGATATACATATGTAAATTTGTATAGATCATATGTACACATGGGGATATTAATTTACTAACAAGCTAAGTATATTGGGATAATTTATTAATATATTCTAATGACTAATAATAGTGACAGCCTAGTGAATTTGTTCAAATCCTAGGAAAGTAGAGTCAGACATAGATGTTCTTAAGTATAGAAGTTAGATTGCAGTGTTATTATAGTTTAGCATTTGTTAGTAATAGGAAATTTTCTTCTTTGAAGTCAGAGACATTAGGAAATAGGAAAGTTGCATGTTAAAAATGTTATGGAAATTGTTGGAATGATTTGAAAAATTGTTACAGGATTTATTATATAAAAACCATGTTCATGTAAATCCCTTACCTAAACCATTCTCCTTTACCCATTCTTAGCTTAGCACTAGGTAGACAGAATAGCTAAGATAAGTTAGGATTTTGTTATTTTTTGGGGGGGGGGGGTAAGGGAATATTTAAAATAGTACAGAATTAAGAATAGATAAGAGTTATGTTAAAGGTAAGTATCATTGAAATTCGCGGGTATGAATTTCTTTAAAAGAAAAAAGGGAGGAATGTGGAAGAGGCATGAAGGAAGAGAGAATTTTCATGCATGCAAGACAGATAAAGCTGGGGATATCATCTGTCAATCAAGGTATACATTCCCAAATAGAATGTTCCCAAGAAAATCAGTTGGAGCCTGGCCAGGAGATGAGCTGAGACTTCCTTGGCTTCTGACCAAGGGAGAGACTGGCTTTTTCTGATCTGGGCTGAGGCTTTGGTGTGGCTGATGGTGATGACTGTTATATCCTGGGCTGATTAGAAGAACACAGGAGAAAATCAATTGTCCTTCATAACTCCCTGACAGACTTTTGTGTCACAGCTGTGACAGGACTGACATTTCTCAAAATCCTTCTAACCCTCATTATAGATTAATGATAACCCCATCCCTCTCACCTCATCATCCATCCTTGTCTTATCTTTCCCAATAAACCCCCTTTCTTGAGAAAGGAAGAGAAAAGAGTTTTTCCTCATAAATCTTATAGTCCACTCAGGGAAGAGGGGGAGGGGTAAAGCTAAAGGCTTCAGAAGAGGGTGGTGAAGGGTGGTATTGAGGGAGGAGGAGGATAGGAAAAATATTAATCTAATAGCCATCTAGGTAATTGATAGACACCCTCAAGTATTCCCCTAGTATCACTCTCTCTATTATAACTAGGCACCTTGAGATTTCCCCTAGTAATGTATATCTCTCCCTATTACTATTAGGCACCTTGTGGTTTCCCCTAGTAGTAGTATCTCCCTATTACAACTAGACATTCTCAGGTTTCCCCCAGTATCTCTCTAGTCAAGCCAGAGTATCTCAGTTATTACAACTAGAAATATCTCCTCAGAATCCTATTTATTACAGTATGAGCTCATTAGTCATATTACAAGGTTAAAAACAATACTCTAATAACAAACAAGTCAACTAAAATAATTCAAAATTGTTTTACAATAACAAGTAACAAAATTATTTTAAATTTGGTCTTATATCCACTAATATTAATAATGAACCTTAACCTAATTGTATATTGTACTTTGCTATATAATATAAAGCATATCATAATTAGCAAGATATTTCTAAACTAAGCTAACTCTTAGGATTGCAGTTCAGATGACTTCTAACATGCCTGAACTCTGCATACCAAAGCCTCACTGCAGCCCTGGAATTCAAAGTGGATTTACCCAGAACCTCCACTTAAGGAGGAGTTCCAGACCAGTCATGTTTCATTCCTCTCCTGGTGGTACCTTAAACTTCCTCTACCACGTTCCAGTTCTAGTTCCTCTATTGCCTTAGTGTTGCCCCTCCCTTTCAACTTCCTTTTATACATTATATTCTCAATAGAATGTAAACTCCTTGAGAGCAAGGACTGTTTTTCTACTTTTATTTGTATTCCCATTGGCTGGCAGAATGCCTGGTATATAGTAAATGCTTAACAAATGACTGTTGACTGACTTGTTTGGGGGAGAATGGAAGAATGTTAGTACCTTCTACAGAAATAAGGGAGTTTGAAAGAGGGAGGGGCTTGAGGGGAAAAGATTCTATTTTGGAAATATTGGGTTTGAGACATCTCTAGGTCATCCATGTCTAATAAGGCAATTGGTGGGAGGCATTGAAGCTTCAGAAAGAAAACAAAGCAAATATTCCTATCTGTGACTTATCTTCATAGAGACATTATTCAACACTCAGACTTACTAGTATGTTACCTATATCCATCATATCTCCACAACTGGATTATTAATTAAAAGGATAAGGATAACATTTATACTTACTTGCATTGTCCATTGTGCCTTATATGCCAAATGGACATGTTCGTTTCTAATCACAATAGTTATTCCCTCTATATTCAAGGTTTAATTTGAATCTTCATTATCAATAAAAAGCATTTAGCAGCATAAAATTATCCATGGCACTGTCCTAGGGCATAATAAAAGAAAACCATATGACAAACCATACAGAAAGTCATCTCTGCCCTAAAATTCTGATTTCTATCTACTAAAGTGTGTTCCAACTTTTTTTTAAATCTGTTCTCTACCGGTCCATTATTATGGGGATTAATAAATTTGTTTTGGATATAGGAATAATATTTAGCTACTAGATGAAATTCTCACTGTTCAAGGAAAGAAAATTAAAGAAGAGTGGTATTCAGGAGAGGCACCGGGGATCAAGGTAAAACAGTATAGTGTAGTGATGGTAAACCTTTTAGAGACTTTAGAGACCAAGTGCTCAAACTGCAATCCTCACACCCCAGACAGGGGAGGGAGGAAGCAGTCCCATTGGGCTGCTGAGCAAAGGGGCAGGTGATAAGAGAAATGTTCTCAGTTGCATTTGGAGAGAAAGGAGAGTAGCCTGCTCTGGCATATATGCCATAGATTTGCTAACATGAGTATAGTGCTATAAGTCCTGCTCCTCCTTCACTTCAAAACTCAAAAAACAGTGAGGAACCTCAAAGAATACTTCAGAAAGTCTTAAAAAGGAAGTAATAACTCCCATTTATAACATAAAAGCTTATACAATTTGACTGAGGAACTTCCTGAGCCACACACGGAATGAGTAGAAAAAAATTCAAAATGCTTAGGGCCAATAGAGACTACTGGGAAAATAACTCATAAGAAAAAAAGGAGCCCAAATTGGATAGTGGAAGAGGAGATCTCCGATAGATTTCCACTACTGTTTGGCCTATAAGGGGGAAAATGAAATACACTTCTATACTTTGACTCCTTATCAAATCCAAGATATTATACTCTATTCTGAAATGTCAAGTCATCTTGAATACTTGATGTTCAAGATTTCTTAGGTGTTCTATTAGTATATACTTTCAAATTTTAAAAAAGTAATCAGCTATTAAAATTTCCCAATAATAGTGTAGTATAGGAAAACAAAAACAGGATTATATGCTTCTAATATAATATAATAGTATACTTATTTGGATATACCAAAAAGTAACAAAATTTGGACATACCAGATAGTAACAATCTTAGGACATTTTAACCACTTATATATTAAGGAAAGTTTGGAGCTTAAAGATAAAAAATTAAACTACTGAAGCTATTATCAAATAAAAATAAGCTAAAAACTAATATGAATCATTTCTAAAACTGAAATGTAAGATGACAGGAAACTTCTATAATAATTATAACTCCTCATTAGTTATAAATCCTAGTATCATGATTTAAAGTTTGCAGAGCCCTTTTCTTACAATAATCCCTTGTGAATGCCATGATTCTATTTATTAAAAGCTTTTTGGGAACTCACAAGGTATTGGAGGTTACTTATCCCTGAGAGACTGTTTTAATATGAAAATTATCTGAAAATATATTTTTCATTTTAAAAAGGAAATAATGAATTGTAAAAAAGTAGTTGACTTTGTCTTTTAAGACAAATACCACCTTCTATAGGAGCCTCCTAATCTATCCTTTTGCTCCATTCAACTGCAAATACCTGCTCTTCTGAGATTATTTCCCATATACCTATGTGTACAGTTATTTGTAAACTGTCTCCCCTATTTGAATATGAACTCTTTGAGGTCAAGGACTCGGTTTTGCCCTTTCTTTATAAATCCAACATTTATCAAAGTATGTGGCACTTTCTAATTGTTTGCTGAGTGACTGAAATCTGGGTTTAAATCCCACCTCAGATGCTTGTATTAGACATAAACCAAATCACTTAATCTCTTAAAATACTGTTTCCTCATATTTAAAAGGGGAAAAATACTAATTATATATAGTACTACCTTATAGCATTTTTGAAGGAAACATTCTCTGTGCTAGTTGTAAAATCAGGAATTTGTGATATTAATTCAATGAAAGTTGTATATCTTGCTTCTAATATACTTGAGGAAAAGCATAACAAAGAAATAATAAACCATTCAGTTGAAATTTTTATTAAGCACCTAAGAGTCACCAGGCACCTTGCTATGAATTAGGGATACAAATAAAGAAATGTAACAGTTCCTACCTTCAAGGAGTTTATAATCTTATAGGAGATATTAATATATACCATATACTATATAGAGATTTCTTGCGTTATATCAGTGGATGTTTCACACAGCTCCAGAGAAAGTAATTTTTATGTAATGTGAATTTGCCTATAGGCAAAAAAAGAAAGGCATATGGTCGGAAACAGACATGGTTGGAAGACAGATACAAGAGCTGTTTGGTGGAGCAGGGCAAAGATCTCCTCTTTGGATGAAGGAGGTAATAAGTCAAGCCCCACATAGGGAAGAGGCTGCTTCCCTGGGGATCTCTCTGAGTGTCAATTCTGCTTTCACTTGGAAATTTTTTTTTTAGCTTTTAGTTTTGTTTAGGATTATTTTGTTTTGTTGTGAAGAGACGGGAGGCTACAAAGCACCAAGTCTAGAAGGAAGAACAGAGGGAGCATGATACTGTACAATTTAAGTTAAATACGTGGTTTTTTAAAACAAATGCAGATTTTTCAGAATTCTTTACATAAAGTTAAATTTGCATAATGCAAATTTATGTAAAGCAAAAACTGTCTTTAATATATAATATAGAAATACAGTGCAGAAATAATAGAAATGCAAAACCAACAAAAGGTACTTTGGAAGGAGATAGAAGATAAGATAGAAGGAGAGGCAGAAAAGTGCCATACTGAAGGTGGGATTTGAGCTGAGCTTTGACAAAAACTAGGAATTCTAAAAGATGAAGAGGAAGAAGCATGTCCCACAGCTGGAGCCTCAACTACTGAAGCCTAGAAAAAGAAATTTCTCACTATTCAAGTCCTTAGAACTATCAAATGTTTCAAAATCAGAAACAGACGATTTTATCAGGAGATATGACTTTAAAGAATATGTACTACCATCTGCTTGGCTATTACATCCTAAAAACTGGAGGACCTTTCTATATGCTTGCAATTAAAGCCCTTATATACTTTCTCCCCAGATTAGAAAGTGAGCTCTTTGAAGGCAAGTATTATTTTATTTTTTTCTAATATTATTCCTAGTACTTACTTGGCACAGTACTTTACAGATAGTGCTTAAGAATTGCTTTTTCTTTCATTCATTCATTCATTCATTCATTCATTCATTCATTCATTCATTCATTCATTCAGTTTTGGAAATGCTGAATTTAAAAGGTCTATGGGAAACCCAGTTCAAAATGCCCAGTGAGCAGCTAGTGATGTAGGGCTAGAGTTTTGAAGAGAGAATAGCTTGAAACAGATAAATACAAGAATCATCTGCATAAAGATAACTTAAACCATGGGATATGATATGTTCACCAAAAGAAAATATATAGAGAGAATAGGATTTAGAAAACATTTAACTAAGGGATAGGATATAGAAGAAAATCTAGCAAAGGAGACTAAGAGCATCCTGATAGTTAAGAGAACCATAAAAAAAAATAAACAATAATGAGAGAGATAGTATAGTGAGAGAACCAGGAAAGAGAGCAGTGTCATGATTGTGAGCTCCTTGAGGGCAGGGGATATCTTTTGCTTCTTTTTGAATCCCCAACATAGAACAGAGTAGACACAATAAAGATTTATTTATTAGTTGAGAATATAAAAAAAAAAGACCAACAGCATCAAATGCTACAGAGAGATCAGGAAAGATAAAGACTGAGAAAGTCCATGATTTTTGGAAATTAAGAAATCACTGTCAACTTGAAGAGAACAGTTTCAGTGGAATGGTGATGTCAGAAGCCAGATTACAAAAGAATGAGAAGTAGGTCAGAAGGGAGGAAAAGGAGGCAGGGGTGTGGTGAGCTTCTTCTAGCAATCTGGCTGCAAAAAGGAAAAAAATAAAAGTAAAGTAATGAAAACAATATTGGGCACATTCTTAAGCAAATACCTTTGCATTTCCCATTTCCCCAGAGAAGTTGAACTCAGAAAACTCAAAAATTTAAAATGAAAGGGACAAAGTTTTAGCAACTGAGTGAACTCCAGGATGGCAATAAGGGATACCAAGGTGTCAAAGATAGTAGTAAAGGACTGAGTCTATGTACTGTTTATCACCTGTTCCCTTGCTGCCATCTCTAAACAGTTCTCAACTTAGCTTGATTCAAGAATTACATGTGACTCTTAGTTCATGGTTTACCAGCTTTTCATCACCAGATGTTTTATCATCATCATCACCACCACCACCACCACCACCTGTGAGTTTTAAAAACTATTCCACCCTACTTAGACCATACTTTAGGGGAAGATAAGGTTGTAATCTCCCGATGGAACAATGAAGATACTTAGTTCTCACCTTATAGTGAAGTTAGAACTTTAAGCTAAGTCTATTTTTAGATCTAATACAAAAAGTTGTAAAGTAACTATAAAGGTTAAATTAATCACAAAAGGTCAAGTAACTCACAAAATAGGAACTTAACAAAGAAGTGTTCAGTAATTCTAAAGATATGATGAAATAAAGAAGGTGAGAACTAAAAGTATGGGCAGTCCTGGAGAAAAAGCCTTTAATGTGATTGGTAGATGTGAAAATTTAAAGGAGGAGACACAAGGATGAAAGGTCTATATATTTGAGATTTTTCATCCCTCAAGGATTGACTCTCTGTCTGTCTCTGTCTCTGTCTCTCTGTCTCTGTCTCTCTGTCTCTCTCTGTCTCTCTCTGTCTCTCTCTGTCTCTCTCTCTCTCTCTCCATCTCCCTGATTGGCAGTGGAGAGTTAGCTGAGAGCTGTGTGCTGAGCCTTTTGGCATCTTAGTGTGGCTACAAGCTATTGTCCGGTTTGGTGGTGAGTTTCTGGCTGAATTTTCCTCCTTTACTTTCCAACGTTTTCCTCTCAGAAGCCCCTAATATTCTTCAAGAGGGCTAGAGGCAGGGAGTTTAACACTCCCTCTGGCATGAGCCAGGTAGGAGAAATCGTATATGCTCTTTCCTCCTTCTCCTTAAATCAATTAATTAATTAAATTACCATAAATTTCCAGACTGACTTGGGAATTTTATTTGGTGACCATTTAAATCTAGATTTAAAGTCACAACCCTAAAATTATTTGACACACCACCACAATCACCACCATAAGGCAACATGGCATAGTAAATAGAAGTAAACATCAGAGCCAAGAAGTGTTTATATCTGATATGGGGCATTTTTAATCTTTAAGCTACAGTTTGTTATTGGGAATGTTGTTCAAATGCAATAATCAAATTGAGAGGCAATTTAGTATATAGTGAATCCCAGAGTTAGACAGATCTGACTTCAAATCCTATCTCTGAGAATTACTGGATGTGTGATCCTAAGCAAGTTCCTTAAATTCTCAATGCCACAGGCAATTCTAAGACTTTTAAGTTACAGACATTTGTGACCTGTATTTATGGAACAAAATCTCCACTAGGAGTGCCACATTTCAACAAAATAATAGGTTCACCACCAAAAGAATAAAAGATCTTAATGAGGAGGAGGAGGAGGACAATAAATACAATAGCCACTTAAATGGGACTTCCGCCCAAGAGAACATAAGGTTCCAATGAAAGAGATTGTTTCACTTTCTTCATATGCTCAGCACTTAGCACAGTGCTTAGCACGTAATAAGTGATTAATACATTTTTGTTGAATTAGATTGTTAAATAACTTGGTATGGAAACAGATTACTTGTGCCATTTGGGAATTCTAGAAAACTGTCTCAGCAGTACATTTTGAAAAACTACTCTGAGAAGGTTCAATTACCCTCAGTCACCATTCAACTCAGTACTGGCTCAAATGTCAGGAGAGTTAGGGACACTTATCCTGCTTGAAAAAGGTAATTATAAATGTTCTAATTAGATAGAGTGCTTAGATAACACAGATAAAAACATCAAAATAAACATCAACAATACAAAAGAAGTCCTATATTATAAATATATAAAAATAATGGTGGTGAGACAACATCCAGTACAAAGAACAGTTTTTGAGTCAGAAGACAGGGGTTCTCATGCCTCTTCTTTCATTTAACATCAATGTGACCAAGGACAAATCCAACCTCCATGAATTCCAGTTTCCTCATCTATAAAAATGAGTACTATAATAGATTACTTTAAGAAAATTGCTTTGCAAACTGTAAAGCATTATTCTAAACATGAGCTCCTATTATTTTGATCAATATTAATAGTGATTCTTTGGAAATATACCTTCACTAGACAACATTTGTTAAGATGAATTCATTGTGATATCAAAATTCTAATGGAATAAGACATTTGTACTTTAAAATCTGCTCACCTGAAGAAGAATAATGATACCTATAGAGTTCTATATACACAAGGCACTTAAATATTTGTGAATGCATGAATAAATGTAGTAATGAATTAGTTATGAAAATAAATCTAGAAGCAGAGATGCAATCCATCAAAAATCATGCACAAAAAATCCATCTTGGAAGTGATCATTTTAAAGACACTCAGATTTCTTTTCAAAATTATTTAAGAAATAGATTGGGCATGCAAATTAAAAAAACTAGAAAGAGAACAAATAAAAAATACCCAGATAAAAACTAAATTAGAAATCCTAAAAAATAAAGGATAAATTAATAAAAGTGGAATTGAAAGAACTATTGAATTAATAAATAAGACTAGAAGTTAGTATTTTGAAAAAACAAATAAAATAAAGTACTGGTTAATCTAATTAAAAAAAGGAAAGAAGAAAACCAAATGAACAGTATCAAATATGAAATGGGTTACCTAACCTCTAATGAAGAGGAAATTAAGGTAAATATTAAGAATATTTTGTCCAATTACATGGCAATAAATAAGGCAATCTAGGTGATATGCATGATTATTTACAAAAATAAAAATTGCCTAGATTAAAAGAAGAATTTAAATAATCCCATATCAGAAAAAGAAATTGAACAAGCCATCAAAGAACTCCCTAAGAAAAAATCCCCAGGGCCTGATGGATTCACAAGTGAATTCTATGAAACATTTAAAGAATAACTAATCCTAATACTATATAAATAACCTGACAAAATATGCAAAGAAGTTTTACCAAATTCCTTTTGTGACACAAATATGGTACTGATTCCAAAGCCAGACAGGCCAAAAACAGAGAAGAAAACTACAGACCAATCTCCTTAATGAGCATAGATGGAAAAATCTTAAATAGAATACTAGCAAAAAGACTCCAACAAGTTATCATGAGGATTATTCACTATTATCAGATGGAACTTATACCAGGAATGCAAGGATGGTTTAATATTAAGAAAACTATCAACATAATTGACCATATCAACAAGCAAAACAACAAAAATCACATGATTATCTAAATAAATGCAGAAAAAGCCTCTGACAAAATACAACACCCATTCCTATAAAACATTAGAAAGGATAGGAATAGAAGGGCCTTTCCTAAAAATAATAAATAGTACATATCTAAAACCATCAGCAAGCATCATCTGCAATGGGTATAAATTAGAAGTCTTCCCAATAAGATCAGGAGTGAAATAAGGATGCCCATTTTCACCTCTACTATTTAACATGGTACTAAAAATGCTAGCAGTAGCAATTAGAAAAGAAAAAGAAATTGAAGGTATTAAAATAGGCAATAAGGAGACCAAGCTATCACTCTTTACAGATGATATGATGGTCTACTTAAAGAATCCTAGAGAATCAACTAAAAAGCTAGTGGAAATAATCAACAACTTTAGCAAGGTTGCAGAATAAAAAATAAAACCACATTAATCATCAGCATTTCTATATATTTCCAACTCATCTCAGCAGCAAATGTTAGAAAGAGAAATTCCATTTGAAATCACCCTAGATAATTTAAATATTTAGGAATCTATTTGCCAAGACAAACACAGGAATTATATGAACACAACTATAAAACACTTTCCACACAATTAAAATTAGATCTAAACAACTGGAAAAAACATTAATTTCTCATGAGTAGGATGAGCTAACATAATAAAGATGACAATCCTACCCAAATTAATATACTTATTCAGTGTTATACCTATTAAAGTACCAAGAAACTTTTTTGCTAAATTAGAAAAAAAATATAAAGCAGTGGTCATCAAAACAATATGGTACTGTCTAAGAGACAGAAGAGAGGATCAGTGGATTAAATTTGAGGTAAATGACCTCAGCAAGATAGTATAAGATAAGCCCAAAGATCCCAACTTTTGGTACAAAAATCCACTATTTGACAAAAACTGCTGGCAAAATTGGAAAACAGCATAGGAGAGATTAGGTTTAGATCAACATCTCACACCTTAAACCAAGATAAATTCAGAATGGGTGAATGACAAATATAAAGAAGGAAACTATAAGTAAATTGGGTGAACATAGAATAGTATGTCAGATCTAAGGGAAAGGAAAGATGTTAGGACCAAGCAAGAGATACAGAACATAACAAAATGTAAAATAAATAATTTTGATTACATTAAATGAAAAGGTTTTGTACAAACACAACCAAATGCAACCAAAATTAGAAAGGAACTAACAAACTGGGGAAAAAAATCTTTATAACAAAAACCTCTGACAAAAGTCTAATTACTTAAATTTATAAGGAGTTAAATCAATTGTACATCGAAGGTAATGGACTCCTCCACTAGGGACAATGCAATGTCTCTGAACAATCTGCAGGGATCTAAAAAACACTATCCACAAGCAGAGGATAAACTGTGGGAGTAAAAACACCGATGAAAAGCAACTGCTTGACTACAGGGGCTGAGAGGAAATGACTGAGGAGAGACTCTAAATGAACACTCTAGTGCAAATACCAACAACATGGAAATGGGTTCGAACCAAGAACACATGTGAAACCCAGTGGAATTGTGCACCGGCTATGGGAGAAGTGGTGGGAGGGGGCAGGGGGAGGAAAAGATAATGATCATTGTTTCCAATGAATAATGTTTGTAAATAACCAAATAAAATAATGTTTAAAAAGTAAAAAAAAAATCAATTGTACAAAAAAATCAAGCTATTCCCCATTGATAAAGGGGCAAGGGACATGAATAGGCAATTTTCAGATAAAGAAATCAAAACTATCAATAAGCACATGAAAAAGTGTTCTAAATCTCTCATAATTAGAGAAATGCAAATCAAAACAACTCTGAGGTACCACCTCACAACTAGCAGATTGGCTAACATGACAGCAAAGGAAAGTAATAAATTTTGGGGGGGATGTGGCAAAATTGGGACATTGATGCATTGCTGGTGGAGTTGTGAATCGATCCAACCATTTTGGATAGCAATTTGGAACTATGCCCAAAGAGCTTTAAAAGACTGCCTGCCCTTTGATCCAGCCTTACCACTACTGGGTTTATACCCCAAAGTGATAATAAGGAAAAAGACTTGTACAAAAATATTCATAGCCATGCTCTTTGTGGTGGCAAAAAATTGGAAAATGAAGGGATGCCCTTTAATTGGGGAATGGCTGAACACATTGTGGTATCTGTTGGTGATGGAATACTATTGTGCTCAAAGAAATGATGAACTAGAGGATTTCCATATGAACTGGAACGACCTCCAGGAACTGATTCAGAGTGAGAGGAGCAGAACCAGGAGAACATTATACACAAAGAAGGATACACTGTGGTACAATTAAATGTAATGGACTTCTTTACTAGCAGCAATGCAACGAACCAGTACAATTCTGAGGAACTTATGAGAAAGAATGCTATCCACATTCAGAGAAAGAACTGTGGGAGTAGAAACACAGAAGACAAACAACTACTTGATCACATAGTTCAATGGGGATATGATTGGGGATATAGACTCTAAACAATCACCCTAGTGTAAATATTAATAATATAGAAATGGGTCTGGATCAATGACATATGTAAAATCCTGTAGAATTGCTCTTTGGCTATGGGAGGGGTATGGGAGGAGGGGAGAGAAAGAACATGAATCATGTAACCATGGAAAAATATTCTAAATTACTTAATTAAATAAAAAAACTTAATTAAAAATTACTTAAGAAGAGGAAGATTCCAATAAAATTAGAAAAATATCATTAATGACAACTATCAATCTTCATGTTAATTTTTTCAATATGATAAAAATCTCTGAGAATGATCTAAACCTGCATTAAAAATCTCTTTAATTAAAACATGGAGGCTTTCACAGGTGACCACATCTTCAAAGTTATAAAATTTACAGAGAGCTATAAAAAATATAACAACCTACTTTGTCTTTTATTTGGTGACTACAAAAACATGTATTTGATTTGGAACAACAGACCACAGCCTTAAAGGAATTCTTCAAACAAAAACTACTGGTAAGAATAGCAAATAAATACAGATCTTGTTGTAAGCAGAAGTGGAGAACAAAAAAAAAATTATTCTTGTATTTCTGCTATGTGCTTCTGCCAAATTTCAAGCAACTCATATATAAAAACAAAAGGCAAACACCTCTCTCAGAGAATGGGTATTTGGACTTAAGGAATGCTCTTCCATTTTCTGGGTAGACAGGAAGAATAAAGGGCTCCCTTTTTTTTTTTTAAACAGAAGAGTTTCCAGGTAAAAACTAAGAAAAAATGGATCCAAAAAAACAAGTAACTCCTTATCTAAATCAAGAGATTAGAAAGGAAGATAGAAGAGTGAGATATGGAACAGAAAGCACATTTTTTGGCAACAAGGCTAATATGGAAATGTTTTACATGATTTCACCTATCATGTGATATAATGGGTATCGTACTTATTGCTTGCTCTATCAATGAATGAAGAAGGGGCTAAAGGGAGGGCGGAATTTTTGAAGTAAAATTTTTTTAAAATAATATTAAAAGAACTGGGAATTCAGAATATAAAAAATACAAATGTTAAAATTTGTTTACTTGTGATGGAGAAAAAGTAAATTTTTTAAAACTATTAAAGAGTAAACGCAGCTGTTTGCACTGTTTAAATAAATATTTGTTTGCTAAAAGGCTTCTGTAGAAATCATTCCATAAAAGCGCATAAATGAATGATGCCTGGATCCTTGGTAGGAAGCTTATGGAACTCAAACTACTTTTATTGAGTGAGAAGCTAACCAATAAAGGGCTTCTTCCTTAAGCAATTAGCTGTGGGAATATAAACTATTTCCTGAAGAAAAAGAGAAAAGAAATCAAAGAAGCAATTCCAAATAATTGACATTAATTAACAGATATGAGGCTCTTTCCAAGAGGAGGAAACTAGACTTTATGCAGATAAAGCAGAAGTTTATGCTCTAAAGAATAACTATAAATCAACAGGACTAGCAGGTGAAAGGTCATTTCCTGAGAACAAAAGGAAGAAAAAATATTTAGTGGTGGCTGGTGATTCCATGTTAAAGGCAGCTATGTCTTAATAAGAGGAAAGGGAAGGTCTGTTTTTCTCCTCTGTATGTCTTTGGGACATGATAGTGAACTTCCCAAGGTTTATCAAACCAGATGACTACTTCTCATACTTATGGTGATTAACATGGACACAGAGAATACTATCCAAAAGGAATCAAGAAAGCATTATTAATTACCATTTTGAAGACTTGCTACCAACAAAAAACAAAGGTTTGTTTAATTTGTTTTGAAAAGTGAAGCTAAAACTAACTTAACATAGGATTTGGGCTTTTGAACTATGATTTTAAATTTAGGTATGCCTAGTTCCAGGCCTGGGATGGTGCAGCACATACCCAATGAGGACTTTAAGAAAGCATTAGTTGGCAACTTGCAAATATCATTAAATTAGTAGCTGCTAGCATGTGGCAGCAGCCACACCCCGGGCAATGGCTTCGACAGGCTGGCTAAATCTTGTGAGGATAGCCATCGCGTCATTGACCCCTGGTGAACCAGGGCTTTGCTCACCCAGCATGTGAGGACTGCTTCGGCGGAACAGGCGGAAGAAACCAATAAGAAGGTTCAACAGCTGAGATGGCGACACAGCAAAGCACTGTGGAGTGCTTAGGGTGTGTTGGAGCACAAAAGACAACACGGCCATCCAATGCAGCTGAGGAAGTCTCCAGATGTAACGACTTTTCGTACTACTGGACCCAGGCTTCCAACGCCAAGAGAGTGGGACTGTCTCTGTGCATCGACTTTTCCACTTAAATCTCCTTCACGCACAAGTGTCTTTGTGCACACTCATCTATCCTAACCCCGCCCACCCTCTTCAAGCAAAGTCATATGAGGGTACGCCATAGATGAAAACGCACAAAGACAATCAACATTCTCGGTTACCGAGAGACTACTACTACTACTACTATATATGTGTGTGTGTGTGTGTGTATATATATATATATATATATATATATCCTCCAGACCTAGATATCAAAGAAGCTTGCAAGAAAACTACCCCAAAATTCAAGAAAGGTACAGTAAGAAAATCTATCATCTCAAATGTCTAAACAAGTGAACAAAATATGGTGGACTAGAGATCCTAACACAAAGAGGCAAATTTTACCTCATAGCTGTCAATGACATTTGAGTTGAGATGTATAATTAAAATATGACTCTGGAAAGGAAGAAGCAAAATAGTTTAAAGGAGTAAGAATGAGGGGGGGAGAATAAGAAGATTGAACTATGTGATAAATCTATGAGTGGAGATGCATGTTAAAAAACATGGTAAAAAGGTCAATGATCACAAAAACAGAAATGATGGTCACATGAGCAGATTATTGGCAAGGGGTGTGCTAGTAAATGTTTAACAAACAGCTATTGAAAGAAGCACCATACATTTTTAAGTTTAATATGCATTATTTAAAATTTTCCAACCCTTTCTTAAGTCTAAACAGCAAAACAATACATTTTTAGTGTTGTATAGTGACTTGTAGTGTTGGATGATTTTTAAATAAATGCTCACAATGAAAATTCAACAAAAGGCTAACTGGTATGAACTATATCCAGCATACTCTTGATTATAGATCACCTTGAAAGAAATAGATAAAGAGATCACAAGCCTACTACAAGTGATGGGAGACTTCAATTTCAAGATATTTGTTGGAACTCTATCTCTGTCTTAAAAAAGTGAATAATTTCTTAATAAATGGAACAATTTCTATAATAAATAACAATTTCCTACTTAAAGAAGAAGAGCAATCAACAAGGGGAAAGTTGATTTTGAATCTAATTCTCACCAAAACCAGCAACCAGCTGCTAGGGGGTCAAGTTCATCTCTCTATTTTAACATAGAACTGGAAAAAAGAGGGGCAGCTCGGTAGCTCAGTGGATTGAGAGTCAGACCTAGAGACGGGAAGTCCTAGGTTAAAATCTAGCCTCAGATACTTCCCAGCTGTGTGACCCTGGGCAAGTCACTTAACCCCTATTGCCTAACCCTTACCACTCTTCTCTGCCTTGGAGCCAATACACAGTATTGACTCAAAGATGGAAAGTAAGGGTTTAACAAAAAAAAAATAAAGATAGAAAGAAATGGAAAAAAGCCATGAAGTCAATAGTTTTCATTTACCCCAGATTTTGAGAGAACAGACTTCAAAGTGTTCAGAAAAAAATAAAGATAGTTTCCCCATGATATAAAATTCTCCTTGGGGAATGGGAAGGAGATAAAAAGAAATTCCATTCAAAATAACATAATACATAAAAGTAATAAAAATACATAAAATAACTGAAAGCTAACCTATCATGACACACTTGGAATTTACATAATTGATTTTAAAATACTCTTTACAGAAACAAAGGAAAGTAGTCTACGCTATTAAAAAAAAAAGAAAATCAGATTAGATACTTTCAACAGCTACAAGCAAGCGGAAAAAGCTTAATTAAACAAAGGACTGGGGTGATCATAAAAGGTCAAAGTCAATTCTGACTACCTAAAATTAAAAAATCTTCTGTATGAATAAAATCAATCAAAAGAGAATTAGAATTATTTAGTGGAGAAAATACAAAATATCATCAATAAGCTATCAAAAAATATCAAAGAATTGATACAAAGATTTTAAAGCCAAGAGTTTAAATTAGTATGTATTAATCGAAAGAAAAGCAGTTAAAAGGTATAAACATAGTTGTTAGAAGACACCAAACTATAAATAGCCTTATCAAAATACACTTCAATAAATCATGATACACTTGGTATATAATTACTAAACATATATAATTACTAAACAATGGGACTATAAAGAAAAGACAAATCACTAAAAGTAAGAGAAATGAAAAATGAAAACTAAGGTTTCACCTTACACACAGAAAGCTGTCAAAAATGGCAAAGACCAGTGTTTGAGAGGCTGGGAAAAGATGAGCACACTGAAGCACTGCTTTTGGAGCTGCAAAGTCATCTAGCAAATCTACCTATTGATTTGGAATTATGTAATAAAAGTAACTAAACTGCCATATCCTTTGACTCAGTGATCTTCCTGCTACTTAAAACCCCAAAGAAGTCAAAGGCAGAAACAAAGATCTGATATATACCATAACACAGGACAATACTCCTTGTGCTAGTAAGAACTGGAAATCAAGTAAATGCTCATGGATATGAATGTAGTAAAATATCATGGTGCAATAAGAAATTACTAAAATAATTCAGAGAAACCTGAGAAGACTATCAAATGATTTATTTACACATACATAATGCTTCATTGATGTAGGTACAAGCTTTCCCACCATTTCTCTAAATATCAGCCACTCATCACTAGCTCAGGTGCATAGTTAGCAGTAGCTTGTCAGGCCTTCACTCAAAGAGCAGCTATTTTGTATGTGAAGATCTTTAGTAGAAATCCAACTTAGAACCATTATAAAATCTCTTCCTTTTTGTTCACCACCTTCTATTACTGCTCAAACATTAAACACTTGGGCCATGATTCTGTAACAATTTGTACTATTTTCTGTCCTCATCACACTACATTCTCTCCCCTTTTACAACCTCTTCAAAATTTAAAGCAAGTTCACATGTGTTCTAGGAACATATCATAAACAATGGTACAAGAGTATCGAAAGCAAGGTGGTCAGCTCAATTCACCAAAATTTATTAAGCTGCTACTACGTGCAAGGCACTCTGCTAGACCAGCAGATTAAAAAAATAATAATAAAAATAATCCCTGCCTCAAAGAACTTTACATTCTATTGGAGAAGTACAATATGAAAAGGTATAAGAAAACAGATGTGAAGAAACAGAAGCAACTAGGGAAGACTGGATTTAGAGATGAAGATGAATTGAAATTCCAGTCTAGGAATGGATCAGTGCTTACTGTAAAGGCATGGAGATAAGAAGTGACATGGTGAGTTTGAGGAAAAGCAAACTCAGTCTGACTGAAAACACAGAATAGTGAATGTAATACAAAATAAGGCTAGAAAGGAAAGAGCCAGAGTTTAGAAAGGCTTCAGTGCTAAGTAAAAGATTATGTCTTATTCTATTGAGAGCCAATTAAAGCTTCTGGCCAGGCAAATGAAACAAGTCATACCTAAAAGAAGATTACTTTGGGAGCTGCATGGAATTAGAGGGGTAAAGCTGGAAGCAATGTGGCCAGTGAAGAAGTGATGATAGCAAAAAATGGTATACTAGCTCCTAATAGAAAGGAGATGGACGTAAGAGGTATTGTTGAGAGAGAATTGATAAGATTTGCCAAAGGACTATATACTAGGATTAGGGAAAGAATAAAGAATGCCCGTATCAGCTTGAATCAGTGATTGGGAGGAAGATATTAGAACCTTCAAAAACAACAACAAAATAGAAAAGCTTGGGGGCAGTGAGGCTTAAGGTAGAGATAGAGGAAGAAGATCAAGAGTTCTGTTTCAGATGTCAGGGACACTCAGGGAGATTCAAAAAGCAACTGACAATATGGGAATGGAACTCCAAATAGAAATTACTGCAAGATATATAGATTTGGTGGTAATGTGCAATGAATCCATAAGGGTGGTTGAGAAAAGGGAGAAGATACCAAGAAAAGGAAGAAGAGGGTTTAAAAGGATTCACCTAGAAGTGACCCTTCCTCTATCAATTTAGAGGATCATCTATAATTAAGGGTCAGTAGGAAGACAAAAGATCTAGCAAAGAAAATAGAAAAAGCCTGGGATCAGAAAATAGAAGAAATGAGGAGAGAACAGAGTTGCAGAAGCTAAGTAAAAAGAAAATCCAAGAGAAGGAGTTGATTGGTTATGTAAAAAAAAAAACCTGTAGAAAGGATGAAAACTAAGGAAAAAACCAGATTTAATAAACAGTATATGCCATGTTGTTGCATCATTAATAGTTTATGAAAATATTTCATCAACTAGATTGTAAAACTACCAGAACAGGGGATGAATTTCTTTAAATCCTGCTTCATAAATTATAATGTATCTTTCATAACATCATGCCCCACATATCTAGCAATTCAAAATATCAGTGGATCATCATCCAAACTGAATCCCCCATCTACTACTTCCTAATACCTTATTCCCATCTCTCCTTTGCCATTCCCACTCCAGAGTACCAACCAAATGCAATTCACCCCTTCTGAGATGCCTTTTCCATAGGCGACAAAATTCTCTCATCCTAAATCTTTTCCTCTCAGGCTGTTTTCATCTCCTAGAAATCACTAAAACATGATGGCACAGATTCCCTGGCCACCCTTTTCAGGACTGGCTATACCCTCATTCCTTCTCCTTGGCTCACTGATTCAGAAAAGAAAATAAGAATAATCCGTGCTCTATATTATGACTTCTAGATACTCCCCACCCCTGCCCTGCCCCATCTCCATCACTCAGTAACTTCTCCTTTAAGATTCATGTAATTTCAAAATTCTGGTAGCTGTTATCTATAAACCTCCAAGTCACTCTTCCTTCCTCAATAAATTCAGCATTGCTCACAATTGTTCTCTCCTTAAAGGACTTCAACATACATATTCTCCCTTAAACATCCTAATCACTCAGTTTCTCAACCTTTTTGCTACTTACAACCTACTTCTCCATCCCTTTCTCAGCCACACACAAAGATGATCATACACTTGATCTTGCTATCACCCACAAAGGCAACACATCAATTTTCAAGAATTCTGAAATCCCCTTATTATTTGACCATAATCTTCTGGCTTTCCACCTTTCCCTTTCCCTTCCCTGAAAACCCCGTACACAGTCCAATACAGTGATCTCCAAATCCTCAATTCTCTCCCAGGTCATTTCCCCTTCACTAGCCACTCACTCCTCTTTTACCCATCTTGATCCCTTGGTGAAACAGTTTGTCTTTTTCTATTGAGTTCCTGGTCCCCTTACCATATTGCAGACTGTAATCTGCCAAGCTTTAACTTTAGATGATTTCCACCATTTCCATTTTATTCCTACACACATGTATATCAACAAAAATGGAAAAAATACATAACTTTTCTGATGTCATCCCACAAATTTATATTATACTACCTCAACTGTGTCCACACTGTTGCAAGTCAATTTTTTCTACTCTTCCTTATCTATTTACTATCCTACTCTCCCATGGCTCCTTGCTGCCCTATCCCCTCCCCACACACACACACACACACTCTCTCTCTCTCAGCTGAGAATTTTGTCTCATATTTTACAGAAAAAAATTGAGGCCATTTGCTGGGAGTACCCCCCCCCACCTTTTCCTCATTCCATATCACTCAGATACCTTCTCTTTCACCTATATCTCACATGAAGAGGTACCCTTAAAGCTACCTCCTTTCCCTGCACAAGAGATCCCAATCCATTCTATCTCCTCCAATAGAGTACACCTTCTTTCATACCTGCTCTATCATTATCTTCAATCTCTTACTGTCTACTGATTCCTTCTCTATGACGTACAAACATTCCTATGTCATCCTCATCTTCGAAAAGCCTTTATTTGACCCTTCAAACCCTGTCATCATCCTATTTCTGCCTTATGGGGCTAAACTCCTTGGTAAGGATGTAAATAGGTACTGCCAATTTCTCTCCTGTCACTTCTTAATGACTTTTAACTTGGCTTCCAATTTCATCTTTCCACTGAAGCAACTCTAAAGTCAGACACTTACTAGCTATGAAACCTTGAGGAAATCATTTGGTCTCTGTGCGAAATTCCTTATTTATAAAAAATTAAGATAATAATAGCCTCTACATCCCGGGGTTATTGTGAGGATCATCTGAAATAATACTTGGAAAACACAGCACAGTGACCTGGCACACATTAGATGCTATATAAATACTAGCTATTATTATCAATGATCATCTTAACTGTCAAATCCAATGGACTTTTTTCAATCCACATTCTTCTTAATATCTCTAAGATGCTTGAAGTTGTTAATTATCTTTTCCTTGATACTCTCTTCTCTAGTTTTTTTGGCAAAGCAATCCCTCTTTATTCTTTTCCAGTCTACCAAATCTCTCCTCATCCCCCTTTGCTGGATCTTTATCTAGGTCATGTATTTGAGCTATTAGTATCTTTTTTCCAAGGTTTGTCTTGTCCCCTCTATTTTTCTCCCTTTATATTATTTCACTGGTGATTTCATCATATCCTATGGCTTTGATTACCATCTTTATGTTGATGATTCTCAAATCTAACTAGCCTACCCTAACTTCTCTGCCAACTTCCAGTCTTGCATCTCCAGCTGACTTTCAAGAATCTCTAATTAGATATCAAGTAGATATCTTAATATGTCCCAAAACATAATTCATCATCTTTCCCCCTACACCCTCTCTACTATAGATATTAAACTTTTTAATACAAATAAACAGACTTCATATATATATATAAATATATACATATATATATGTATATGTATATGCATATGTATATGTATATAATAGTCTCCAAGGAAGTTTGTGCACTGATCCCTAATACTTTGTGGATACTTTGTGAATATCTAGCAAAGTATATACAAAGGTGTCCTCCTTATTAGTACACCACCTCCTAATTTCCTTATTACTGTGAAGATCAATGCCACCCTCCCAATTGCTCACATTTACTACCTCAGTGTCATCTTCTACTCATTATCTTTCACCTCCCATATTAAATCTGTTCATAATGTCACCTTTGTAGCATCCCCACTTCTATTCTCTCATACTGCCACCTCCCTGGTTAAAGTCCATTATCACCTCATGCTTTGACTATTACAATAGCTTGTTGGTGGATCTGCCTGCCTCAAGTCTGTCTCCTCTCCAACCTATCCTCCATTCAGCAACTAAATTGAACCCCTAAATTATAGGTCTGATCATGTCATACCTCTATGCAATAAACTCCACTGGTTTCCTATCCCCTCCAAATCAATACAGTTCCCTATGTGGCATTCTAAGCCCTTTGTAATCCTTCTCCCAACTTTCCAGTTTTCTTACATCTTTGCTCTCTGCTTTGTATTCTTCAATTCAGTTACAATGCATTCCTTATTGTTCCACAAACATGACATTCTATCTCTTAGATCAAAGCATTTTCTCTAACTGTCCTTCATGCTTTTCTGCATGCAATGCTTTTACTCCTCATCACCTACTAATTTCCCTGAATTCTTTAGGGAGTTCTTTGATGGCTTGTTCAATTTCTTTTTCTGATATTGGATTGTTTGGGTATTCTATTTCTTGCTCTGTTAGTCTAGGCAATTTATATTTTTTTAATATTCATCCATATCATCTAGATTGCCATATTTATTGCCATATAATTGGGCATAATAATTTTTGATGATTGCTTTAATTTCCTCTTCATTCTACGTGAGGTCTCCCTTTTCTTCTTGGATACTGTCAATTTGGTTTTCTTCTTTCCTTTTTTAAATTAAATTGTCCACTACTTTGTCTATTTTATTTGTTTTTTTCAAAGTACCCGTTTCTAGTCTTATTTATTAAATCAATAGTTCTTTGACTTTCAATTTTATTAATTTCTCCTTTGATTTTTTGGATCTCTAATTTAGTCTTCATCTGAGCATTTTTAATTTGTTCACTTTCTAGTTTTTTAATTTGCATGTTCAATTCATTGACCTCTGCCCTCTCTAATTTGTTAATATATGAACTCAAAGATATAAATTTCCCCCTGAGTACTGCTTTGGCTGCATCCCATAGATTTTGAAAGGATGTCTCATCATTGTCATTTTCTCCAATGAAATGATTGTTTCTATGATTTGTTCTTTAACCGATTTTGGAGAATCATATTATTTAATTTCCAATTAATTTTTGATTTGCCTCTCCATGAACCCTTACTAATTATTATTTTTCATTGCATTGTGATCTGAGAAGGTTACATTTATTATTTCTGCTCTTTTGCACTTGTTTATAGTGTTTTTATGACCTAGTACATGGTCAATCTTTGTGAATGTACCATGTTCTGCTGAAAAGAAGGAGTATTCCTTTTTGTCCCTATTCATTTTTCTCCACATAGCTACTAACTCTAATTTTTCTAAGATTTCATTCACTGCTCTTACCTCTTTCTTATTTATTTTTTGATTTGATTTATCTAGTTCTGATAGAGGGAGGTTCAGGTCTCCCACTGGTATCGTTTTTCTATCTTTATTTCATCCTTGAGCTCCACTAGTTTCTCCTTTAGAAATCTGGATGCTATGCCATTTGGTGCATACATGTTGAGTACTGATATTTCCTCATTGTCTATACTACCTTTTATCAGGATGTAATTACCTTCCCTATCTCTTTTAACTAGATCTATTTTTACTTTGGCTTTGTCAGATATCATGATTGTGACTCCTGCCTTCTTTTTATCAGTTGATGCCCAATAGATTTGGCTCCATCCTCTTACTTTTACCCTATGTGTGTCTATCTTCCTCATGTGTGTTTCTTATAGACAGCATATGGTAGGGTTTTGGTTTCTAATCCACTCTGCTATTCGCTTCCATTTTATGAGTGAGTTCATTCCATTCACATTCAGAGTTGTGATTACCAGCTGTGTATTTCCTACCATTTTGATTTCCACTCCTAGTCCAGCCCTTTCTTCTTTCACCATTTCCTTCTACACCAGTGTTTTGTTTTTAATCTGTCCCCCTAATTCCCATCCTTATTTTAATTCCCTACTAAGCCCCCTCCCTTCTTATTCCCCTCTCATTTTCTTTACAGTCTCTTTAAACTACCCCCCTACCTTCTCCCTCCCTTGTATTGGTTCCCTCCCCACCAGTTTTTTTGTAACCCTTCTACTTCCTTATAGGGTGCAAATCAATTCTCTGGCCCAATGTATTTGACTGTTCTTCACTCTTTGAGTCCATTTCAATGCATGTAAGAATTGAGTATTTCCTATCTCCAAACTCTTTACCCTTCCAGTGTATTGATGTTATCCCCCTCTCCTGCCATGTGCTTCTTCGTGACATAAATTTACCCCATTTTGTTTCTTTTCCCATTTCTCTTAGCATTAATCTCTTTTTTTTTAACTCTAGTTGTGTGTGTGTGTGTGTGTGTGTGTGTGTATACATATTTATGTCTTGGCATTTCATCCTATGCAGTTTGTCACTGTTCCCTCTAAGTAGAGTTCTTCTAGCTACCCAGGTAATAACAAAATTTTTTAAGAGTTACCAGTATCCTTTTTTCTTATAGGGATACATATCATTTTAACTTATTGGGTCTCTTAAAAAAAGGTTTTTTTGTTTGTTTTGCTTTGTTTTTCTTTTTTCCCTCTTTCTTAATTACCTTTTAATGATTCTCTTGGGTTCTGTGTTTGGGAATCAAATTTTATGTTCAGATCTGGTCTTTTCTTTACAAATGCTTGGAATTCTTCTATTTCATTAAATGACCATAATTTCCCCTGTAAGAATATAGTCAGTTTTGCTGGTAGTTGATTCTTGGTTGTAGACCTAGTTCCCTTGCTTTCTGGAATATCATATTCCATGCCTTTCGGTGTTATCCTCACTGTAGTTCCATGGTATCTGAATGACTTCTTCTTAGCAGCTTGTAATATTTTTTCCTTTGTCTGATAGTTCTTGAATTTGGCTCTAACATTCCTGGGTGTGGTCAGTTGGGGATTAAGTCCAGGAGGTGTTCTGTGGATTCTTCCAATCTCCACTTTTCCCTCTTGTTCAAGAATGTTGGGATAGTTTTCTTGGATAATTTCCTGTAGGATGATGTCCAGGCCTTTTCTTTTGTCATAGTCTTCCAGTAGGCCAATGATTCTTAAGTTGTCTCTCCTGGAACAATTTTCTAAATCTTTTGCTTTATGAATGAGGTGTTTCATATTTTCCTCAATTTTTTCATTCTTTTGATTTTATTTTATAATTTCCTGCTGCCTTGTGAAATTGCTTGCTTCTAATTGGTGTATTCTGGTTTTCAAAGACTGAATTTCATCCCTGGCTTTTTGGTCATCCTTCTTCTTTTGGTCTGACTTTCTATGGAGGTCATCTTTCATCTTCTTTGTCTCATTTTCAAGCTGATCAATTTTGGCTTTCAAGACACTATTTTCTGTTTCCAGATGACTTATCTTGCTTTTTAAGTTCTTTTCCCATTTGTCATCAGCCTCTCTTAATTGTGTTTTGAATTGTATTTTGAGTTCTTCCAAAGCCTGTGTCCAATTCACTGGAGTTTCTCTGTTTTTAATTGGTGTTTCTTGATCCTCCTCTGTTCCATTTGCTCTTCGTTCAGTGCTTGGATAGAAGCTGTCAATAGTAATTTCTTTTTTCTTCTTCTATTGTTCGCTCATATTTGCCCCTTCTTTTCCCCCTGTAGTTGCCTGCACTCTTGCTCCTCTCATTATGTGTTGGATCTGTGGGTTTGGGCTTTTCTGTCAAACTTCACCCTTGGAGCTTAGCAAGGCTCTCAGAGCAGTCTGTGGAGGAGGGGTGTTGGAGCTTGAGCTTCCCTGCCCTTTGAAGGCTTGATAAGATTAAGTCCAGCTGAGTTGAACTTGCAGAGTTGGATGTGCCCCGAGGCCAAAACCTCGGGAAGGGGAGGTGTGGGGAAATATGGAGTGTCTCTGCTGCCTGTTCTACGCTTCTTCTCCAACTGCTTCCTCACAGCCTGTGTTCTACACCCTGGGCCTGGCACCACTTTGCCTGCAATGTACTCCCTCCAGACTAGAGCCCTTGCCTGCCCAGAGAGTCCAGCCACTGCTGGAGGCTCAGTACTGCAGGTGAGGGAGGTATCCTGGGACCTTTCTTCTTCCTTCCCCTTAAAGCAGAGTATTCTCAAATTCAGGCTTTTGGGGGGCATACCTTTTAAGTTAGTCCAGCAGGAGGGTTTCTTGACTCTGTCCTGTTGTTAGGTTTGGTTTTCAGTCCCCTGGGAGAATTTTGTTTTTAATCTGTAAGGAAGGGTTTTCAGAGGTCTGTACTTTCGCTGCCTCTAAGCTGCCATCTTGACCCCGCCCCCTGGATTCTTTAAGTACCAACTAAAATCTCATATTTTAAAGGATATTTTTACTGACCACTCTGAATTCTAGCCTTCCTTATTTTAATTATTTTCTATTTATTCTGGATATAGCTTATTTGTAAAAATCTGTTTGCTTATTGCCTCCCCCATTACACTAAAAGTTCCTTTACAGCAGGCAATGTCTTTTTCTTTTGTTCCTGACAGTAGGCCACATTAGGTCAATAATATGTGATTATTAATTATTGACTCTTATTCATGATGAAAGGGAGTGTGCCACTTCCAGAGTTCTTGTGCTTCATCTTCTTGTTGGTGGCAGTTATTGAATAGCTATTTCTAGCAGTGATAAGGAAGGTGGGTCTCCTTCTCCACAAGGATTTCTTTCCTCAAAGATGGATATGGGGGCTAAACTGAAAACAAGTCTGGTGGTCTGGAAGATACTGTTATTTCCAAGGTTCTTTGGTTTGGTGTTCTTAAGTGTCTCTAACAGAGTCTGGGTAAAAACAAAGGTCAAATGGTGGTAGTAGTGGAGATTGTGGTAGACTGACTAGATTGGCACATGCTGGATCCTGTCTTTCCCTCAGGATGTTAAAACTGCTTCAGTTAAGCTGGTTTTCCTGTTTATTCATTTATTGCAAAGATTTGCAGTTTTTCCCATTCTCTTCCTCTCTCTCACTTATCTTTGGAGGGGGGAAAGGGGTGTTGAGCAGTACTTATGCCAAAAATAAAAAGAGCAAATGAAATATTTCTATGTGCAGAGAAGATAACAGAATGAAGTTCAGAGGAAGCACATGCAAGCAAGAGCATTTTGAAATAAAATATAAAATTTACTATATCCTTTTTTTAAAAGAAAGAAGAGAGAAATGCAGATTCACAATTCTACAGAGAATTTGATGCTTCTGGTTTTGTGTTCTGTTATGTCAACAGACAACAAAGCAACAAACCCATCAAAGTTCATATCTACCTTGTGTCACCAGATTTTATAAGAAATCAAATCAAATGTGCCTTTTTGGGGTATTTAGTGCACAAAAAAAGGAAAGAAAAGTATTTATTTATAGTAAATTATATAATAGAAGATCCTCCTTAAATAGAATCTTTTTTTCCCTCATATTCTAGCAACTTGAGCATGAGAAAAGAAGAATTTTCATATATATGTAAGTTATTTATACATACATTCTTTAAGTACCTATCATGGAAGACACTCTGCTTTGTTATTTCAAAACATACTTCAAAGACTAACTTGTCATTATAATGTAGACTAGTCAACATGACAACATCTTTTAGGTATTCTCGTTTTGGATAATTCAACTGTAAATAGTATTAGGAGTAATAATGAGTATCTTTTCCAAGGAATAATTAAAATGCCAAGAAAATGAATGTCCCTGTTGGTTAGGTGAAACTCTTTTGCATAAAGAAGCACGTAGGACACAGCATTGCTGTTTAAAGGTACAAATAGGGCCTTGGAATAACCCATAATTAAAAGACCTGAGTCCCAGAGCTTCCAATCCTTTGCATTTTGATATGGGTGCAATAAACTGTGTCTAATAGAGAACAAGGTTTCCTTATCTGTGAAATAGAGATGGTAATATTTATATTATCTACTTCATAGGGGTGCTGTGAGGAAAGAGCTTTCTAAATCATAAAGTGGGATATTACCTCCTATTAGAAGGTAAGATTCTTTTTTTTGCTTTTTTATTTTGAGCCACCACCACTTAACACTGCCAAAAAAAATTCTTATTGATCAATTACTACAAATGAAAGTTAAATATGAATGAGTACCTGGACAGTTTCTTCCTTTTTACAAGGTATGCTAAAATTAAAATTAAAAAGACTAAGAAATACCTGAGAGTAAATTACTCTTGGATGCTGTAATTCTGATTCTTTAGCATTAGCTTTTTGGCAAAAGAGAACTTTCATCAGTAACTACAAATGCCCTGAGCTGGGAATCTTCTTTGGTTACTATCTGAAATATTTCAAGAGGATTTCAGAATTGCAGCTACCATAACTAAGGTAAGGTTGGGATGAGGATAAAAGTTTGAATACTGGATCCAGCTTATTAGTCATATGACTGGATAGTTCATTTAATTTCTCTGTACCTCTGGTTTCTAATACATAATATGGATCATGGTGTTTAGAGTCAGAAAGGACTTTAGATCGTCACGTCCAACTTCATTTTATAAATGAGGAAACTGAAGCTCAATAAAGCTAAGTGAGTTATCTGAAATCTGACAGATGCAAAGGAAATGGATTGATGAATCTCCCATGAAGCTAAGCATACTCTATTACAGCTTCATTCTGTGGGACATGTGCTCCTTGACAACTCCTAATTGGTCCACTGGTATCAACGACTGGAGCAGTACTGAAGATAACTGGCAACTGGGACAAGGGGGGTAACTCCCTCAGTAGGTTACAAAGCCTCTCTCTCTTTGGAGAACTTGTTTCTGTTACTCTGGCAGCTCTCCCTTGGACCTTCTAAGATCTCAGGGGTAGTGAGGGCTGGAGAAAGAATTTTCCAGCAGAAACAGAGTCTACAAACAAATGGCAAGAGGAATATGTGCTGCCCCGATAAGTTTAAAATTTGACTTCAAGTCCTCAGCTGCCTCTACAAAACACAAGTAACTAAACAGCAATCCTGATAGATATTTCTGGCATTTAGATTGGGGGTTCTTAACTTTTTTGTGTCACAGACTCCTTCTAGCAGCCCAGTTAAGCCTAAGGACCCAATTTCAGAATAATGTTTTTAAAATAATTGAATGAATTGGTAAAATTCAGTTAAAAGTTAGTGAAAATGGCAGTATAATTGTTTTTCTCATCCAAGTTCATGAACACACTGAAACCCTAGGATGTCTGGTTTTAAACCTAGGTGAAGAACTTCTTTAGAGACCTCCCAATATATTCCAGATTTTCTAGGTTCCTCAGTCTGCACTAGTCACCCAACAAGAGGGGCTTCCTGCTACTACACAAGTTCTTAGATGACCATTGAGATCATTCTGAACCTGAAAGGACTCAAAGGCCATTACTGGCTATCCTAAAGATATGAATCTTGCAAATTGCTCAAATAAAAATCTGAGATAAAAATATGTTTATCATTTATACAAACTGTTTTACAATTAGTTGTTATTTCATGTTTAAAGTATTAATGTGGAGTTCATGAGTCTTGGATATTAACATTTTTTATAGCAAAGGAAGCAGTCATTCTCCTTCTGATGTTTATTTTGTACTTTCAGTCCCTTTTCTAAAAGGAACCCCATTAATGTCCTTTTGAGGAGACCCTCAGTATGAGCCATACTTAAGATTTGTTTTGGAGATTTTCCTCCAATGTTCTACTCCAAGGTGGTGGCATCAGAAGCAAGTGAGAAAGAAAAAAAAGGCTGACCACTCTACTTTGGGGGCTAGTTTTCCCCCAGAATGAAGCTGGATTCTACTTAGTCCACAACAAAAGTCTCTTTTCTGAGAGGGTTTTTTTTTTTCTGGGCAGCAGCAAAGTGGGGATATGAAATGAAATCTTCTAAACCTAAATCCAATACTTACATTTCCTATCTTATAGAAATATTCTCATGAGATGACCTTACAAAATGAAAAATGCTTTATAAATATGAGCTGTTCCTGGTACCAATATAATGGCATTAAAGTGTTTTCTACAACTGGCATTTTGTCATAATTACAAAAATAACTTCTAATCACAATGAGATCTCCATCCCTACAATAATACCTCTAGGACACAGGTGAGTTAGGGGAGAGGGTAGGGGGAAGTGGCTCTCCCACAGGGAAGTCACTAAAGAGATGGTTTCAGGAGAATTGAGATCACCAGAGCATGCATGGACATTCTGTAACTGGTTCTAGTTGGCCAACCACCGAGCTGGGAGGAGCCTTTTTTTTATCCCATAGCAGGATGCATAGCTAGAACTGCCAGAATCTTTAAAAGCGTCTAATTTCATTTCCAGCCATCTCTTTTTGCTTAATTACCATACAAAGGAGCAAGTTCAATCATTTATTCACACTCGGCTTTTGGTGAAAGAAAGGGAGTAAAAGTCATGGGGCCTTCCTATTCTGAAGTTAATATAACCCCCCAAAAACAATCCTGGGTCCTTGGCTTTTTAGTTCTTTTCTAATTTAGATTCAGAAAATGAAGTTTCTGACCTTAAGAGTTTCAAAGGCCAGAAGCACAAGCCACATGGGAATCTGGGCCGTTATAGCTAGTTCAAGATTCCAGCTCAGCTGAAGCTAGAAACTATGCTGTCTTTAGGTAAAAGCAATACAATGTAGAAACTAAACTAATTTTTGAGAATAATTCTTCCTTCCATAGAAACTGAAGTGCTATCTTGGATTAATCATCCAAGAAGGGGTGGATACTACAAAGACAATTCATTACATTGTTTATTACCCAGTAGAGAGTTGGACTCCATAATGGGCAGGTCTAGACTAATTCACCTCAGCAGACTCTAAATAAAAAAGGCTTCCTGCCTATTATACAAAGACTGCCTGACCCAGACAATAATTCAGAAAGTCATTTCAAGTGAAGAAGATTCTGTAAACTGTATCTCAACAGTTAGTTCAAGTAATGGAATAAGACTAAAGCCAGAAGCAATTCCTTTCCTGTCTGACACTTCAACAATAGCAGTTCCTGGGGTACATAGACAATCTTTAGAATATAATAACACTGCCAACTTTGCCAAAAAAGCTATTACATAAAAAGAAATAAAAGTCTTGCCATAATATAATTTTATTCTCTCAGAGATACAAAGGGATATAATGGGGAAATCTTTCAACCTTTGAGTAAATCTATATTGGGAAAATAGTGCTAGATCTTACCAATACCAGTACTACCATAGTTCTCCAGAGAAATACAAACTGCAAATAATCATCTTTTAAAAAGTATTCAAAATCACTAATAATCAGAGAAATATTAAAACAACTCTCACGCTATTGATTCATATCCTCTAAGTGACATGGTAAAAGGTAAAAAAAAAGTAAATGCTAGAATGCAGTCAGGGAAAAGACATATTCCTCTAATGGAGAAATTATGAATTGATCCAACTATTTAGGAAACCAATTTGGAATTATACAAGAAAAATCACAAAAATTTGCTTTATCCTTTCAGTGATCCCACTGATCCACTATAAAAGAGGTTTTTTGACAAAAATCCTATTCAACTCAACAAATATTTACATTAAAGTACAGAAATGAAAAAGTCTTTGCCCTCAAGAAAATGATATTCAAAAGCGGGGAGGGAGATGTAATATGTACACAAATAATCCCAATATAATTTGAAGAGATAAAGGGGAGAAAACCAAGACTAGGGAGGCCAGCAAAAAACAAAACAAAAAAACAACCCTTCCCTAAGAGGTGGTACCAGAGGTGAGTCAGAATATCAGAAATGAGGAAGGAGTGCATTCCATGTAGAAGCACAGGGGAGGAGAACTCGTATCAAGTGCCAGTTTGACTAGAACAGGAGTCAGTAGAAAAGACATAACAGAACTATTTTTAATAGCCAAATGCTGGAAACAAATCATGAGTCTTTCAATTGGAGAAAGTGGAAAAATTATGCATACAAATGTACTGAAATGTTATTGCACCAAAGGAAAGGAGAATAAAGATTTCAAAGAAATATGGGTTTCTTGGGGTCAGCTAAGTAGCTAAGGGGATTGATAGCCAGGCCCAGAGACAGTAGGTCCTCAGTTCAAATCTGGCTTCAGACACTTCCTAGCTGTGTGACCCTAGGCAAGTCACTTAACCCCCCACTGCCTAACCCTTACTATTCTTCTGCCTTGGAACCAATACTTAGTCTTGATTCTAAGATACAAGGTAAGGGTATTTTAAAATTACTTTTTAAAATATTTTTTTTAATTTTCAGTGAAGTGATGTATATGTGATGATAATGACCAAACAACAATTTGCCCAATTACTAAAACTATAACTTTAAAGAGTAACAAAACATTAAAAACATTGAATAACACTAATATTAACCTATAAGAAATTCACAGTCCCCTACTATTGAAGCATAAGGCAGTGTGTTGTTATAATGAGATCACTCTGTGCCTTTTACTTGTTCAGGAGTATTATACATAGTAGGGTAATCAGTGCTGCCTATTGCTAAATTTTTTATTTTGTTTTAAAACATAATTTGGCAATTTAAAAAATTAATTTTTAAAAATTGTTTTCACTGACTGGAAAGAATTTAGTTTCATCATGAAGAATCATGAATATTTCTTTCTTCTAGATTTCTAGCTAGTAAATAAAAGGAAACTATGTTTATGAGAAATAAACTATTAAGATTGCCTGAGAAATCAAATGCTTCCCCCTCACTTTCCACAAAATATTCTACTATCTTTTATCCTTGCCCTCATAATTCTACTCCCATATACAATAATTTTGCCCTTACGAAAGATATTTCTAAATCCTTACAAATTAATAATCATATTTATAGTTTGTTTTTGTAAGTTACATAATTTTCTATTTTACATGGCCAAAAAAAGTAAAATTCAAAAATTTAAATAAATAAATTGTTTGTCCTACCTCAGAACCCAAAAGTTTGGAGGAAAGTTCCAAGGAGGAAAATTCCTCTCATGTCAACAAATAATAGTTGCTGCTAAATTTAAGATATTTTGTCAAAATAACACCATAAGTTACTTTGCAAATAGCAATTTAGCATCTAAATTAGTCCTCTGGACAGGATTTTTAAAAGTAGCTTTTTATCTGTAAATAAAATATATCTGTATGCAATTTCCTAGAGTACAGTGACCACTTCACCTCCCACCTATCCCCCAACACCTCCAATAGTACCTGCTACAAAAGCAAGTAGGTAATAAATGAATGAAAAAAACTAATAAAAAGTAGACACAGCCTATTTGGAGTTAGTACAATTGCTTAACACCACTGGTTAATTTTAGACTGGCAATGGCAACCTACCAACTTATTTCACCACTAAGACGTCTGTTACTCAGTTTATATTTTAAAAGTCTGCAAGAAATTTGGGATATATTTGGCAGGTATGCAAACCCTTGACTAATGTCTCTATTTAGAACTCTTTTACAATGGAAAGAAACAGGTTTTAGAAACTAGTTTCCAGGATATCCTAAAATATTCCTTTTCCATTTCCAAACAGGAATGAGAAGCTTATTTATTTAGAAATACACAGGCCTATTCAAATAATATTTGGTTCCCTACATAAGTAAACTACATGTATTTTACTATACAAATGTTAAGTAAGGATCTCTATTTCGTTTTGAAAATGGTTACCATAGAAAAATTCAGCATGCCCTTTTGAAAATTCAATTTCCTAACCTATTCTATTCTCTATTTAGATAGTATTTGCTAAATTAAAGCTTCCAACTCTCAATCTTACTTCTGTTTGCTTCTTTCATAAATTTATAGCAATAAGCCTCTGTGGACTTAAATGTAGTAGAGCTCTTATCACTAAAACATAGCAACCTCCTCAAATGGATACTTCAGGTGGTCATTGCTTAATAGGGTACTGCTTAATGAATATAACACAACTTTAGGTAGGGGCATCTAGGTGGCTCAGTGGATTGAGAGCCAGGCCTAGAGGCAGGAGGTCTTGGGTTCAAATCTGACCTCAGACACTCCTTAGTTGTGTGACCTTGGGCAAGTCACTTAACCCTCACTGCCTAGACCTTACTGATCTGCCTTAGATCCAATACACAGTATTGATTCTAAGATGTAAAGGTTTAAAAAAATTAAAATAAAAAATATAATACAACTTTAGAACAAGCATATAAAGTTTTCTGATCAACTCAAAATATGTATAGCTCAACTTTTAACTGTCATATTTATTCCTTTCTCCTTATCAGAACTTAGGGCCATGATAGCAAACCTATAGTGTAAAGGACACTCAGAACCCTCTCTGTGGGCAACCCTGCAGTCGCCCACCAGAATTCTTTACTAGAAAGGGACTCGGGGTGGAACTGTTCCCCTCCCCCTCTCCATGCCCCCTGAGTACATTCTTTACTTCCCTGCCCCTCTGCCCATCACCCAGTGGGAGCCCTTCCTTCTTCCCCTGGCAGAGGTAAGGAGGAGAGTGGGGGAACTGGCACTTGGGCTGGGGGACAGGGGTGGGCGGCCGGCTCAACACTATCTCTAAAAGGTTCACCATTACTGACCTAGGTTATAGAATGATGATGACCAAAGATTTATAGCAAGGATCTTAGCTCTAGTATTGGGAAGGAAGCTGGTAAAGTTTTTATAAGCCTAAATTCATAAATATAAGTTCTGTAATTTCTTCTGCCTTGGTAATATCTCTAGTACATGTCCTATGTTAGGTTCAAGGCATAATTGGTGAGAGTGGGGGAGAGGAAGGTTCCAATTTCTTTAGCCTTCTTTAGGTTCTGCAGTCTGTTTAGGCTCTGAATTCCCTTCAGGTCCTCCTAAACACACTTCAGGCTGCTAAAGGAAAAATAAAGACTCCAGGAAGAAGACAACATGAGAAGAGCTAGCAGACTCCATCATGTCCCTATCTCTGGCTTGCTTCGCTAGAAACTTTAGGGAATTTCCCCGTGGTTGAGATCTGGTCACTTGGTTGAGTTGTTTCTTCAATCCTAATGGGAGAGTTCCTTCACTCTTTATTGCCTGGTATGTACTTTTTATTTTCTGTTTTCCTATCACTTGGATAATGGGCTTATTTGCTATTTACCATTATGTATTCATTGTTAAATTGGAATTTGGTGAGAAGTCAAGCTTTTGCTATAGAGAGTGGCATCTTCCTTCCCCCATTAATGAATAGCATTATCAGAATTGGCTTTAACCTGGAAACTACATCCCCTAGACCAGTGATGGCGAATCTTTTAGAGACCAAGTGCCCAACCTGCAAACCTCACATAGCATGTGAGCCTCAGCCTCCTTACCCCAGACAGGGGGGCTGCTGGGCAGAGGGGTGGGTGATGGGAGAAATGTCCTCAGGCATGCATGGAAAGGCAGAAGGGAGCAGCCCTTTCTGGCATGCTCTGGCACATGTACCATAGGTTTGACAACAGGGCCCTAGACTAATGCTATTTAAGGGAGAAGGTAGATATAATTCTGACCTAGTACCTCCTCTCTCTGAGGAGAGAAGAGTGGTCGAGCTTCTGGTTCCTACTTCCTGTTTCTCCACAGGTACGAATGAAGGTCTCCCTTAGAGAATGGAATGAGGGAAGGGAGGGAATGTGTTGGTGATGTTTTTCTACTTTGTTTTCACTGTCTGTCTCCCATTCCTGGAATGTTCTCTCTATTCAGGTGGCTTTCTTCAGTTCTTAGCTAAAGTCCGTCTTCTGCAATTAGTCTTTCCCAATCCCCTTTAATGTTTGAGTCCTCTCTGTTGATGATCTCCAATTTATCCTGTATTGAGCTTGTTTATACATAGCTGTTTACATGCTATCTCCTACATGAGACAGTGAGATAACACTCACTGGCTTGACAGTAAGAACAGTCTTTGTATCCTCAGCACTTAAGAGTGTATGACAAATGATAATAGCTTACTACAGGAAATATTTATTGACTGACTGGACTGTAAGATAGCAGCAAGTAAATGCATTCCACTTCTGGAATCAAATGGGATTATCCACACTTAGTTTGAAGGATAAAGATTTGATGTCTGAAGGAGTTCCTCATACCTTCTCATATAAATAGCTTGCCAATTACTTCCATATTCAGACATTAAATTTTTAACTGCTACAGATGGATGATTGTCTACTTAGATTCCATTTCTCCCAGTCAAAAGCAGAGAGACTATAATAAAGAGGCTGTACTGACCAAGTTTCTATATTATTTAATAATTAAATGGGAATGACTAAACTAAATGTTTGTGACATTCTTCACACTAATAAAAGTCTATTTCTGAAGAATTTTAAGTTGCTTAATATTCATTAAATCAACATCAAAGTGCTAAGGATTTTAGTATTTCCATATTTTAACTCTTAATAATTAATGAGGCGAGAAAGACTTTATTAATTTAAACATTCCTCTGTAGCTAATTAGCTTTACTTGTTCAGCTGTCCTGAAGAAGGTTGCTAGGTAGTAAAGCAAGGTTTTACTCCAAAGGTGTGCTATGTTCTCTTCTCATTTCCCTTATTCCCATCAGGGACTTGTTTTTGTGAGCACTCACTCACTACTATTTAACTAACAAAGAATAATAGCTCCCAATATTCCCAAGGCATCCCTCTAAGAAAAAGCAACTACAAAGAGAAGAGAAGGCATGGTGAAGGGAGGGAAGAGGAGAAGATGGTAAGGAAACAAAGATGAGAAGAGAGCCAAAAAATATTTAAAAATATTAAAGTTTATGAAGAAAACAGATGACAAGAGAGTCAAAGAGACTGAGAAGTAGCTGTCAAGATAATGTTAAAGAAACCAAGGATGGAAAAAGGAATCCAAGAAGTAGATCATTGCCAAACTGAATTTGGTGGTAAGGAAGTCAAGCTTTCAATACAGAGAATGGTATCTTCCTTTCTCCATTAATGAACAGCATGATCAGAAGTTTAGCTCGAACCTGGAAACCATGTCCCCCCAGACTAACACAATTTAAGATATAATTAATTATTTTCATTATTATATTACTAATTATATTTAAGATATACTTCTGGCCTAGGACCTCCTCTGTCTGAGGACAGCAAAAAGTCAAGCTTCTGGCTCCCATCTCCTGCTTTCCTTCCTGGTAGAAATGAAATTCAAAATATACAGAAAAGATATAGAAAATTCCAAAAAGGATGAGGCTTAAGATCACCAGCTTTAGTAATTAAGAGATCTTTGGTAAGATTTGAGAGAGAAGTCTCAGTATAGCAATGGGTTCAGAAGTTAGATATGGAGTGACAAGTGAAGTAACAACATGTATCCCAAAGATATCAAAGATAGAAAAGTGCCATATATACTACAATATTCATGGCAATATTCTTTGTAGTTTTTAAAGAAGTAGAAATGAAATCAATGTTATCAACTGGTGAATAGCTAAAAAAATTATGGCAGAAGAGTGTAATGGAATATTATTACACTATAAAAAATTATGAATATGAGAAAACCTGAGAAATATAGGACTTATTAGAACTATTCCAGAACAAAGTAAACAGAGCCCATAGAGCAACACAAATGACCACAAATAATATAAACAAAAACAACACTAAAGGCAACCAAATTCAGGTTAATTTTAATGAGTAACCTTGGTGCTAAAGAACAAATATTGAAATGCACAGCTCTTCTCAATAGAAAGTTGGGAGAATACATTCATATACAAATGTAAATTAATTATATTCAAAGCTGAAGCTCTTTCTTCTCCCTAATATAAGGATCTTTATGCATTATAAGTTTTCCCCCATTAAGGAACCCCAGCTCCGAGAATATAGGTTAGTATTCAATTTGTACTTTTACTTAAGAGGACATCCTGAGACCATTTCCCTGGCAATGTTCAAGTAAATTAGATATATCGAGAACTCCCTTGACATACTTAAAGCCATACCAATGTTTATTCATCTACAAAACCCATGTAGTTTTAAACATCTCCCCCTTTTTTGCCATTTACTGAGGTGTGCAAATTAGGAATTTATCAAGTGTCTACTTAAGTCCAAGTGGGCAAAGGTATGTTCTCAGATAACATACCTTCCCAATTCCTCTTAATGAATTTTGAGTATCAACCTGGGGAAATGAGCATTCCAATCTTATGCTCCTTATCCCATTTAACCAATAACAAGACTCAAAGATCATGAAGTTTACAAGAGAGCAAAGGCAGAAAATATCATCTTGTTTCCCCCAAAAAGTAAATGTTCTAGGACACCCTGGGAAGCAAGGAAAACTAATGTATGTCAAAGATGAGACATTTCCTATAGAAAGGGGGAAACAGGTAAATTGTTTTTTGTATAAGATGATTTAATGAAAACTTGAAGATTTTCAGCATTTCCCATCGTATTTGAAAATAGAAATGTTATTGCTCTCCATTTCAAGATGCCCATTATATCTTTAAGATACCTAAATCTATTGCTCTTGCCCTCATAATGCTTTTTTAAAAAAAAAAAAAGAGTAAGTTTTCTTTTATAAAAGGCTCAGCTTTCCTCCCCACTCTTCACTACTTCTCTTTCATTACTACCTCTTTTCCCTACTCTGTTTGCTGTAGTCTGGCACAAATATATTATTGTATGACTAATCTTTCTTATAAGAAGGGATTTAGTGGGATGGACTATTTATAGTTGGGACAACTATCAGTCCTATTCAGGTTACTCAGTCTCAGGCTTAGTATTGTGAATCTTAAAATTTCTGAGACCCTACTTCATAAGATTTGGTTAAGACCATTCCCCATTTTAAACAATGAAGGAACTTAGATCAGGAATGTGAGACCTCTACTCCACCCCTACTTAAGCATGCTTTAGGGGAAGAAACTCCTTGATGAACAAGGAAAAATACTTAGACCCATACTTATAGTAAGGCAAAAGTTCTTAAGCCCTGCCTGTTTTTAGATATAATACAAAAGGGTGCTAAGTACCTATAAAGGTCAGGCAACTTATGAATTTATAAGGAGCAAAGAGGTGAGAAACTTACTCAGAGGTTTTTCAGGTGTGAACTTAATCAAAAGTTTAAGTCTACTCAGGTGTGAATTAAGAATGGTCTGTCCTTTGGAAAAACGTCTACTGTGATTGGTAGATGTGAGAACTTAGGGGAGGTGACATAGGAGAAAATTCCCTTTAAAAGGAGGTCTCCGGAGATTCAGCTGGGAAAAGCTGAATTGGAGGAGGCAGCTGGTGTCTCTCTCTGAACACTAGAATCTTGCTTGGACAAATCTTGTGGTGAGTGGATAAAAGACTGACTGATCTCTCTCTTAGGGTTTTCAGCCTAGGCTGGCTCATGCTGGCCTAGGCTGGTCTAGCCCTTTTTCTCATTATTTCCTTTTTTTTTCTCTCTCTCTCTTTCATTAATTCCTCATTTGTATTAATTAAAATCTCTATAAAACACAGCTGACTTGGGTATATTTAATATTTGGGAATTTTTCCCTGGCGACCAACTTATATTTGATTTAAAACAAGACACTGTCTTGAAACCATATTTTCTGCTGTCACAATTTAAGCCAACCACTCTTTTATCTGCCCCAGTTTATGACTCCCACTATTTTAATCATCACAGTATATTAGATTCATTCTACAAATAAGGCCACTGATTACTTGTATTTTAGAAGGCAAAAACCAATCATACTCAGGGTTATTTATTGGCCCAAATTTCTTTATTTTTCATGTTCATTCTTTATAGCTGTGACAAAAAAATAAACTGCTAGTGTTCATTAGCCCCCCAAAACAGGAACACTCCAGACTGCACTTCCAACTTTCTTGGACTTTTCACCCACAATGCTTCAGAAACCTCTTCATCCTACAATATTACCCTAACCCTAAACTTCACACATGAAAGTGGCCTTTCCACTCTGGCCTCTTTCCCTGTGACTAGCTAGTCCCTCCCAGAACCTCCAGTTAAAGGAGGAGGCCCAAGTTAGCCATGTCATCATTCTTCTCCAGGCCATACTTCTGACGCTACCAGACTTTCTCTATAATAGACCCCTTCTCTCTCACCCTCACTGAATAACTTCATCTTCCCTCCCCCTTTTCAGCTTCTTTTGTGTCATCTTCTCCCATTAGAAAATAAGCTTCTTGAGGACAGAAAATGTCTGGTTTTCTGCTTTTAATTGCCTTCCCTGACTTTAGCACAGGGCATATAATATATTAAGTACTTAATAAATATTTTTTATTTAACTCGTTGACAATATCCACTATCTTTCAACCTCCATGCTCTTTCTATTGCCTCTCTATTACTGTGAGTTAAGCAAGAAGTAAAATTTTGATGTTTCTTTTTTATAATTGAAATGCTTTAAAAAAATTAAAATAATGTTCAGGAGGCAGCATGATCTAATGGAAGGAACACAGACTTTGGAGCCAGTGGACTTGGGCTTAAAATATGTCTCCAACGCATGCTATTTTTTATGGTCTTAGAAAAATCATGACCTCTCCAAGATTCCATTTCCTCATGTATAAAATGGAGGTTGGCATCAGGGGAGATGGTAGTGGAATTTGAACTAGAATCTCAAATGTACCTTTTAGCTCAAAAGTCTTTGATCACCAGTGTTACTATTCTAAGTTCCCAAGCTCTTTGTATCTTACTCATCTTCTTTCTGTTACTGATCTCATGACATGGAAGCTACCTCTTTATTACCTGATAACTATGGGTCATTTCCTTTTTTACCCTGACTTGGCCCTCCAGCAGTATGATATTTTTAACTTGAAACCTCACCATCACAAAATAACCTCCACAATTTTTTATAACAAATCCCTTACATCATATTTTCAATGAAAACCCTACAATTATATTTTAATTCAAACATTCAAATCTCCTAAGATCCCTTCCCCTTAAGATATACTATCACCTCCACAGGGAATAAGAGCATTTTCTTTCATACTCAAAAGTAACTAAACAAGTGATGCCTCCCCTGGCTACTCAATATCCCAACATAAATAAAAAAACATACTACTTCCTTTATTACCCACAGTAACACCCTCCCCCCAATTATTTCTAAAAGGTTAGACATTGAAAATTACTTTGTTTCAATATGGGGTTTCAAATTCTGGTTCATTTATGCCACCATAGCTAGAGATAAACATGTAAGCTTATGTAATGTCTCTGTATACTAATTTTAAAACTAGGCATAATCTGATAAAGGAAATTCATTTTTCAAACTCTTATTAGAAGTAGAAATATATTTTCCCATGAAATTAGAATCACCTAAAAATGTCAAATGAAAGCCTGCTATAACTACAGATGACATGACATTGTGAAATGCTATTTATATCATCTTTGAAAAGAATTTTGTTTTTACCTACTTTTGAGTTTCACTAGACAATCTAAAATTATACTTGACAACTTTTTTCTTGAAATTTCAAACCTGATTTGTCAATGAATCTGCAATTTCAATGGTTCCCTCAACTAAATAAGATTGAGTCTTCCACACCTGATGCTGATTTATAGGTTATGTGTATTAAAAACTAAATATTAAGCATTAGCTTAAGGAAACAAGTTAAATAATGCTTGGTATTATTTTTATTTAGCACATTAAATACAGAACAATAAAATATTCTACTTTAGGTAGAAAGAATTTAATTTACTAAGTCAATGATAACAAACAAGTATAATCAAGAAATCCAAATTACATATTTTTCTATTATTGTATTTCCACTGAACATCAGTTAGAAAATTCAGAATGTTAGTCTACTGAAAAACACCTACTATAAAAAACACAAACATATTTATAGGTTTTGCCTTTCAATGATTATATGTCTAAATATCATTTGTTTCTTTTCCAACCTTCTTCTGAATATTAGATCATGCACCATAGATTTAATTAGCAGACAGATGTCCTATATAATTTATTTAGTACATTTTATTTTAATAAAATATCTGATTATTAATAGTTCATCTGTCCCTTTATCAGAGTAGCATTATACTTATGTAGAAAAATATTTTTTTGTATTTAAAGATTCTTATACTAAGAACTTAAATCTCAGAAGTTCCAAATGTGATCAATACTTTAAAATTAAAGTCTACTTTCTTGTTTGAACTTAGGGTAATATATCACAAAAGAAAAGACTATTTTATTCATTTCTCCTCTATGCTTTCTATATACCATCCTGAACTTAAAGTTGAGTTTCAATAAAAAAATTCCAAAAATCCATTTTTAAGTATTTTCAATAATATTATAAATTATATAAATGTAGGAGATGAGAGAAACACTCACAAAATTAGAAAACTTAATTTAAATGCATACTTATGTAACTGAACTTAATGTTTTAAAGAGTAAAACATTTAAAATAACTACTAGCTTACCTTCTTTTGATACCAGACTATAGCATCTGTCACTTTGGACGCCATTTATTCCAGTGAGATCACACATTAGTCATTTTAGGCTGTGCAGGAAAGAAAAAAAGACATACAGAGACAACTTTATTTCCACCTTCTAAAGGCAGTCTGAATAGCAAGCATATAATACCCTGGTTACTTGCAGAGCAAGGGGTGTAGGACTATACTTACATTACACCCTTCCTCATTACTATTTTAGCAACAGGCTTTCTTGGTAAACAGAAATCAGTTGCCATAATAACAAAGGGTTCTGCTTCAATATTGCAGAGGATACCTTCTACAAAACACATTGTATGATACAATAATATACTCATAAAATACATACAGAATTTCTTACAGTAATTTTTAGTATTCCATATTTAAGTTTGTTTCATATTTGTCAATGTGAAAGCAAATTATAGTGTTGCAATATAAAAATTCTATAAGTACCTTTTGCTTAGAATCATGAGGCTAAAAAGATGTTTTAGAAATCATACATTCCAATATACCACTTTCTTCTGGAAAACTTCCTCAATAGATCTGGTTTTTCCATCTCTGCTTTGAACATTTCAAATGACAGAAAATTCTTTAACTTGCAAGGAAGTGTATTCTATTGTTATTATTGAATGTCAGAGTATTTTTCTTTTTATTGAGCAGAAAACTGTCTCCCTATACTTTCTATCTACTGATTCCAGGTCTGTCCTTTGTAGCAACACAAGATAAACCTCCTCCTGATGGCAGTTCTTGAACTATTTAAAGAAAACTATCATGTCCAACATTCCTCTCTCTTTCCCATCTCCAAGCTTAACCTTCTTTTCTTCAAATTTAACTAGATCACTTGCATTTGAATCTTGATTCTTGACTTGCTTGGGTAAACCTGAGCAAATCATTTAATAACTCTTAGTCCTTAGTTTCCTAAACTCTAAATTAAGGTAGTTGGGGCCAAATGACCTTTAAGGTCTCTTCTGAATAGAAATTTCTGAGTCTATGAACATTTTCCCACATGGCATGGTTTCCAGAACCCTTATAAACCTTATTCACCTCTGGATGCTAATTGTTCAACTTCCTTAAAGGCTCCACCATTCTTTGTCTCAAAGGTTTGTAACCTGCACATTATCTTTGACTCATCACTCCCTTTCATTCTCATAATCAATGAGACCAAATTTTGTCTCTATTTTCATCTCCCTCAACCAAACCCTTCCCTCTACTCACAAAGTCACCTTTTAACAAACAGCTGCCAAGATGATCTCTCAAGTGCAGCTCTGGCCACATCATTCTCCAATTCAATAAACCAGAGAGGCTCCAAATCATCTCTAAACTAAAATATAAATTCCTTTGTTTTTAAAAATTCTTTACAACCTGATGCCAACCTATCTTTCTAATGTCAGTGAAAGTTACTCAATTTCCTGAACTCTATGGACCAGCCAAACTGGCCTTCCTACTCTAACTCAAAATACCCCATCTCTACTTTTGTGTCTATACACTAGCTTTCCTGCATACTTCGAATGCATTCCCTCTTCAACTCTACTTCATAGCATCCTTTAATTTTACCTTCTAAATGAATCCTTTTAAAAATTACAAATATACAAGCACTCATGTGCTTGGACACAAATGCAAGCGATCACACACATATACACACACTCACTCCAGATTTCCCCTCCCTAACTATTCAGTACTGATTTTTCAATTATTCTGTAACTAAGAGCCCCATCATCTGCATTGTCTGTTTTCCTAGGTTTCAGTTATTTTCTTTGACTACAAAGGGTCAGCTTCAGTCTGCACCCTGCAAGGGTCTATTGTGCTTTGACTTTCACTTTTTCCCCACATGCATTTCATTTACTCTAACTTATTTAGCTGGGTTTTTTTGGAGGGGGGGGTGGGCTAAGAGGCTGCTGAGCTAAGCAAAGGGACAGAGAGCACATATATTTGGATGGGGTCCTCAGGTGTTCACTTATATTTGCAGTTTCAGCTACCCAAGGAAGGTCTTAAGATGCTTCCCTCACAGATACAGGCGCCTACTCTGTGTGTGTGTATGTGTGTGTGTGTGTGTGTGTGTGTGTGTGTGAGAGAGAGAGAGAGAGAGAGAGAGAGAGAGTATTCTCTACATACTTATATTTACATAGTCTCTCCTGATCTAATGTAGGTTCCTATGAGGAAGGAATGATTCAGTGTTTTTTCTTTCTTTCCCCAGGACCTGGCTCAATGCCAGTTAGTAAGTTATTTAGTAAGGTTACAGGCATTCATGTAATGTATCTTAAGAGTGATTTTTAAAAAAAGACTATCACTTCTAATAATACAATGTCCTAAAGATTGGGTGATACAAAGAAGCAAAAGTCGATTAATCCAAGAACAATGAGTAAGTAATAATCTATAAACTAACTCAAAGACTTGTCAAAAAATTAGTAGAACCAAGTAATTATTGAGCAATATGAACTCTTTGGAAAAGCAGATGGTATCCTCAGTGTCACAGTTCCTGGTATAGACAAGGTAATTAATAAACACTTTTTGATTGATTGAATGCTAATGAAGACAAAAATGACCATGGAAATTGTGGAAGAGGCATGAAGGAAGAGAGAATTTCATGCATGCAAGACAGAAAGTGAAGGACCTCATCTGCCAATCAAAAAGTGGCATTCCAGATGGAATGTTCTCAGGAAAAGGCAGTTGGAAGCTAACCCAACAGCTGAAGAACTCTCTCTTGCCTTTGGAGAGGGGAGGCAAAAAGAAGGTTTTGTGTGGCTGATGGTGGTAGTTGAACCTGAAGAACTGATTGTATATTTGAGATTTGAGTTTGAAGGAAGAAGAAAGAAAATTTAAAGTTGTCCTCCCATCTCCCTGACAGACTTTTGTGTCACAGTTGTGACAGGACTGACATTTCCCAAAATCCTCCTAACCCTCCTTATAGATTAGGGATAACCCTATCCCTCTCACCTCATCTTCCATCCTATCCTATCTTCCCCAATAAACCTCCTTACTTGAGAAAGAGAACAAAAATGTCTTCTCTAAACCTCACAGTTCACCTTTGAGTTACATAGAAAGGTGGCTGACTGACAGGGGGGAGGGGAAGGGAGACAGGAAGGAGTGGGTGGAAACCTGGGAGGTGAAGTGTGGAGGGTAGGAAATATCTTGATCTATTAGCCATCAGTAGTGATCAATAGGCACCCATTGATAATATCCCTAGTATAGTATCTCCATTACAACTAGGCACCCTGAGGTTTCCCCTAGTATCTCTCTAGTCAACTCCAGCGTATCTAATTATTACAACTAGACACAGCTCTTGGTTACAAGTATCCCCTCTGTTACAACTGACATCAGAGTATCCATTTATTACAAAATATATTAACTTTTTGCTGAATTTTATGCTATATGTAATTTTTTCTTTCCCAATATAATGTGAGCTACTTGATGGTAGTTTGTCTTCAACTTTTTTATGTGTTATCCCTAGAGCTTAGAATATTTGACTGACATTTAATAATCACTTAAAACTTAGCTAATTACTGCTTTCTCAATAAAAACAATGTGTTTAAAAAGTATAATTAAATATTACTTAACTTTGATACTTTTGTTGAGACTCTTCATGTAAATCAACTGGCAATTCAGAAAAAAGATCCCTTGACAGGGGCAGCTGGGTAGCTCAGTGGATTGCTAGTCAGGCCTAGAGACGGGAGGTCCCAGGTTCAAATCTGACCTCAGACACTTCCCAGCTGTGTGACCCTGGGCAAGTCACTTGACCCCCATTGCCTAGCCCTTACCACTCTTCTGCCTTGGAGCCAATACACAGTATTGACTCCAAAACGGAAGGTGAGGGTTTAAAAAAAAAAAAAGATCCCTTGTCATAAGTCTAAATTTCCTAACTTCTGGGTTCAGAAAACACAAATACCCTATGTATTATACATATAGCTTCTTGAAGATAACAAATGATGAAATTAATAATCAGTTACTAAAAGCTTCGCCAAAAGTAGAACTTAAAATTAAGTTTGCACCTCCAAAAAATAAAGGAATTGAAATCATAGCATTTTGTGATAGATCTCATAGATGTTAGTTCTATGTTCTTAGTAAATCTTCTGAGAACTATCAAATTCTAACAAGCAAATCTGTTGAGGTCCACAACAAGGTCCACAACACTATTATGCCACCTATAAGTCAGTAACACTCCCTGTATAGGAACAGGGAAGTTTTTCTCTCCTTTTTTTCTTTAAATATGTAAATAATTTGGAAGAGGAAGAAACAATATATGTAATTAATTGTTATTATTACAAAATGCAAACAATTGCCCAGTTGCTGAAACTACTCAAAGGTTTTGATATTCTCAAATACATATATGCCCAAGAATTATCTTCAGATTCAGAGTGAAATAGACATTTCACTTAAGTACAGGCAATACAAATCAATAACCATGAGATAATCGGCTTTTTAGAGACCTCATTTCAAAAGAATAGATTACTTCTAATATTCCTTCCAGCTTAGAATTTCTTGTCTTAAATTCTATAACAGCTTAAGTAGCTACAACATAGGGTTTATGGATTATGTTGATATGAGTTAATGATTCACCTGTTTACTATCATAAATTAAGATATTAAAGTCAATCTTTTAAAAGACTTAGACTGGGATAAGTTCTTGTTTTATGAATCAAAGATCATGATCAATTACTGATATAGTTGTTTTTATGTGATATAAACATAAAGCTATAGCTGCCTGCAAGTGTCACACTTCAATTTTGGTATCAATGGATCAATTATTTTGTACTATTTCCTCTTTTCAAAATCTTCTGCTTATGTAGTTAATCAATAAGCATTTATTAATTACATAACCAAGTACTGTGCGAGTCACCAGGAATAGAAAAGAAAGGGAAGCAATACTGATTTTCAAGGAACTTACATTCTTTCTTTATCTGTTAACTAAATTAGGGATGTTTCATGCATAATGTGAAGCATGGTTTTGGTACCAATGACTGGAGGGAAAAATATTAAATTACTTTAAAGTTTGCTTTTATAGAATCTTAGTGCTGTGGAATAAAGCCTCCATTTAAATGCATTGCACTACAGAGCTATCCTATTAATGTTAAGAGATTTACTGTGAGGCCTAATGACATTAAGCTTCTCTCCCCTATAGTTCAATAATCATTCCCACTTTGGGACTTTTGTTAAAGATGCTCCTTTCCAGGTAAAATGCTCTTTACTCATCAAAAAATCTATTAATTCTTCTAAGTTTATCTAAAAATCCCACCTCCTCCATAAAGTTTTCTCTGGCTACTCTAGATAATTCTAAAATCCCCTGAGTTCAAGTTTTAGTCCCGGTATTTAATAGTTGAAGTTTTTTGAGAATGCCACCAACTCTACACATAAATTTCCTCATCTTTAAAATAAGGATAACAGTACATAAAATGGCATTGAAGGAAATAACAAAATTCATTTGGAAACATAAAGGACCTAGAAGATCTTGGGGAAACTGTGAAAAGAAGTAGGTATGAAGGAGGAAAAGCACATCCAGATTGCAAACTATCCAAACCAATCTAGGAATAAGAAAGTGCCTACAAATTAGGGAAGGGGAAAGAATGTATGATATAGGAATATATAGGAATATTACTGAGCTGAACTTTTATCAGTGTAGTGTGTAATATTTATTAGTAAAAGATGGTGACTATGAAGAACAGGGGATAAGGAAGGTCTGTAGCACGGAATGGAGGAGTTGAAGGGTGAGATGGAATATGGCTGCCAGTGAGGCAAAGGAGAGAGATGCCCCCTGCTGAGAGGCTATATTTTGAACAAAATGGGGTATCCAAGAAATGAGCCACTTATGATAGCCTGTGGGGATGTCTTCTCACTGGATTGCTGCCAAAGTTGCCCCAGAGCAGGTAAATACGGACCCTCCTGAGGAACAAGGCTTTCCCCAGAATTTGGTCACCCCGCAGGGGTCTGATAAGGAACGTTTGTGATTGGATGACTGAACTGAGGTTCAGCTCCCTCTATGCCCCAGAAAAGATAGTCCACTTATCTGATTGCGATATTCAGATTGGAGAGGTATCATGGAAAAGGGAAGAGGGATGTCCTTAAATAAGGTTGGAGTCTCTCTCAGCTTTGGAACTGAGGCCAGGCCTCACAAACCTGGTGGAGGGTTTCCCTTATTCCTGTCTATGCTATATCTATGCTAGTTTTCTTAATTTCAAAATCTTAGCAGTAGGCAGCAAGCAACAAGAAAAGTTCTGACCTTAAGAGCTAGTTGGGCCTGTCTCTTCAGGCTGAAGAAATCGAGGCACCCCTATCCAGACTGGGAAGCCAAAGCTCTTCCCACTACCAACACCAGGAAGGAAGTGCTAGTCTGTGATAGAGACATAAAGAGAGAGAGGTTTTGCAGGACTTGTGGACTAAGATGCAGGGCTGGAGACCTAGCTCTAGATGTCAGTCAAGGGAAGATTCCAACAGAATGTTCCCAGGAGGGGAAGTTGGGGGCTTTTTCTGGCCACACTGGGAAGAGAAACTGGGCTTTTGGATTTGGTCTCTGTTTCTCTGGCTCTGAGCAGTTGAAGTTGACACTGAGAAGAGAAACTGGGCTTCTGGACTTGTCTCTCTCGCTCTGAGCAGTAGAAGCTGAAGGAGAATTGAGCTGGCCAGGAGAAAAGAAGAGATTTTGAACTTTGTTTCTTTCTGGGGTCAAGCTGAGAGACCTGGCTGATTTGTGAAGAAGAAGAAAGAAGATTTTGAACTGCTGTTGTCCTCCATCTCCCTAACTGTCTCAGAGTCAGTTTGTGACTGGAATACTTCCTCAAACCTTTTTAAAAATCATCCCCGTAGTTTAGGGAAATCCTCATCCCTCTTACCTCAGTTTCCCATCCTGTTATCCCAATAAACCCCTTGACTGAGAAAGCAACTAGAGTATCTTTATAGTTCACTCAGGACAGGGGGGAAGGAGCCAAAGGCTTCAAGAAGAACTGAGTGGAAAGGGTTGGTAAAGGGAGGGAGTGAAGGGGGGAGGAGGTTAGGAAATAGATTGATCCATCAACAATCAGTACGGATCAATAGGCAGAAACCCCAGAGCAAATCCTAGAGTAATGTCCCCTGTGTACCAGCATGCCTGTGTGGTGGCATCCCCCAGCATTTCTCATTTCATCTGTGACCACCAAGCAGTTTCAAGTCCCTGCAGCAGCTCTCTCTCTAGTCAAAGCCAGGGAACAGCAGTCATTGCTGAAAAAACAGTTTCTCCTCAGTTTACCTTTCTCTATTTCAATCAGTAGTAGTTTCCCTCAGTTTACATCTTCTATTACAAGTCACAAGACCCACTGCCACTCCCAGTTGCCCCTTTCTCCACCAACTGTCAGTCTTGACAATTTCTTCTCTCTCTAATATTCCCATTGTTGCCTGTTCCAACACAGTGGCAGAGAGTCCAAAACTTGTTCTAGTTTCCTTTCCACAAGTGACCATCCAGATTCCAGAGGATTCATGATGAAATATACTATCTACCATCTGATAGAGAGGTATTCCAAATGTGACAATTATTTTTTGGATGTGGCTAATATGGATAATTTTCTTGACAATTAAAAAAAAGATTTAGCAAGGAGGGTTCTACTATCCTTGTGAAAAACAATTTTAGTAGAAAGATGTACAAAGAGGGGCAGCTGGGTAGCTCAGTGGATTGAGAGCCAAGCCTAGAGATGGGAGGTCCTAGGTTCAATCTGGCCTCAGACACTTCCCAACTGTGTGACCCTGCGCAAGTCACTTGACCCCCATTGCCTAGCCCTTACTACTCTACCTTGGAACCAATACACAGTATTGATTCCAAGACAGAAGGTAAGGGTTTAAAAAAAAAAAGATGTACAAAGAAGTAAATTACACATTAACATATAAGGTACAGAAAAGTCTTCCTAAAGTATAGCTTGCCAGAAAACCAGTGATTATGTTCAATATCAGTCAGCTAACAAGCATTTATTAAGTGCTTACTATACAACAGGTATTGTGCTAGTGATGATACAAAAATACACAAAATACCATCTCTAATCTCAAGTACTTCCCATTTTCGTTTTGAAGGAAATGCATTCATTCAAAGTATATGTAATCTCCTAAGAAAGGCACTAGGCAACTGAGGTGACTGTGAAAGTTCTCCTGCAGAAGGTAGGATTGGACCAGAGCCTTGAAAGAAGTCAGAGGAAGAGGTGAAAAGGAAAGGGAAATTCAGAGTTAGGGGACAGTGAACACAAAAGCAGAGTCAAGAGATAAAATTGTGGAGTGTAAGAAAAAAGAAGTAGACTAGCATTATCTACATTTTAAAATGCATGGGAAGTTGTAAAGTATAATAATTCTGAATAGACAGGAAGGGGATAAGTTATGAAAGCCTTCAAATCCCCCACACCACATTAAAAAAAAACACAAAAAAAAATACTTTATATCTGGCCTTAAAGGTAAAAGGAAGCTACTAGAATTTACTGAATAAGAGAATAGAGATGGACACAACCAGATCTTTGCTTTAGGAAATCACTATGACAGCTGAGTAGAGAATGGACTTGAAATGAGGAGAGATAAAGTAAGGAGAGAATTGTTTGGGTTTTCATTTTTTTCTAAACATAGTGACTTGAGAGCATTTTTTCACATATCTATACATGGCTTTGATTACTTCATCTGAAAATTACCTGCTCATATTTTCTGCCCACTTATCTATTGGGGGATGGCAGGAAAAATTTTAATTCAGAGAATTATTCTAAATTTTAAACACAAGGACAAAATGTATGAGCATAAATCTGATTATATATTATTGAATAAAAAATAATTACCACTTGGAGAAAAAAATAAGCTAAATTAAATTAAGCATTGTTTGAATTATATTCAAAGTAAAATACTGAATGATAATAAATCCACTTGCTCAATTTTACCACTTGCTGAAGTTCTACTAAAATGTCTCATTATGATACAAAGTGACCTTTGGCTCTTGAATTTATATAAGTAACATGCAAAGAAATACAGCATCTGTTGCTTTTAAAAATATTTAAAAGCATAAGAAAAGTGGATCTTTCCTCAGTATAGAAAATATCATCTATCTAAAACCCAAGAGCCAGCATAATCTGTAAAAGAGAAAGACTGCAGGCCTATCTAATAATATCCAGAGTAAAGAAAGTTGCTGGGAGCCATCAAGCTACAACACCTTGACAAAGTCATTCGTGGTAACCAAAAGGTCACAAAGTGGCTCTCTGCAGGATGAACTTGCCCACTCAGCCCCCTCTGCATGACTTCTCTCATCAACATCCCTTACTAATGAAATTGACATGATTGTTGTCCTCTCCCTAGCCTCAGAAGGAATAATACAAGAGCAAAATGCTTGGCATTCCATTTCCCCAAAATATCACCAAAAGATCAGACTCCAAAACCCAAACCCAAAAGACTGTCATGGGTTAACTTTTACTTAGGTACATAATTCCCAGCAAGTCCAGAATTTCCCCTACTCCCCTGCATAGAAACTTATTCTCCTAAAGCCAACATATAAATCAATCATAAAGGCCCATACAAAAAAAGTACTCCAAGCTTCACCATGCCTCCGTGACTCGATTTCACTAACCAGAAACTCCCCTGGGTAGAAACTACCTGCTAATCCTGAAAAACGATCAGCCTAATAATTAATCTGAATTGTGTTCTCAATGCTTCTCTGATCTCTCAACCCCAATGTTATGATTGTTGTTAAATTGTCTTTAAGAAATTTCTGATTGATTATTTCTTTTTATTAAAAGTAATAAGTAGCTTTCCTTGATTGTTTGTAAGCTTAGACTCTTCATAGGTTAATGAGAAAATTAAGCCACATCATTTATCTTGTGTGGAACCTTTATTCTGTCAAGAATCAATAGTTACAATACAAGAATATGGAATGATCTCAGAATATTAATCAAGTGATTTGTTAAAAGTTAATGTATCATTTTCCAATTATCTTTACTTGAACATGTATATTAGGTAATGTATCTGTGTGCCAACACCAAGCCTGGGCATGGTGGAGCAGCCACCAGATGCAAAGCTTGCCCCTGGCTGATATATATGCACAGCTGTCTTCCATTTTTTTTTTTAATTTTTGCCAACCCGTTCTACCTACCAAGAACCCCTGGAGCCATGAGTGGGGCTGGACCCTGGCCCATGGCATAAAGTATGTCCACTGTCATCACTATTCTTTTAGAAAGTTCTAGAAATGGTATAGGAATGAGACAAGAAAAAAATTAAGAGAAATAAGCATAGACAAAGAATAAATAAAAATAATTCTTTTTATATGATAGTTTAAAGAATACTAATACTTCAACTTCAAAAAGGTAATTGAAAAAATAATAACTTCAAAAATTTATCTGAATATAAAATAAATCCACAAAACCACCAGGCTTTAGGTTTATTAGCAATAAAAAGCAAGAGAAAAACAAATTCCATTCAAAATTACTAGAGAACAAAGAATTTGGGATGTCTACAATAGCAAGCACAGAAACTACGTTAAGACACTTGCCTAACATTCTTTATAAAAATAATAGCAAACAATTGAGATGTGCCAATTTAATTTTTTAAAATGGCAATATCACCTGAATTAGTTCATTTATTTAGCATTATACCAATCAAACTACTACACTTATTTAATATAACGTGAAGAAAGTGGGAGGAGGCATAGCAATACCAAATCTTAAAATATTCAATAAAGTAATAATCATCAATACACCTTGGTTTTCTTAAAACTGATTAATGGAACAGATTAGGCACATAGAAAACAGAAGTATGTGAACAAGTAGCACAGCAAAACCAATATCTCCTATTACAAGTAAGCCTTAATAATCTATTTTAAAAAAACTCATGTTTAACTAAATACCTCAAACAACAATTTGACAATGAGCTCTCACTGAAAACCTTACCTGCTTAAAAGATCATATCAAAAACAAATTAAAGGGGGGGAAAGGAAGATCTTTTTTGAAACACTGACAAGGGAAGAGCTGTTGCCAAAATAAGAGATTAAAAGGATCACAGAAGATAAAAGGAATATTTTTAATTGCACCAAGTGAAAAAGGTTTTGCACAAAGAAAATTAATGAAGAATTAGAAATAAATAATTAATTGGGAAAACCTTCTAGCTAATATCTTGGATGAATGATATCTTGATATCCAAGATATATAAGTGGTTCAAATATGAAAGAACAAAAGACTTTCCTAAGTTGATATAAAGAATGTCATATGATCTAAACAGGCAGTTCTCCAAAGAAAGGCAACCACTCAACAACCAAAAAACAATAATAATAATAAAATGCTGTAAATAAGAAGAGAAATGATGAGGCAACAAAATGCAACTTAAAGATTCTACTTCTCACATATCTGATTGGCAAAGATGACAAAAACAGAAAGTGGCACTTCCTGGAGTTTTGGCACTATAAACACACAAATGCCATATAACAAAGCAATTAACTTGTATAGGGGATAAAATACAGACCTGGCATAGAGTCAGGAAGATCTGAGTTCAAATTCAACTTCAGATCTCAACTATAAAACGTTAATAATGAAACCTACCTCACAGGGTTGTTGTGAGGATCAAAAAAGCTAATACTTGTAAAGCTTGTTTCTTTCCATCCTTCTTAATATGCTGTTGTAGATCTACAAACGAGTATAATCAATGAAGTAAGAAATTGAGGATTATACCCCAGAATTCATTAAATTAGCATGCCTTTTTACCAAGTAATACCAATACTAGTCATATCCACTAAAGAAATAAGAAAAAGAATTTATACATACAAAAATACTTATAGCAGCTCTTTTTTGTGGTAGCAAAAAACTAGAAGCTAAGTGAGTTCCTATCAATTGAAGAATAGCTGGATAAATAGCATAAGAATGCAATGGAATTTTATTGCACTGTAATATATTAGGAAAGAGATAAATGGAAGAACTTGTATGAATTAATACAGAGTGGAATGAATAAAACCAGAAGAATACTTTATACAATGACCACAACACTATGAAGGAAAACTTAACTATGATCATTGTAATAACCTAACATAAATCCAGAAGACTTATAAAGAAACTTGTTTCCCACTTCTTTTTTAGAGTAGTGACAGACTAGAGAAGCTGAACACATATATCACTAATGGCCAAAGTTAGTGTGTCTGTGGTTTTCCTTTTTGACAATAAACAATAATACTCAATTACACACACACACACACACACACACACACACACACACACACACACACACACACACGTACCACCAATAACCCCAAGAAGGGGAGGTATCAGAAAGCAGAAACATGTTCTGCCTGGGGCAATAGTGCTCAATTAGAGAAGTAAAGAATAAAAGATTGCCTGGCACTGTGGAGAGGAGGTGGCAGTAGAATGGGGGGTTGGAGTGGAGGAGGGCACCAAACCTGAAGCAAAGAGATGTGGCATCCAGTTGGTAACAGTTCTGTCCCTCAAGAAATTATTTGAGGCTGATTTAGGGAAGTAAAAAGTTAATAGCACTAAATGGGAAGAAGCTAATAAGCCAGTTTTGAGGTCCAGTCCTCAGGAAAACCACCATCAAAGAAGGAATCAAAAATGTGATTGATAGGGTAGCATAAGGTTAAAAAGACTGAAATTAACAAAGCTAGCAGGAAGAAGAAACCTCACTTTAAACTTTAAGAATACAAAAACTTGCCAGTAAGCTAATTTTCAGTCTCTTTCAAAAATTTAAATTTTATTTTTACAAAGATCTCTTTCCCTTCCCATTCTCTCTTCATGAGAAAGCAAGAAAAATAAAACACTTATTACAAACAGATCTGATTATGCTACATATCATAATAAGGAGATGATAGCACTCTGAGTTCATCACCTCTCAGGATAAGTAGCATTAGTCTTCTGTAAAACTGTAGTTGGTCATTGTGTTGATTAAAATTCCTAAATCTTCCAAAATTGACTTTATAGTAGCTATTGCATAAATTGTTTTCCCAACAAGCATGATATGTATGACAGAAGGGAATATGGCCTCCAAGATATCTAAGTGATTTCAAACATCTCAGAATAAATGTTGCAATAAAAATGAAAATTAATTAACACCCAATGAATCAGAGGCCCCTAGGTATTCCAAAGATGTTTCCAAATTTTAAGTGAGAAATAAGAATTTTGAAAGCCTGACTTATAGTCTGCAAGGCAGAAATAATAAGCAAAATAGAAAAACTTGAATTCATAATGATAAGACCTATCAAAGAAACAAAAGAAAAAATGAGAGAGATTGGGAATACAAATATAGAAGCAAAAGACAATCTGAAAGAAGAGAACCCAAAAGCAATAATGTGAAAAGAACACATGATATCTATATAAACAAAACATATTAATCCTAAAGATAAAATGCAAAGGGTAGGATCACAGGTCTACCCAAAAAGTATAAGAAATAAAGAATTCTGAATACAATAAGGCAAAACTTGGCAAAAACAATGTCCCAAATTTTTGATCACAGAAAAAAAAAGTTCCCAATCAAAAGAATCCACAGATGGGGTGGAATATGGGGAAGGACATGCTACAAACTCGAAGATATAACATAGTTAAATTCAATTTCAATAACAAACAAAACATTATACAACTGGCCAAGAAAAAGATCTTCAAATATAAAGGAAAGGAAATAATACAAGACTATTCTGCACCAAACAAAAATCACAAAAAGGAAGAAATAATGTTTCCAAAGAGCAGAGGATCTTAAAATGTAAATCAATAATATACCTTGTGAATCTAAAGCTAATCAGCAAGGACAAAAACATGAATGATCAGTAAGTAAAAGGCACTTAAAGCATTCCTCAAAAAAATCCAGATGTTAACAGACCATTTACTTTGCAAACACCCCAGATTGATACATTTATGAAAAATAAACATAGCAAGTCAGATAGTTACCAGAAAAAAATATCCTGGAGAAAAAAAAAACCTAGAAAAAAATAACTATGTGGTTAAGAGAATGACAACATAAGAACCAATGGTAGAGGAATAAGCCTGAAATATTATGGACTAAATCTCACAACACTCCACATACAAGTGAATCAATGCTTTTTGTTTTCATTTTTTTCCTGAGACTAAACTATAAAATGAGAGGGCTCATAAAAGTGTAGAAAAGAGGACAAAATAAGTTGAAGAATGACCAAATAGAATGGGGTATTTTACTTAATCATTAAACTAAGGAAAAAAGGAGGTAAGAGAAAAAATCAAGTAATTAGGTAAAATTAGGGGAAAGGATGAAAAGATTGGGGGCTAGGGTCCATCAAGCGAAGTTTGAAAGAGTCAGTCAGAACTGAATTGCCCTAAAGTACATTAAATAAAAATAATTGAACAAAGTACTATATTTGGAATGGAAGAGAAACAACAAAATCCTAATTCATAAAAAAATTAGAGATAAATATAAGAAGATCTAAACCTAACATTCACAACTTTAAAAGTGAATGTATTCGACAATCCAATAAAAGAAAAAAGATATTGAGATTAGATAAGAAAATAAAATCCCATAATCTATTGTTTAAAAGAATCACACTCAAAAAACAAAGACTGGGTGCATCTGGGTGGCTCAGTGGATTGAGAGCCAGGCCTAGAGATGGGAGGTCCTAGGTTCAAATCCGGCCTCAGACACTTTCTAGCTGTGTGACCCTGGGCAAGTCACTTGACCCCCATTGCCTAGCCCTTACCACTCTTCTGCCTTGGAGCAAATACACTGTACTGATTCTAAAATAGAAGGTAAGAGTTAAAAAAAAAAAAGCAAAGACTAGACACTGCACAAAAAATGAGAGCTGAAACAAAATTTACTATGCTTCAGATTAAAAACAAACAAAAAACAGTTGTAATCATGGTGACAGATGAAATAAAAACAAAAATTCACAACATAAAAAAAGATAAACAAGGAACATCATGATGAAAAGAACTATTAATAAACCAAATGAGATATTAAATATATATTCTAAATGCCTTGGCATCTAAATGAATAAGAAAAAATTAACTGAATTACAAGAAGACATAGATAGTATTATAAAAGTGGCAGAGAATTTTAGTGTCCCTCTTAGTTTTGGACAAATTTAATAGAAAGACAAACAAAAGGAAAAATATAAAATTGAACAGATTGCTAAAATAAATATACTTGAAAGTACCTTTATAAAGGTCAATATCACTCAACACCTAACAACTAAATATTGTTCAGTTTGGCAGCTCAGTTTTCCAAGACCCAACAAGAACTATTTTTCAAAGAATAAAAGGTTATTTTTAGTCCATTGTGTTTGTTTTTCAATTATTGCTGTACATATGAGTTAATATAGTCAAAGAAATGATGGCCTAATTGTAAACCTTCAGCTTTTCCAAGTTGGCTAAGAAGCCCCTCAAACAAAAATATAACATATAAGATGGTTTTCTTTCCAAAAACATAAGAAGTCAAGATTCATTGGTACAAATCAGAAATACTGGACCAATATAAGACATGCTTATATATGCTTTAATTTACATGGTACTATTTATAAATACAGAGCTATGAATAAATGTGAATTAGACTTTCAATTAAAGAATTTGTGACTAAACTCAACGTTTTTGTTGCTGGGCATACACATATTTGTCTTAGTTAAATGAAAAAGAAAAATGAGATCAGAAGGTCTACTTCAGTGAGCAAGACAGTAAAATGACAATAGATAAGTACTTTAAGGTTACAAAACTTGGCAAATTGTGACTGTCTAGAAAATTTCTGTTTTGGGAAGCCTCGACTTTCTTGTGGGAAGCAGTTCCTATTCTATGTATGCCCAAGACTCCTTCTACATAGCACCCCTTCCTTTTTCTGGTATTTTTAATACCTATGACACCTACAATACTAGAAACTTTCTTGCTAATAACTGGTTACTAACTACAAATGACATTTTAGTACCAAATCAGGACCCTACCCTTCCCTAAAAATTTATACTGATCTACATTTCTTCATTCTCCTAATTTGTGAAGATCAGAATCAAAAGTAGTGTACACAGGTAACTAAGAACAATAGGGCCTATAGTGACTCTGGGTCACAGGCCTGAATGGTGGCCTCTTGGGAGTCTCACTGACCTTCTGCTCCTCCTGTTCTGAGACTAGAATCATCACATTTTTCCAAATCTTTTCCAAATCTTAGTTGAGAAATCAAACAAAAGGCATTAATTAAGTATTTACTATGTCAGGCCCTGTGCTAGGTGCTGAGACTACAAAGCAGAAAAGTACCCAATCCTTTCCCTTAAGGACCTTCTTCTATTAAGGGAGATAGCATGTATATAAGTAAATACAAAATAAGTACAAAGTAAAAAAGGAAGTGAGAACTAATGGATAGAAAAGTTCCTCATAGAAGTTATAGGTTGATAAGAGTTTTGAAAGAAAACTCAGAGCAAAAGTGAGGAAGGAATGCATTCTAGTCACGGGGAAGTAGGGATGAGCCAGTTCAAAGACATCAAGGCAGAAGATCAAACACTTTATGTGGAAAGAGTAATAATTGTAATGACAGGTTGGAATTAGGTTGTAAAATGTTTTAAAAGCTAAACCAAAAGGCTTATACTTGCTCCCAGAGACAACAGGGAGTCACTAAAATGTATTAAGTAGGGGCCTGCTCTTGAATAATACAGTTTTTAGTAGCTATGTGAAAGACAGATCAGAAAGAAGAAAGATTAAGGGCAGAGAGCCCAATTAAGAGACTAATGAAATAGTACAATTGAGAAATAGTGAGGGTCTAAATAAGGATGGTATCTGTGGATGTAGTGGCCTCTCCCCTTTAGAGACTATGACTTGGTCATATATATTATATCTCTCTTGTGATGACAATCTGAATCTATCACTTAGCTTGAATTCCTCCTCCCTTTAAGAGCTGCCCTCTGCCACTAACTGTCTAAATTAGGTTTTATTCTTTCCCTTATGTTAGTTTAAATGCAACCATAATTACAGCCAGTCTGATGAAGTAGAGAGCCCATCTTAAAGACAGGAAAACCAAGGTTCAATATTTGCTTCTGAGACACCTATCTGTGTGGCTCTGGGAAAGTCATTTAATCTCAGTGTGCTCCAGGAAACTCAAAGACCACATCCTTTGTAAAGCAATCATGTAGTTTCTGCTTCAAGATTTTCAACTGGCAAGGAACTCATTACAAAGCTGTCCAAAAATAGAATAGGCTAATTATTCTGATATTCTTATTTACACTTTTCAAGACCAAGTAGACTCCACATCTCTGATACACTTTGACAATCCTTTATGACAATCCTTTAAATATTTGAAAATAACAAAATACCCACATACATTCCAATTCCCCCTTATCTCTATCCCTAGTCTTCTCCAGATTAAATATACTCAGTTCCTTTAATAACCTTTAGGTGACGCTGTTTGGAGACCTTGCTTCATTCTTGTAATTTGGTTCTGGACATACTCCAATTTCTCAAGATCCCTTCTAAAAAATGGTGTCCAGAAAACAATATTACTGAAGTAGTCTAAGTTATTATCTCACTTCCTCTTGAAGCTGAATTATGAAGTTAAAAAGAAAAAAACCTTCACAGGTAGAATATGTTAGTATACTAGCTAACAAATTTGTCTGAAAAAGATCTGAGCATTTTAGTGAGTTACAAGTTAGATAAAAGTCAACACAGTGTGATGTGGCAGTCAAAAAACTAAGTCAAGAATGACGGAGGAAATAGTTCTACAATATTTTGACCTGGGCACCATACTGTAGGAAGGCCATTTTAAGAAAGTCTCCAAATGAGGATAATTACCTCAAGATTATGAGAATGGTGAAGGGATGTAAGAGAAGGGTGAAGAGGGAATTTGCGTTCAAGTATCTGAAGGGTTGTCATAAATAGATTTGTTCTTGCTTGGTCTCAGAGAACTGATCTAGAAACAATGGGTGGAAGTTACATAGGAAAATTTTTGCTACATGAAAAGACAAACCTCCTAATAATTAATGCTATCCAAATGTAGAATGGGCTGCCTCTTCAAGTGATAGGACTCCCCCTCACTAGTCTCCCAGTAACAGCAGGATACCACCTGTTAGCAACATTAAAAGTGGAATTCTTAAAAAAAAAAAGTGGAATTCTTGTTCAGTTGTAAGTTTGGAGTACAGAATCTCTTTAAATTCTGAAATTAATGCAAAATAAGATTATATTAGCTTTTCTGGTTGCCAAGTTTAGATTGCTCACATTAATCTTGAAGTCTTCTAAACCCACTGGTTTTTTTCCACATCAACAGTTTGTAGCCACATCCTGTACATTTGTGCACAATTTTTTTTTAATTTAAGTAGTACTCTACATATTTTTCTATTAAGTTTTATCTTGTTAGAGTCTAATCTACTAAAGTCTTTTTGAAGTTCCAATTCTGTCACCAAATACAGAATGTCCCAAAAGTGTTGGTGCAGCTTTAATCTACACTAAGGGATAAAGCTGCATTATCTTTTTGGAATACCCTGTATATTATCTAGCCCTCCTAGCTTCAAGTCATTCACAAATTTGATGAACATAGTATCTGTGCCATTGCTGATATAGATGGATAGGCAGATATAGATAGATAGCAAAGACACATGGTTCTAAATTCAGTTTCCTTTAAAACTTTGTCTTAATGACTATTGACAGCAGAATAAGATTCCTCACAAAGGTATGAAGCTCCAAATGGATGAATATTGCTAGCTATGCTTACTAAATCAAGATAATCATTTATTTGTCAATCCCATTCTCCAATTACACAAAAGCTTTTTGTTGAAATTCAATTAGTAGGTGAAACTATTTAGATGATTCTAAAACTGATTGGAAAAGTCTGTTTCCAAATACTTTAAAAGCACAGATTAAAGTTTTTATAAGGGACAGGTCATTTTCAACAACATAATCACATAACAATAAAAACATCTGGAAACATTCACTTTTCAAAATGTTCTATACACTGCATAAATTTCTTCTCAAAAACTAATTTACTTTTTAACTCATTGTTAAAATATGTCCTTTGTCTAGTATTCAGGATATATAGGGAATTAATACAAATATGTAACACCAAAAGCCATTTCCTAATGCACAAATGGTAAGCTTATGATCAGTTCTCAAAAGAATTACAAACTATTAAAAAATTCAAGCAAGCTTGCTCCAAATTCCTCACAAGAGTAATGTAAACTGAGGCAATTCTCAAGTTTCACCTCACATCCATCAAATTGGCAAAGATAATAAAAAAGGGGATAGTCAATGTTGAAAGGATTGTGGAAAGACTGGTATACAAATGTATTTTTGGTGGAGCTGTGAATTGGTGTAACTATAAGGAAAGCTACTTGAAATTATGTTAAAATAATGGCAAAAATGTCCATACATTTGACTCAGGGATTCCACTGCTAGTCATAGTCTATAAAATGGATCAAAGATATTAAAAAAGGTCCAATGTACAACAAAATATTCAACTCTCTATAAGAGTGAAAAAAAACCACAAATGTCCATCCACTGGAGAATGGCTAAGTTGTGATATATGAATGTGATGAATTATTAATATGAAAAGAATTGGAAAAAAGGCAAAACTCATATGAAATTATGCCAAGTCAAGTAAGTAGAACAAAGAAATTAGTATACACAATAACTACAAGGTAAACATCAAAGCTAAAAACTAAACATCATAATTATAATGACCAAACTTGGCCCAAAGAAGAGATATGAAAATGTACCTCCTCTTCTTTGCAAGGGTGATTGTTAATATGAGATATTGAATATATTGTAAGGCCTGATGAATTGGTTGATTTTGATGAACTGTTTTGTTTTCCTCTTTTTTTTAGTTTTTGAAATAAGGCTGTCTCTTTGAATTGGGGGTAGGGTATAATGGGAAGTGGAGTGACATAAAAACAAAAAAATCTTTTAATGTCAATTCTACCTTGAACAAACAGGTTCAATGCATTTGCTTAAAATACCTGCTAGGTGATATATTCATAACAGTCATTTACTAGCAATTATAAAAAAAGTCTTTAAACTCTCTTTTTTATAAAGAAAAATGTGTGATACCTTTAAGGTATACAATTGTTTTAAGCAGTTACCACTAAGAAGAGATAACAAATGAACCTCTGGAGAATATTTAGGAATATATAATCTTGCAGGGCTAAAGGATTATTCTGGGTTTTCAAAATTCTGTTTACAATTCAACAAAAACTTTATGGTGAAATATGTGCATTTTTTGAATGTACATTGTATTGCCATCTCCTTACATCATTTATATATACATAGCTTATGTCCTTGTGGTTTGTTTCAAAAATAAGAGATTCAGCTATTGTATATATTGAAACCAAGAAGATAAATCTTTCAAATATTCAAAAGTTTTATTTGCTTCTGCGTAACTCTGTTAAATGGAATGTATCTTCTTCACTGACATCTCCCAAATCTTTATCTCCTCTGAACTTCTTTATCTCCTGATGGCACCATCTTTCCAGTTACCCAGATTAAGAACCCTGAAGTTACTCTTAATTCCTCTTACCCTTCCCTCAAATCTGGTCAACTGCTGTTTTCTTGATTCTGCCTCTCAAATCCATGGCTACTGCCCAGGCTCAGGACTTCATCACCTCTAATTTGGACTAGAATATTGAAAAACACTCCTTAATCCCTTTGTTCCCAATCTCTCTATTCTCGAATTCATTTTCCACACAGCTCTCCAAATAATCTTCCTAACATTTCATATATTCATTTTCAATATATTTTTGATTTTTAATTTTTTCTCATTCCTTTTTCTTAATGTTTTTATAAGGAATAGCAAGCAGAGAAATACAAAAGAAAAT